>NC_051427.1:21090103-21106407 GCF_015228065.2 Penaeus monodon | reverse complement strand
GTTTTGTCGCCAAAAAGGGGGCTTTTGGGGCGGAAATAAAATTTTTTTCGAAAATCCCCCTGTATCGTTCCAAAAAATTTCCTCCAAAGTAAAACAGCGTCACCGTGCGGGGGGTATTTATCGATCGGCGTTCTCAATTGTAAAACTTTTGTTTCCCCTTTTTAACGGCATGCAACCTGCTCTATTTGTTTGGAAAAACAAATCCTCCGGTAGGGAACCTGTTTTTTGAATATAGTTTTATTTTAGACGGGACTTTATTTTTATGTCTATTTAACTATCAATAGCCGTTTTTTTCCCATTAAAATTTTTATTTCAAAGTTAAAGATATTTAATTTTTTTAATTTGTTATCGTATTATGGGGGGCTTCATTATTTTAATTTTTTTCGTTACTCCCGGGTTCTGTCATTCTTTTGTTTACCTTTACAGGTGTGGGGATTTCTTAAAAAGGATTAAGATAATCACGTTTAAAAATTTTCCGTACAAAGTGAATTAAATTTTCACTTTTCCCGGCCCCGGGCCCTTTTTTAACTTCACAGCATTTCCATTTATCCTTTGCCATACAATAAGTATAAATTTTTTCAAACCAATAAAACTGCATTTGAATTTCAACAATTAAAACGCAAAAAATAGAAGGGGAAAACCAGGGGCTACTTCACATTAAGAATTTAAAAAAAGAAAAAAAACAAATAAAATAAAAAAAGGGGAACTACATAAAAACGGAAAAAAACCCCGGGGTTTTCCCAAAAAAAATTAAGCCGTCATTTTCCCCCTGCGACCCTTTTAACACGATCACTTACCCGACCAGCTGAACCCTGTCCTTTCCTTAAAACCACCCCCACAGGTACCCGACCGTCATCATATAAGGTGGCTAAGTAAAGTTTTGACCCGCACATTTACTTGGCCGAGCGTTTCCACACGTGTTTTATTTTAAAAAGTAAAATTGTATATGAAATGTTATAGACGACAACCTAAACTAAAAACTACCTATCTAAATACTAATTATAGAACGTGGGAATTATTAAATGAAAATACTAAGAACCAAAGAGTAAATAATTAAGATAAATACAGTAACGAAAATATCAACTAAGAAGACAGGAACTTAATACATGGAATATATAAAACGTTTGAAAGGGCTAAGGGATCGCATCTCTAGAAAATTACAGATCAATAATAAACTTTTCAAACTGAATCCCCATAATTAAAATAGTTCTCCCTATAAATATAATTTTCCTTGAGTGAGCCCCATTTCTTCTAACTTGTAGCTGGTACTTTACCCCAGGCCTCTGACAAATTTCCTGTGAGTTATAAAAACATTTCGCCACGACAGGAGTTAATCGAAGATGGGGAAAATCGGGGAGCTGCGTCTGATGCACGGAGCTGGCCACGAAATACACCTACATACATACCTACATACATACATACAATACATTCATACATCCATATATATATATAATATAATTATATATATATATATATATACATATATATATATATATATATATATATATAATATACATATATATATATGTATATATATAATTATTATACACATACATATATACATACATATATAAACATATATATATACCATATATATCCATATATAATATCATATATATATATATATAATATTTTTTTTACAAATTATAATAAAACATATATATATATATATAATATATATATATATAGTATGTGTGTGTTGTGTGTGTGTGTGTGTGTGTTTGTGATGTGGTATAAGGATGTGATAATTCTATTTCTGTTAGAGGATGTGGATAATTCTATTTCTATTACCGCAGTGCCACGTGGCTGTTTTCCACGTGGATCAAATGTCCAAATAAGAACCACCCGCTCAGGCGAGGCGAGTCCATTTTTATATCTGACCTCGTTTGACCCGGGAGTTTTCGTGCTAAGCTACCACCGCACTAATGTCACTCCCCCTCTCTCCGGGCAGCTGACCGTGACCTCCGCGCGGGCCTCGCTTATAACTATACATGTCTTGTGTGTTTATACTGCGTGGTGTCAACTTCCAGAAATAAAGAGTCAAGCCGAATACCAGTATCAATACCCCTGCAAGCCAATGCAATATGGGGTTATTTGGGTTTCTTACCAGCAATATAGAATTGGAGACTTTCTATTTCTGTTACGATTGATCATTCTATTTCTATACCAGTGGAGACCACGTGGCTGTTTTCCACGTGATCCCAAATGTCCCAAATAAGAACCCACCCGCTCAGCGAGGGCGGAGGTCCATTTTATAATCTGACCTCGTTTGAACCGGGAGTTCGTGCTAAGCTACCAACCGCACTAAGGCAGCTACGCCCTCTCCTCCGGGCAAGCATGACCGTGACCTCCGCGCGCCCCTATAACCCGTATACCTAAACATGTCGTGTTCTTAAATACTTCGTGGTGTCAACTCTCAGAAATAAAGAGTCCAAGCGTGTAACAAGTTAACTACCCTCTCAGTACCCCTGCAAGCCAATGTAATGGTTCTATACCCGTTATAGAGAGAGAGGAGAGAGGCGAGAGAGAGCAGAAGAGAGCGAGAGAGAGGAGAGAGAGAGAGGAGGGAGAGCGAGAGAGAGAGAAGGAGAGGGAGAGGAGAGAGAGAGGGAGGAGAGAGAGAGGGAGAGAGGACAGAGAGCGAGAGGGGGGAGAGAGAGACGGAAAGAGAGAGAGAGAGAGAGAACATGAGAAGAGAGAGAGAGAGAGCTAGAAAGAGAAAAGAGAGAGATGAGATAGAGAGAATAGAAAGACCGAGGAGGAGAGAGCGACAGAGAGAGAGAGAGAGGACAGAGAAGAGAGAAGAGAGAGAGAGAGAGAGAAGAGAGAGATGAGAGAGAGCAGAAGAGAGACGAGAGAGAGAGAGCGACATGAGAGATAAGAATAGAGAGAGAGAGGAGAGAGAAGGATGATGAGAGACTTTCTTTTCCGACGAGAGGGAGAGAGAGGAGAGGAGAGGAGAGAGAGCTGGCCGAAGAGATGATGAAGACGAGAGAGAGAGAGAGAGAGAGAATAACAACAGGAATTATGTTTATGTTAATGATAAATGGAAAAAGGATGGCTGAATTACTAACGACAATTATTAGAAAAAAGTAGTAGAAGTAGCAGTAGTAGTAGTAGTAGTAGTAGTAGTAGTAGTAGTAGTAGTAGTAGTAGTAGTAGTGGTGGTGGTGGTGTTGTTGTTGCTGCAGCAGTAGTAGTAGTGACAACAGTAGCAGTAATGTTAAATTATTATCATAATCATACCTATCATTATTATTGTTCATATCCTCAACCTCATAATTATCATAATTATTTATCTATGATTATAATAATATAAATAACAATACTACTACTAATAACAAAACAACAATATTAATAAAATGATATGAATAACAACCACAATAATAATAATTAACAAAGACTGTCAGCTGGCTTCGGGCTGCCCTTTGGCATCAGCTGGACAACGACTCCCCGCCCCCCCCCTCGGCCGAGCCCTAAGCGCCTCGCACCGACGCCTAAGAGTCCCACGGACGCTTCGATCCTGTTTCGTGCTTGAACCGCTTCCTCATAAGGTCTGCGCCGCCCCCCACCACGAGCCCGCCCGACTTCACACGCGGCGGGATTCCTGCGCGGAGGCCCCGCCCCGCGCCCTCAGGGGCAGGAAGCATAACGTGGAAACTGTGCGGTTCAGTGCGGGACAAAACGAAAATGTGCAATGATCTACATGAATGCTGCAGATACATGACAGGCATCGCCCACGTCACCCTCGGCGCCTCACACTTGGACCCTTCACCCTCGGCGCCTCACACTTGGACCCTTCACCCTCGGCGCCTCACACTTGGACCCTTCACCCTCGGCGCCTCACACTTGGACCCTTCACCCTCGGCGCCTCACACTTGGACCCTTCACCCTCGGCGCCTCACACTTGGACCCTTCACCCTCGGCGCCTCACACTTGGACCCTTCACCCTCGGCGCCTCACACTTGGACCCTTCACCCTCGGCGCCTCACACTTGGACCCTTCACCCTCGGCGCCTCACACTTACCGCCTCCCGCCGGCCGCGAAATCCCGCCGTTCACCGCCATTCCTCACGCCGGGAACACTTACCTGGAAAGGAGGAAAAACCGGGGCATTAGACACAAAATTTATGTTCGAAAAAGGCATACACAAAAGGAGAGAGAGAGAGAGAGAGAGAGAGAGAGAGAGAGAGAGAGAGAGAGAGAGAGAGAGAGAGAGAGAGAGAGAGAGAGAGAGAGAGAGAGAGAGAGAGAGAGAGAGAGAGAATTTCTAAAAGAGAAATATAGATATAAAATTCTCCTTTCTCTGTTTTACTTATTTTGCTGAAAGAAAATTAAAATTAAGATTTTACTCTAAATAAAATTCTTGTACAGCAACGTAGCTGCCCCAAGAAAACAAAAAAAAATAATGAACTTATTATCATATTATATTATATTATATTATATTATAATATATATATATATATATATATATATATATATATATATATATATATAGACACACACACACCTACTTCTAAATTTAGTACCCACATAATCTAGCAGTTTCCAAATTTAATTCATATGTGAGGGGGGTGGGCGAATGTGGGAAATTGTGAATGAGAGGGAGAGGAAGGGGGAGGGAGAGGGAGAGGGAGAGAGAGGGAGAGAGAGAGAGAGAGAGAGAGAGAGAGAGAGAGAGAGAGAGAGAGAGAGAGAGAGAGAGAGAGAGAGAGAGAGAGAGAGAGAGAGAGAGGAGAGAGGGGGGAGGGAAAAGGAAAGGGAAGGAAGAGATAGGAGGTGAAAGGGTCAAGGAGAGAAAGGGCAGTAGAGACAGGCGAGATGTGAGGAGGGGAATAGAGAAGGAGGAGGAGGCGGAGAGGTGTGGGATGAAAGGGCGGCAGAGGGTAGGAGGAGGTGGAGAGAAAGAGAAAGAGAGACAGAGAGTTAGAGAGGAAAGAGAGAAGGTGTACTGACGTATGCCTGCAGTGATCTAAAGATAGAAGAGCGGGTGACAAGAGCAAGAGCATTACGGCACAAAGCCCCGACGGACAGACAGACAGACAGACACACACAATCAGGAAGACGATCGGACAGGTAGACAGAGACGCAGAAATCGAAAGACGGAGACAGACAGACGGAGAACTAGGTGGTCTCGTGGAGTGGCGTGGCCCGAACGGCGCCGCCTTCCCGCTTCCCGCCCCCAGAGCGCCGGCGAGGACAGCCGCAGGGAAGGGACGGCGCGCGGCCCGCGAGGGGAAGCGGGCGAGAGGCGCGAGCGGGCGAGGCAGCGAGCCCTGGCCCCAGGCGCCGAAGCAAGCCCCGACGACCGCCAAAATGCGAGCCGAATGCAACCCCAGTATCGACGTGCGGCTCCTCTCCCCCACTCCTCTTCTATCGACCCCCCTCCCCCCTCCCACAGCCCACGCCCCCATCCGCCACCCTCCCCCATCCGGCCGGACCTCCTCCCGAACAGCGCAAGCAATTGCAAGCAAGCAAACGATGAGACAAGGTACGACAAGGCCAAGAAAGGCAAGGTCACCACCCGTCCCTTGCCCCTCCCTGCCCCCTCCCTGCCCCCTCCCCTTTCCCCTTCTGACCCTCTCCGCTCCCGCTCCCCCTCCCCCTCCCCCTCCCCCTTCCTTCTGCCAGTAGGGGCGATCTCGGCGCGGCGATGAAGGGGACTTTGACCCTCGGCTTCCCTCAGGTGAGCCTAGCGTGTTGTTGCTCCTGTAGAGAAGAGCCGTAGGAAGGGGGGGGGGTAGAAGGAGAGGGTGCAGGGGGGGGGGGGTATGACAGCATGACGGATGACAAGCGAGCGAGCGGGTGGAAAAATGGCGAATCCATCCATCTCTTCTCGCTCTCCCCCTTCCACCCTTTTCCTTCTTCCTTGCCCTCACCCCTTCTTTCTCCTCTCTTTTTCTTCTTACCCTTTACCACCTCCTTCCTCCTTTCTCCCGATCTCTCCTCTCCATCTTCCGCTATTCCCCCTCCTCTTCCACCTTCCTTCCTTCCTCTTCCATCCGTTACCCACCTCTTCCTCCTCTGGCCACCCTGCCTTCCTCGCGCCGCCCATCACCAAACCGCCCGCGGCCCCGCCCTTCCTGGCAGGACACCCCCTCCCCCTCCCCGCCGGCACCTGCTCCGCGGAGGCGACCACAGCGACTGCTGCCAATCGCCCCTCACGCTTGCTGCCAATCGCCCCTCACGCTTGCTGCCAATCGCCCCTCACGCTTGCTGCCAATCGCCCCTCACGCTTGCTGCCAATCGCCCCTCACGCTTGCTGCCAATCGCCCCTCACGCTTGCTGCCAATCGCCCCTCACGCTTCTCGCCCCTCTCTCCCTCTCTCCAGCTCCCCCTTCTCCCTTCTCTCCCTTTCTTTCTAATTCAAATTCCTTTGCTCTTTTTATTTCTTAATTTTTTTCTTTCTCTCTCTTCCTACTCACTTTTTCTTCCTTGCTCTCTTTTTACTCCCTCGTTTTCCTATCTACTACCTTTCTCTCTCATTTTTTCTTTCTACCCCATTTGCCTCCCTCCCCGTTCTCCCCCCTCCCTCTCCCCCCCTCCTTCCTCCCTTCCTTTCCTCCTCCCTCCTCCCTCCCTGCCCTGGCCCCCGTCCCCGCCCAACGCCTTTCCTCCCCGCCCAACACCCACATTTATCTTCATCATCCCCATCGATATCACGGGAAAAATGTAAATTAATTTTTAAAATGTGGGGGAAAGAATGTATGAAAGTACGAAGAAAATTAAGAGAAAACCGAAAGGCAAAGATGAGAACTGGAAGATAATGAAAGGATAAAAGGAAAGAGAAAGGCCGAAGAAAGGAAGGGAAGAAAGAAAGGAATGAGGGAGGGGAAGGAGGGAGAACGGAAGGCACAAAGGGAAAAGCGAGAGAGAGGAAGGGAGGACAAAATATGGGAGAAATGGAGAAGGCAGGAAGGGAAGGCGGAACGAAGGATCGAGAGGAAGGGTAGAGGAATGATGGAGGAGATGGAAAGAGAAGAGCGAGAGAAGGGAAGGAAGGGTGGAGGAAATCGCCGCTCCCGGGAATCCATCTTCATCCGTTAAGAGAAAAGGAGACGAGAGACAAACTGTGTGATCAAAGGGTGGGGAGGGGGGGGGAGTGAGGAGGAGGGGGAGTGAGGAGTTGGTGCAGGAGGGGCGAAGGGGAGAGCGGGGATGGGGGGGGGGGGAGTGTCTATGCATCTGTAAACCTGTATCAGTCCTTTTACATACAGGCAGATAGAGACACGCAAATTGCCTCGTCGGCGGCTCGGCACTTGAGGAGCCGTCCGTGTGCGGCGGGGGGCGGGGGGGGGGGGGGCGGTGCCATCGCCTGTCTCTAGGTGAAGATGGGTATCTTCATAACAGTTATTTTATAAAGTATAACAATTGCACAGCAACACACACACACACACACACACACACACACACACACACACACACACACACACACACACACACACGCACACGCAAGCACACACAAACACGCACGCGCGCACGCACACACAAACACGCACGCGCGCGCACGCACGCACGTACGGATGCACACACGCACGCACGCACACATAAACATCCACTTACACTTAAATGCACACAGATGTGCGATTAGCAGGGAAGGAAAGCATGAGGGCCCATAATCTACGCAGAAGGGAACAATTCGCCCTCATAGCATTTCCCGGGCCCTTGGGCATCTTGCAGCACAATGTCTCTACAAAGCGACTTCCGGAGGAGGGGGGGGGTATGGGGGGAAGAATAGGGGAAAGAAAGAGAAATATTGATGATGATGATGATGCTAATGATGACGATAACAACAACAACAATAACAATATTCTAGGTGATGATAACTATGATAATAGATGATGGTGATGCCAAAGATCATGACGATGGAGACACTGCAAAAGAACAATGCCATGAAGAGTAATACCAATAGCAATCTTAAATCATAAAAATATAATTATAGCAGTTGTGCTTTAACAATATTGTCATTACAAATGAGAAGGTGTGAACATCATCATCAACAACAATAAATAGCAGTAATAAGATCATTGATTTGTTTTAAAGATCATTACATTAGAGCTGCTATTATTCTTATAAATAGAAATATAATAATCTCTTACTCTTTGTCTTAGTCTTTCTCTTTCTCTCTCTCTTACTCTCACACTCGCACTCACTCTCTCTCCATAAAATCCTTTGTGGAATCTTTAGACTAGCAATGACAGCATTCGGAACCTAAACAAATATAACAGTTATGTCACAATAATCAAATTCGTTGAGCAAACAAACAAATAAAGTATATACAGTATTGATACAAAACGAATTGCAATTCCCTGTTGCGTTAATCATCAATAAATCAATTAAATTAATCAATCTATTTTTTCCACTTGTAGTTCTCCCTTCACCTTCCTGTCTCCCTCCCTCCCTCCCCCCTCCCTCCCTCCTTCCCTTCTCCCTCCTCCTCCTCTCCTCGCCCAGCGGAGGCTGCTCACAACTGCCGCGGCCGCTCCTTTCTCCTTCTCACTCCTCCCCCCCGGTCCCATTACCTCTTCTTGCCCAGCAGGAGGCTGCACAGGTACAACTGCTGCAGCTGCTCCGAGGTTAGCTCTCCTGACGAAGACATGGTCATCGCGCCTCATTCCCAGCGGCGCCGCCTGGGGCCAGCGGCCGCCACAGGGGTAAAGGCACTCGCGCTCTCGCTCACGCGCACGCACGCACGCGCTCGCTCGCCCACTCACGCGATGTGCAGGCGCTGCGCCGCCCACGCCTTGGGGAAGCCTTCTTGGAGGGCGTGCGGGCGGAAGGAGGGCTGTGGCGGGCGCGTGCGGGCGGGCAGGCGGTGGCGTCGCGAGGTCGGCCACTTCAGGAGGCAGATCCTTCGCTTCGTTTCTGGTTTAGCTTCTCTTACAACAGTAGTAACAATAATAACAAGCAATTATACTTCAATTCATTCACAACATTATTTCATTAATTCCGTGTCTCTTTTCTATCAACAATAAGTAATATTATATGACATTCACTTAATTATATTCTGAACGAGTAACATTTCGGCAAGTCTGAGCAAAGGGTGTTGCGAGTCTACGGGCCTCGCACTCCGTATTTCATTGCGTATCCGATTTCGCAAATCGAGATTTATCACAGATGAATAACAAACACCGAATTCAACTTAAAACATGCGTAATCACCTGTTGCACATCACATCACTTCGATCACTTTATTTATTCTTAAATCACACAATTACATTTTCTTACAAGAGCACACTTAAGCTGAAAAAGAATAGGGAAAAAAATCATCAACTGTACACACTCCAGGAACGAAAAAGGTCACTAAGCCTCCGCCATAAAAGCCACTGGAGTTCTTGTTTCTTCTTCCTCTTCCTCCCCCTCTCCTGGCGAGGCATCTGATCCTCGTCCTCTCTCCTTCCCCTATTCTTCCCGCGGAGAGGGGAGAGAGGAGAGAGGAAAGCGAGAAGAGGAGAGGGGGCAGGAAAAGGGAGAGGAAAGGGGAGAAGCAGGGACGAGGCCCCTCCGGCCACGGGCCAGCCAGCCACGAAGCGACCGCCTCTCCATCGGCGCCGGCATTTGCGCCTCGCCCGCTGACCTCCTGACACGTTTAAGCTCCCACGACACAAACACGAGGCGTTAAATGAATTGGCAGACAGACAACAGAATGAAAGGATCTGCCGCGGCCACCAGCCGGAGCGTCCTCTCGCCCGCCTGTTTTCCTGGAGGCCATTTGCATAACATGTGGACGCTCGCGCGCCGTGTTTCCCGCAGCCGCCCAACAACTGTATCTCTTTCTCCTCTTTGCTCAAACTTTCGGTTTTCTTCCGCCTTCTCCTCCCCTTTTCATCCCTGTCTTTCTCACCTTTTCTTTCCCATTCTTCCTTTCACTTTTTCTTCTTTTTCTTTACCGTTCACTTTTCTTTAATATTATTTTTTTCTCATTTCGCCTATTTTCCTTTCACGGACTTTATTTGATTCAACTCCTTACTCTCTCTCCCAATTATTCAAAGGGAACTGTTATGAAGATACCCATCTTCACCTAGAGACAGGCGATGCCCCCCCCCCCCCCCCGCACACGGACGGCTCCACAAGTGCCGAGCCGCCGACGAGGCAATCAGCAGGCCGTCGTGTCCTCAGCTGATTCCCTTTCCTGGAATTTTCGGGATTTTTTTTTCTAAGGCTATTAACATCGATGTTTCTATTATCGTTGGCATTATAATTAATTATAATATTAACAAAACTGAACGTTATAAAAGAAATCTCTCTGCAAAACACGGAAAAGAGTATATAGACGACTGTAACTAGTAATTGACTCCTTGGTGATCAAGAACTTGAACATGGCACGGTGGATATGGCATGCATTCTTGCCATCCCGGGAACGATGACTTAGTTTGCCTTTTATGCATGTGTATTTAATTTGCCTGCGGGCATGTGTGTGCAAAATTATTGCGTGTACGTGCGTCTGTTATGTGTACGTGTGCATGTTTATTTCTGTACACGCGGGTGCTCTGTGCCCCAGCAGCCCGCATGCCCTCTGCCCCGCCTGTCTCCATGCCCTGCTGCCCTGCCTGTCTTCATGCCTCGCCTCCTCCTGCCCTGCTGCCCTTCCGCCTCCTGCCCGCCCATTCCCGCACCAAATGAGAGGCAGATGAACGAAATC
This sequence comes from Penaeus monodon, assembly GCF_015228065.2. NCBI lineage: Eukaryota > Metazoa > Arthropoda > Malacostraca > Decapoda > Penaeidae > Penaeus > Penaeus monodon. Next base: position 21,095,766 of record NC_051427.1, on the reverse strand, counting down.
AGAGGTAATGAGGAGACGATTTTCGACTTCTCGTCCTCTCTCTCTCCCTCCTTCCCTCTTCCAATTACTGCAACGGAAAGGGGAAGGGGACGGGAGGAGAGAAAAATAACCGAATCAACGAGGGGAGAGGGAGGGAGGCGAGCAGGCAGCGGGAAAAAGAGGGGGAAGGAGAGGAGGGGAGGAAGGGAAGCACTGGGCGACTCTCCCATCCGTCTCTATGCATTCCCTCTTCATCATCAGATTTACTGTCATTTCCATCAATAAGATATTTTAAAATTCATAATTCCGCAAATTATAATAGTAAAAACATTGAATAAACAATAAATAATAGAATCAGTGATAAAAATAACATTGGCAACATCAACGTTAATACCAGTAACAGCTACATAATCAGAACGAAAGCGAAAGACAGGAGAAACGATACCAACATCAAGGGCAACGCTAATGACATTCAGCGTCAGGTAACCTCGCTGGAACCATAGGGCTTCAATACAATTTCTTTCTCTCTCTACATCACTCACTCACTCTCTCTCTCCCACTCAAAATCTCTCTTCGTTCTCCCTTCCTGCCACTCTCCGTCTCTCACATCTTATACCCCCCCCCCCCCCGCAGTGAAGGTGTGGGCCCGAAAGGAGGATTCAGTTCCGTCCCGACACCTGCTTCGCGAGGCACGAGCGACTTCCCTCAGAGCGGTTCTGGAACCCACACCTGTCGCCCATACCCCATGTCCCGGCCTCTGTGGTGCACCCCGCTCCCTCCTCCTCTCCCCATGCTCCCTTCTCCCCTCCCGCCCTGCCGCCCCACCTTCCCTCCCCGCCAAGCGCCTATAAAAGCAATTTAAGGTGAAAAACGACCCTTTCCGCCTCCCGGCTGGATGAGGATGTTACGCCTTTCTTTTCTCTCCCTTTCTCTACGGCCGCCTGCAACCTCTCTCCCGCTCGCCTTCCTTCACTTTCACCGGATGGCATCTCTTAACATGCTTTACTATTATCGCTATCAGCAGCACCGCCATCACTATCTTTAATACTATTTCCATAATCAGTATCATTATAATCACTACCATCATTATCACCACCATCATTGCGGCCACCATCATCATCGCCATCATTATCATTACTATTATTCTATCCACACTAATAATGTCATTATTATTTCAAATACAACTATTATCATCAAAACTGCTAGTGGCATCATTACAGTATTGCTAACATTACAATTGTCATTATCATTACTGTAACAGATAATGTTAGTTATTTCGTGCAGGCTTTATCGCGCTTCATCGACTTTTCATCACTTCCGCAATATGAAAGCTTCTTTCTAACTTCTCCCCTCCATCCTTCCTCGCCGTCGCCCCAGTCCCCGACAGAGGGAGGGAGAGGGAAAGGGAAGCGAGAGGAGGCAGAAGGAGAGGCAGAGGGGAGGAGAAGGGAGAAGGAGAGCGGAAGAAGAAGAGGGAGAAGGAGAGGGAGAGGAAAGGAGAATGAGAGGGAGAGGAATGGGTGGAGAGGAGAGGAGAGGAGAATGAGAGGGAGAGGAGAGAGAGAGAGGGAGAGGAGAGAGGAGGACGGAGAGGCGGAGGAGGGGGAGGAGGAGGAATGGGAGGGGGGCTCAAACCTAGAATGAATTCGCTGCACACTATGGAGGCGTTCCGTTCTTCTACGACGTGCATGATGGCAGTTTCGGTGACAGACAGTGATCCTGTGGCGCTGCTGGCACGGTGGCAGCGGAGATAAACCTAAGATAAAATCACGCGAGTGGAGACGGCAAAAATAAATACCTTTCCGCGAAAATTCCGGTTTTAGAAGCTACATAAAGATCCTTTTTAATTTTCTTTTTCCTTCTTCAACTTCCTTTTCTCCACCCATCTAGTCCTTTCCTCTCCCTTCGTTCCTCTCCTCCTCTTCGCTTTCCTCCTCCTCACCATCTTCCCCACCCTCACCCACCACCAACACCTCATCTTCCCCTCTTCCTCCTCCACCTCCTCCTTTACTTCAACTCCACCACCATCCCCTCCATCTCCTCCTCCTCCTCCTCCACCTCCTCCTCCTCCTCCTCCTCCTCCAACCGCCACCTCTTCCACCTCCTCCACTTGCACCTCCTCCTCCAGAATCCCTTTCCAATCACTCAATCGGCGGCGGACGGCGGCCAAGCGCAACTGAATCTCGCAGGACTCGATTTGACGATGTAAACAGCCCGGTCCCGTCGCGCCCGAGGGGGGGGGGGGGGGGGGGGGGGGGGGGGGGGGGGGGGGGGGGGGGGGGAAAAAAAAAAAAAAAAAAAAAAAAAAAAAAAAAAAAAAAAAAGGGGGGGGGGGGGGGGGGGGGGGGGGGGGAAGGAGGGAGGAGGGGGAGGAGGAGGGGGAGGAGGAGGGAGGAGGAGGGGGGGGGGAGGGGAGGAGGAGGGGGAGGAGGAGGGGGAGGGGGAGGGGAGAGGGGGAGAGGGGGGAAGGAGAGGAGGGGGGGAAAGGAGGAGAGAGAGGAGGGGGAGGAGGAGGAGAAGAGAGAGAGAGGAGAGGAGGAGGAGGAGAGAGAAAAGGAGGAAGAGGAGGGGGAGGAGGAGGAAGAGGAGAGGAGAGGAGGGAAGAGGAGGGAGAGAGGAGGAGGAGAAGGAGGAGGAGGAAGAGAGAGAGAGGAGAGGAGAGGGGAGAGAGAGGAGGAGGAGGAGGAGGAGGAGAGAGGAAGAGAGAGAGGAGGAGGAGAGAGAGGAGGGGGAGAGAGAGGAGGAGGAGGAGAGAGGAATAGGAAAAAGGGAGATGAAGGAGCAGCAGGAGGTGGAACTGGAAGAGGAGGGAGACGAGGCGAAGGACCAAGAAAGGAGGATGCGAAAGAAAGAGGGAAGAAAATGAGAGGCGGTGAAGCGAGAGGTGCGAGCAGGAGAATAACAGGGGGGGGTGGAGGGGGGGGGGGGCAAGAGGGATTTCGAGAAGGATGGGGTGAAGAGGGAGAGAGAACAGATGGAGCGAAAGAGGCAGGGCGAGGAGGAGGGGGGGAGGCATGTGGAGGAGGGTGAGGTCCGCGGGCGCCTGATCCGCGATGCAGGGCGGGCGAGGGCGCGGGCCGCTTCCGCTGCTAATGGCGCTGCCGTTGCTAGTCCCCTGGCACGTGCCCGCCCGCCCTCCGCCCTCCGCCCTCCGGCCCACCCTCCGGCCCGCCCGCCCTCCGGCCCGCCCTCCGGCCAGCCCGCCCTCCGGCCCGCCCTCGCCCACGAACTGCTCACTGGCTCTCACTTGCCCGGTGGAACGTTTGATAGAAACTCCTTAACCCTCATAGAAGAGCTTGGAAAGATCTACATAAATAGACTGGATAAAGAGAATCTTAAGCCTTATGAAATACAAAATCTGCCTTCGCAGACAGAACATCTGTAAATAAACCAAACAAAAAGAACCCTAATTAAACCTTACATAACATTTCAAGAGAATACCTTCAGATAAGCTTAATGAAAAAAAGACTTCGGAAAACTCCGAAGAGCCCTTTTCGATGATCAGCCCCGAAAGAACCTCGTTACGTAAGCCTCATAAACAGAAGCCTCTAACGGCACACATAAAAACTCATCCTTAAATAAACCTCGCAAAAACTCCTTAACCTCGTCGAATTTCCTTGAATGAAACCTCGACTATAAACTTTCAAATGAAGCCATTAACAGAACTTCCGAGCCAGTCGCTCTTAAGTGTAGAGCATTGGAAGCCCTGAAAAACAGACCCCTGGTGGAAGCCCTGAAATGGAGCCTCATAAATGCGCCGCTTTCGGCCTGATTGATGGCCCGGATCGCTCCCGGCGGCGCTCGCTGCGGCAGGCCAAGGACGGAGCGAGAAAAAGTCGAATAATCGCCTCGAACTGAACGGGCCGCGCGCCTCATCAACGGAAAAACACAGAAAAAATAACGAACACTCAACATAAGGAATAACGCCGAACGAGGCACGCATTCAACGATAAAGAAGGTTAACGACACTAAATAAAAGACAATAAACAATTATATAAAAGATAAACAAAAGAATAATAAATAAATAAACGAATAAAAACTGAACCAATTCAACAAAAATGGGCGGTTGTAACATTCCTGAATCTGTCCTCGTACGACCTCGCCCGCCGACGACCCGACGACCCGAAGTCTACTCCCCTTACCACGTTGCCCCCCCCCCCCCTTCCCAAATCTCGGAGGATGGGGAAGCGGAGACTTAAGGCGGCCACAAATATGTCATTACCTCAGTGGTCCCATGGCCCCCCCCCCCCCGCCCGGCCTTCTCCCCTCACTGCTCTCACCTCTTCATCGGCCTTCTCCCCCTCTCCCCCTCCCCGTGAGCCATCTTGCTGCAAAGCCTTTCTTCTGACCCTCTTCGCTTCCCTCTGCGTTCTCCATCTCCTCCCAATCCCTCTGCCAGTCGATCTCCTTACATTCCTCCGCCTCGCTAATCCCTCCTCCTTTTCTCCCTCTTTCCACATGTCCTCTTCCTCGCCCTCCCCCTTCACTCATCCCCTCCTTCTCATTGTTCTGTAAGCATCTACGTCCTTTCGAGGGAGAAGGGGAGATACCAAGAGGAGGAGGAGGAGGAGGAGGAGGAGGAGGGGGGGGAGGAGGAGGAGGTGGAGGAGGAGGAGGAGGAGGAGGAGGAGGAGGAGGTGGTGGTGGAGGAGGAGGTGGAGGAGGGGGGGGGAGGAGGAGGAGGAGGAGGAGGAGGAGGTGGTGGTGGAGGAGGAGGTGGAGGAGGACGGAATATGCAAGGCACAGGCAGGGGGAATTGGGGACGAGAGAGAGAGAGAGAGAGAGAGAGAGAGAGAGAGAGAGAGAGAGAGAGAGAGAGAGAGAGAGAGAGAGAGAGAGAGAGAGAGAGAGGAGAGGAGAGAGAGAGAGATGGAGAGAGAGGAGAGATGGAGAGAGAGAGATATGGAGAGAAAGGAAGAGAAAGAGAAAGAGAAAGAGAGAGAGAGGGAAAAGGGATAGAGAGAGAGGGTGGGGGATAGAGAGAGAGGGTGGGGGATAGAGAGGAGGGGGAGAGAGAGGGGGAGGATAGAGAGAGAGGGGTAGGATAGAGAGAGAGGGGGAGGATAGAAAGAGAGGGGTGAGTGAGTGAGTGGGGGAGGGGAGAGAGAGGGAGGGAGGGAAGTAGGGAGGGAGGGAGAGAGAGAGAGAGAGAGAAAGGGGGGAGATACACAGGCTGACTGATGAATATGTAACCAGCCAGATAGCGATTCAGGGTAAAGTTAGACCGGCCAGATGGAATGCAGCTTCGCCACAAGAAAGGCAGGCGATGACTCTTCCTCCCTTGCTTCGCCTCAATCTCGCTGCTCTTATCCTCGTGCTCTCTCCCCCTTCTGCTTTTTTCCACAGACCAGCTCCCTTTTCCTACTGGTCTGTGTTTTTCCTGATTAGTCTGATACACATTCACATACACATTCCCTCCCTCCCTCCTCCCCCATGCTCTCCGGCGCGCGTGCCGCCTCACGCCCGGCGCAGGCCGTTCAGCCGCGAGCAAACACAAGGCTCCGCCGCGCTCACGCTCTACTAAACCCCGAGCAAAACAAATAAAAGATACGACACAGTGCATCGAGCACGAAGGGGAAGGGGGGGGGGGAGAATGGGAGATGGGGAGGGGGGAGAGAGGTAATGGGAAAGAAAGGGGAGAAAGGGAAGGGGGGGGGGTGGGGAGAAGGGGGGGGTGAAAAGGG
>NC_051427.1:21085839-21090003 GCF_015228065.2 Penaeus monodon | reverse complement strand
AAAATTGTTTTTTGGAAGGGGGGGGCCGAGAAAAATAAATTGTAAAGCCCGGCTGTTAGACATCTTGAAAAAAGGAAAAACTAAATTTTTTATTGGGGTGAGAAAAGAAAAAAGTTTTAGAAAAACTTGCTGACAGGGAGGTGATAGGAAAAGAGGAAGGGGGAAAAACCGAAGAAAGGGATGAGGGGAAAAATCAAAGATATTTTGCGGGCTGACGAGGGTACAAGTGGAAAGAAAAGCGCAAGATCGAGTTTAGGGGCGAAGGATGGTGGAGAGGCCACGGCTGCTCAAACATGAGCATACCGTTGTAAGATAAAATTTTTAACATATATATTTTATATATATATTATATATATAATATATATATATATTAATATATATATATATAATTACAATTTTTCTCTCCTGGCGGGGGCTATACGGGGGGCTTGAAACTGTGCAAGTGGCTCGCTGAAAAACCGCGGAGGGGTGTGGGGGAGGGCCTTTGGGCGTGTGGGGGAAGTGGGGAGTGGGGAGGGAAGGGGTGCATGTAGGTGAGAGTTGGGCTGAGTGTGAGCGTGGGGTGTTTGTTAGAGAGTGAAAGAGCGTGATAGTGAGAGCAAAGTGAGAGAGAAAAAAAAAAAGAGAGGGGGAGGGGGAACGTGTCTGTGGCACGCACACACCGTAAGCAGCCATGACCCGTAGTGATTCGAGCAGTTATTATTGCCAATCTTTGCAACACATCATGATCGCGGCCGACTTCGGCATTTAAAGTCGGCGAAACAGGGGTGGGAAGACCCCCCCGCTCGTGGCCCCCAAATGGCTCGCGTGCGGGGGGGGGGGGCAGGGGGGTGTTTTTTTTTTTTTGGGGGGGGGGGGGTTTTTTTCTCCTCCCCTTTTCCCTCCTTTCCCCCCCCTCTCCCTCCTTTCCCCCCCTCCCCCTCCCCCCTCTCCCCCTTCTCCCTCCCTCCCTTTCTCCCCTCTCTCCCCCCCTTCCTCCCTCCCTTCCTCTCTCTTCCTCTTTCCTCCCTCCCTCCCCCCTCTCTTCCCTCTTTCTCTCCCCCCCTCCCCCCTACCCACCCTTTTCCCTTTCGTCTTCTTAAAATTCCCCCCCATCCCCCCCCCCCCCAAAATTAGGAAAAACCGGAAACTAAAAAGTCGAGTTTTCTCTGCCTTCGTGATGGCCCCGGGTGAGTTATAGAACACCAAATTGCATTCAACATTTGGGAAACTATGGCCGATTGAGGGGGAGGCCTGCTGCTGCAAGAAGGGTGGGGGGGGGTGGGGGTATAGTTCATGTTTCACAATTTTCCTAAAAGTTTCTCGCTGCGAAAATTCCCGGTTTTCCCTTTAAAGTCGTTTTTTCTCCATCGGTTTTGAATTTACTGGGATTTTTTATTAATATTACTTCATTTGTCATCTTTACACAGTTGTTTGTAGTTTTTCTAGTATTATTTTTATTGTCCTTGTGATTATAGTGATAGTTGCCAGAGCTTTGCCCCGGGGCAGTCCGGCCCCCCTGCGCGCCTCCCGGGAGCCGTTCAGGACCGCTTCCAGGGGGCTCCCTGAAACCTTTCGTTTTTTACTTTGAATGTCCGTCGGCCTGACGGCTGCCGCGTAACTTTAACTGATTGGCGAAGGAGGAAAAAAGGAAAGCCGGAAAAAATAAAAGCGATAAGACCTCTGCTGGAATAGGATTCCGGAGATTTACTCGGGGGCCCTGTGCGTGCGTGCAAGCGCGTTTGCGTTTGTTTTAGCGATCCGTATATTTGCACATGTGAAAATGCATTGGACATTTGTGTGCGTGTCTGGGCGCAGACGAAAGAGGTCGGCGAGGCGATGGATGCGCTGCCGGAGTCTGGTGCCTTTCTCGAGCTTCAGTCTGTTTCCCAATTTTTTTTCCAATTTTTTGTTTTCCGCGAGAGGGTTGGGCGGACGCACGGGAAGGGATGTGGAAGAGGAGGGCGGGGGGGGGGCGCTCATGCACTCGCGTCATGCACTCGCGTCATGCACTCAGTGGTGGCTGGAGCGAGTTGAGCGACTAGGATCCGTCGGCCTTTCTTCTTTCCGGGCGAATAGCGAAGCGGCTTGCGCGTGAAGGGAATGCACGCGCTTGGTACTCACGCTGACAGATTAGCTGTTCCCCTCTTACTCACCCCGCAGAGCGATGCCCGCTCTTTTCACGCTGAGAGAAATGGACCTTGCTGATCGGCCGACTGCCTGCATGAGTGCCTGCTGGGCAACAGGGGCTCATTCCCAAGATTTCTTCTTCGAGGCAGCCCGGCGCGGGTCGACGCCCGTGCACGTTCGTAACCCAAATAGAGGTGGCCAGGGGCACCCGTGTGGCAGGGGACGCGCGGCCTGCAACGCGCTGAACAGACCTTCGGGCTCTGACGCGCGTACCCGTGCGTCTGGAATCCCGTGGAGGAGGAAACTGATGAGTGGCGTGTGCAAAAAGGTTTAAAAATGCAACGTATGCAGTAATTATGTCACATTTATCTAATACTGTGGTTTTGCCATATGCCTATTAAATGTCATGGAATACATTATTTGGAGTTTTTGCAATATAAATGTTTTATCGGTTACTTAAAGCTTCTCCTTTTTTCGTTGTTTAAATGAAACGTCTTTTAATCTCAAACCGTCTTTCCTTCCCCCGGCTTCCTTTTCTTCCCCAGCCCTTTTCGTTCTTCCCCTTCCTCTATCCCCCTCCCCCTTCCTTTTCCCGATCTCTCTCCTCTGCCTTCGTCCCTCTCCCCCCTTCTCTCTCCTTTAGTCCTCCCCCCCCTTTTCTTATTCCCTTCACTCTCTACCCCGTCCTTCATTCATTCATTCCTTTCCCCCCATCCTTCTTTCGTCCTCCCCGTCTGCCGTTCCTTTTTTCCCCCCTTTCTCTTCGCCCTCTTCCCTCTTCCCTTCCTTCTTTACCCTTTCACCTTTTTAATTTCTCCTTCTCTCCCTTCCCCCGTCCTCTCATCGCTTTTTTTCTATTTCCTCTCTCCCTTTCCTTGTTCCTTTCCTTTCCTTCTGTCCTCCCATCTCCCCCTCTTTTCCCCCTCCCCTGATCTCTCTTAGTTTCTTCTCAACTCTCCTCTCCCCATCCTTCCTCTCGTCCCCTCTCCCCTCCTTCCTCTCGTCCCCCTCACCCCCTCCTTTCTTTCCCCCTCTCCCCTGCCTTTCTCCCCCCTCCTCTGCCTTTCTCCCCCCTCCTCTCTCCTTCCTTTCTCCCCCTCCTCTCTCATCCTTTCTCCTCCCCCCCCCCCCCCCGGGAAGAGCGCCTCAGATGTTACGGAAGATCAATAGATAGACTTAAGTTTTTTTCCGGTTCATTGCCTGCAGCTGTTGCCAGTGGACGCTAAGTATTATGTCCGCAGAAGAATGTAAGAAATTGGAAAAGCGGGAGAGAGGGAGGGGGGAGGACGGGAGAGGGGAGGGGGGAGGACGGGAGAGGGGAGGGACTATGAAAGAGTTTTCTTTTTGTGTTTTGAGATCGCGCGTGCGTGCGTGCATACGTCGCCCGTTTTTGTGACTTCTTTCATTGTTTTGTCTTCGGTCCTTTTTCATTTTCTTTTGTTTGTTTATCCCTTTCTTCTTGCGATATCGATTAACGTGTCCCTCCGGATATGGGGGGGAGGGGAGGGGCGAGGAGGGCGGGGGTGTGGGAATGTGACCTTGATTTTGACCCACTTTCTTTGTCTCGTGTCCTTTGTTTAGCCTTTTTGTTCATTGTCTTTTTGTTCTTCCTCTGTTCACTCTCCTCGGTTCTTTCTGTGTGTCCAGCTGTTCGCGTCTTTCTGTTTCGGTTTTTGCATTTCCTCCTTCTCCTGCTTTCCCTTTTTATCCCCCCCCCCCTGACCCACCCCTATCTCTTCCCTCCCCTCCCCCTCCTCCTCCTCCTCCTCCTACTCCTTCCCCTTCCCCTCCTCCTCCTCCTCCTCCCCCTCCTCCTCCCCCTCATCATCATCCTGCCCCCCCTCCCCTCCCCTTCCTCCCCCTCATCACCAAATTTTCCCCCTCCCCCCCCTCCCCTTCCTCCCCCTCATCACCATTCTCCCCCTCCTCCTTATTCCTTCCCTCCCCTTTTCCCCCCACTCATCATCATCCCCCTGCTCCTCCCTCCTCCAACTTCTCCCCTCCTCCTGCTCCTCTCCTTCCCCTCCCCCTCCCTCCCCCACCCCCCCCCACCCC
>NC_051427.1:21073339-21080839 GCF_015228065.2 Penaeus monodon | reverse complement strand
TTTCTTGGGATGGTGGCGGGGGTGGGGAGGGGGTTGGAGGGGATGGGTGAGGAATAGGTGCGCGTGGGGGTGTGGGGGCGGTGGGTAGAGGACGGGGAGGAGAGGGAGAGGGAGAGGTGGGAAAGGGAGGGAGAGAAGGAGCAGGAGTATGTCGGGAGGGAAGAGGAGCAGCAGGAGGGAGCAGGGAAGGGAGATGGCGATGGGGAGGGGGGTGGAGGAGGGGAAGAAGGGAGCAGAAGGTGCGAGGAGGACGGGGAAGGGGAGGAAGAGCGTGATGATGCAGGGAGGGGAAGAGGGGAAAGAGGACGGGGAAGGCAAATTTGGCTATGGAGGAGAAAGGAGATTACGAGGAAAAGGAGTGGGGAAAATCCACTCTGAGGAGGAGAGGCGTGTGGGGAAGAACTGGAGGAGGAGAGCAAGAGGGAGAAGAATAAAAATGAAGATGGCGACGAAGAGGAAGAGAGGGGGGAGAGGGGGGTGATGATGAGGAGGAGGAAAAGGCTGGGAGGAGGAAGAGAAGTTGGAGGGGGTGGGGTGGGGTGGGGGAGGGGAAGGGGGGGGGAAGGGGAGGAGCAGGAGGAGGAGGAGGAGTTGGAGGGGGGGAGGAGCAGGGGGGATGAGGATGAGTGGGGGGAAGGGGAGGGAAGGAATGAGAGGAGGAGGGGGAGAATGGTGATGAGGGGGAGGAAGGGGAGGGGGAGGAGGGGGAGAAATGGTGATGAGGGGGAGGAAGGGGAGGGGGAGGAGGGGGCAGGATGATGATGAGGGGGAGGAGGAGGAGGAGGAGGAGGAGGAGGAGGGGAAGGGGGAAGGAGTAGGAGGAGGAGGAGGAGGAGGGGGAGGGGGAGGAAGAGATAGGGGTGGGTCAGGGGGGGGGGGGGGATAAAAAGGAAAGCAGGAGAAGGGGAAATGCAAAAAACCGAAACAGAAAGGACGCGAACAGCTGGACACACAGAAAAACCGAGGAGAGTGAACAGAGGAAGAACAAAAAGACAATGAACAAAAAGGCTAAACAAAGGACACGAGACAAAGAAAAGTGGGTCAGAATCAAGGTCACATTCCCACCCCCGCCCTCCTCGCCCCTCCCCTCCCCCCATCATCCGGAGGGACACGTTAATCGATATCGCAAGAAGAAAGGGATAAACAAACAAAAGAAAATGAAAAAGGACCGAAGACAAAACAATGAAAGAAGTCACAAAAACGGGCGACGTATGCACGCACGCACGCGCGATCTCAAAAACACAAAAAGAAAAACTCTTCATAGTCCCTCCCCTCTCCCGTCCTCCCCCCTCCCCCCTCCCGTCCTCCCCCTCCCTCTCTCCCGTTTTTCCAATTTCTTCCATTCTTCTGCGGACATAAATACTTGCGTCCACTGGCAACAGCTGCAGGCAATGAACCGGAAAAAAACTTAAGTCTATCTATTGATCTTCCGTAACATCTGAGGCGCTCTTCCCGGGGTGGGGGGGGGGAGGAGAAAGGATGAGAGAGGAGGGGGAGAAAGGAAGGAGAGAGGAGGGGGGAGAAAAAAGGCAGAGGAGGGGGGAGGGAAAAGGGAGGGGGGGGAGGGGGAAGAGAAAGGAGGGGGTGAGGGGGGACGAGAGGAAGGAGGGGGAGAGGGGGACGAGAGGAAGGATGGGGAGAGGAGAGTTGAGAAAGAAAACTAAGAGAGATCAGGGGACGGGGAAAAGAGGGGGAGATGGGAGGACAGAAGGAAAGGAAAGGAAACAAGGAAAGGGAGAGAGGAAATAGAAAAAAAGCGATGAGAGGACGGGGGAAGGGAGAGAAGGAGAAATTAAAAAGGTGAAAGGGTAAAGAAAAGGAAGGGGGAAGAGGGAAAAGGGCGAAGAGAAAGGGGGAAGAAAGGAACGGCAGACGGGGGAGGACGAAGAAGGATGGAGGAAAGGAATGAATGAATGAAGGACGGGTAGAGAGTGAAGGGAATAAGAAAGGGGAGGAGGGCTAAAGGAGGGGAGAGGGGTGAGAGGGACGAAGGCAGAGGAGAGAGATCGGAAGAGGAAGGAGGAGGGGGATAGAGGAAGGGAAGAACGAAAAGGGCTGGGGAAGAAAAGGAAGCCGGGGGAAGGAAAGACGGTTTGAGATTAAAAGACGTTCATTTAAACAACGAAACAAAGGAGAAAGCTTTAAGTAACCGATAACACATTTAATTGCAAAAACTCCAAATAATGTATTCCATGACATTTAATAGGCATATGGCAATCCACAGTATTAGATAAATGTAAATTTAATTTACTGCATACGTTGCATTTAACCTTTTGCACACGCCACTCATCAGTTCCTCCCCCAAACGGGATTCCAGACGCACGGGTACGCGCGTCAGAGCCCAAGGTCTGTTCAGCGCGTGCGGGGCCGCGCGTCACTGCCACACGGGTGCCCGCTGGGCCACCTCTATTTGGATTACGAACGTGCACGGGCGTCGACCCGCGCCGGGCTGCCTCGAAGAAGAAATGCTGGGGAATGAGCCCTGTGCCCGGGCAGGCACTCATGCAGGCAGTGGGCCGATCAGCAAGGTCATTTCTCTCAGCGTGAGGAGCGGGCATCGCTCTGCAGGGTGAGTAAGAGGGGAATCAGCTAATCTGTCAGCGTGAGTACGCAAAACGCGTGCATTCCCCCTTTACGCGCAAGCCGCTTCGCTATTCGCCCGGAAAGAAAAAAAGGCCGACGGATCCTCAGTCGCTCAACTCGCTCCCGCCAGCCACTGAGTGCATGACGCGAGTGCATGACGCGAGTGCATGAGCGCCCCCCCCCCGCCCTCCTCTTCCCACATCCCTTCCCGTGCGTCCGCCCCAACCCTCTCGCGGAAAACAATAATTTGGAAAAAAAAAAAAAAATGGGAAAAAAGACTGAAGCTCGAGAAAAAGGCACCAGACTCCGGAGGGGCATCCATCGCCTCGCCGACCTCTTTCGTCTGCGCCCAGACACGCAACACAAAGTCCACATGCATTATCACATGTGCAAATATACGGATGCGCATAAATCAAACGCAAACGCGCTTGCACGCACGCACAGGCCCTGAGTAAATCTCCGAAATCCTATTCCAAACAGGGGTCTTATCGCTTTTTTTTTTTCCGGCTTCCTTTTTTCTCCTTCGCCAATCAAGTTAAAGTTGACGCGGCGAGCCGTCGAGGCCGAGCGGACGATTCGGAAGTGAAAAACGCAAAGGATTTCAGCGCCGAGTCCCTGGAAGCGGCTCCTGAAGCGGCTCCCGGAGGCGGCAGGAGGGCCGGACTGCGCCGGGCGAAGCTCTGGCAACTATGGCAACTATAATCACAAGGACAATAACAATAATACTAGTAAAACTACTAAAAAACTGATGAAAAAAGATGACGAATGAAGTAATAATAATAATAATAACCCCAGTAAATATAAAAAACCGATGGAAAAAAAAAGGGATTTGTGAAGGAAACCGGAATTTTCGCAGCGAGAAACTTTTAGGGAAAAGTGTGCAACAGGAACTATACCCCCACCCCTCCCCACCCTCTCTTGCAGCAGCAGCGCCTTCACCCCTCAATCGGCCATAGCTTCCAATGTTGAATGCAATTTGGTGTTCTAAAAACTCATCCGGGAGGCGCATGCACGAAGGCAGAGAAAACTCGACGCTAGTTTCCGGCTTTCCTAATATTCGGGGGGGGGGGGGATGGGAGGGGACATATGTAAGAAGACAGAAGGGAAAAGGGTAGGTAGGGAGGGAGGAGGGAGGGAAAGAGGGAGAGAGAAAGGGAGGGGGGGAGAGAGAGGGGGAGAGGGAGGGAGGGAGAGGGAGGGAAGGAGGGAGAGGGAGGGAAGGAGGGAAAGAGGGAGAGAGAGAGAAAAGAGGAGCGAGAGAGAGAGAGAGCCAGAGCGAGCAAGCGAGGCGCCCGCCTGCCCTCCCGCCTCCCGCACGCGAGCCACTGCGGGCCACGAGCGGCGGGTCATTGCCAGCCTGTTTCGCCGACGTTAATGCCGAAGTGCGGCCGCGCGATCTTTGATGTGTTGCAAAGATGGCAATAATAAGCTGCTCGAATCACTACGGCTCATGAGCTGCGGTTACGGATGTGTTTTGCGTGTCACGGGACACGTTCCCTCTCCCGCTCTTTTTTTCTTTTTCTCTCTCACGTTTGCTCTCACTCACTCACGCTCTTTCACTCTCTAAACAATCACACCCACGCCACACTCAGCCAACTCTCACCTACTGCACCCATTCCCTCCCCACTCCCGCACTTCCCCCACACGCCCAAAGGCCATCCCCGACACCCATCCGCGGTTTGCAGCGAGCCGACTTGCACAGGTTGCAAGCCCACCGTATAGCCGCCCGCCATGCGAGAGAACATTGTAATTATATATATATATATATATATATATATATATATATATATATATATATATATATATATATATATATATGTATACATATATATCATCTACAACGGTATGCTCATGTTTGAGCAGCCGTGGACCTCTCCACCATCCTTCGCCACTAAACTCGATCTTGCGCTTTTCTTTCCACTTGTACCATCGTCAGCCCGCAAATATCTTTGATGTGTCGCTCAGTCTTGTTTTGGGGTTTGCCTCTTCCTCTGTTTCCTATCACCTCCCTGTCAGCAAGTTTTTCTCAATACTTTTACTTCTCATCACAAGCCCAATAAACTTTAGTTTCCTTTTGTTCAAGATGTCTAACAGCCGGTCTTTACAATTTATTTTTCTCGGCACTTCATCATTCGTTTTCTTTTCTGTCCAGTTAATACGTAGTACTCGTCTGTAACACCACATTTCAAAACTATTGACCTTTATCTTGTCTATCTTCTTCAGCACCCAACACTCAGAACCATATGATGCAATTGGGAAAACTAAGGAGTTCAATAACCTCAGCTTTGTCCGGTCTTTCCAGATGTTACTGAGAGCAACTGTGGCGTTTTTGGCAATGGTAATTCTTCTTTTTATCTCCGGTGAATCATCATATGTATTAGTAAAAACAGCTCCAAGATAAGTGAACTCTTTCACATTTTCTACAACCACTCCATTGATTGTAACATGTTCATCATCTTTCATTGCCGGTTATCTTCGAATCTTCATGATCTTAGTTTTCTTGGCATTAAGAAACAAACCAGCCCTTTTGCTTCTCTAGCTTTATCTAGTAGTTGTTGTAGTTCAATGATACTTCTGACAATTAAAACTATATCATCGGCGTATCTTAGATTTGATATTTTGTATCCTCCCACATCTAGAGTTCCTTCAAAATTCTTTAGAGCACCTTTCATAATTGCCTCAGAATATATATTAAAAAGGTGCGGAGACAGAATGCAACCTTGTCGTTCTCCTTGGTTGACTTTGAACCATTCTGTTAACCCATAAGTGGTTCTTACAGTTGCTTGTTGTTGGTCATACATGGCTTTTATTAGTTGGATGATGTGTTTTGGAAATTTCATACCGTTCATGTTATTCCAGAGGATATCGTGATTAACAGTATCAAAAGCTTTTGAGGTATAGGTCTTTCTGATGTTCTCTGTTTTTCTCTATGATCAATTTCAGATTTAGAATCTGGTTTCTGGTACCTGCTTGTTCATCAGTAATTTCTTCTTTTAACTTTCAACTTCATTCTTTCAGCAATAATTTTCAACAAAATTTTGCTGCTGTGACTTGTTAACTGATTTTACCCGTCTTCTGGCCTTCTTACATTCCATATTTTCATACAAAGTTTGTAGAAGTATTCAACACTTTTGCCAGCACTTTGATTAGTTCTGTTGTTATTTCATCTATTCCCGGGCTCTTGTTATTCTTTAATTCTTTTATCGCTTTTATAACTTCGTCTAGCAGTGGCGGTGGTTCATCTTCACTGTCATTGAGTCTAATTAATGTTGTTGTTAGATCTTTATTCTTTTTGTATAAGTTGGAACAATATTGATTCCATCTATCTTTGACTTCTTTTCCATCACATAATACAAGTCCATCTTCAGTTTTGATAGTGTCCATTGTAGGTTTAAATTTTCATGTAATGTTTCGTACTCTTTGGTAGAGTTTTTAGTTGTCTTATTGATAGAAGAGTTTTCAATTCTCTGGCAATGTTCATTTAAATATTTTTCCTTAACTCGTCGCAATAATCTTTGAATTTTTGTATTTTATTTTTTGTAAATTACGTCTTCAACTGGATTATTGATACCCTTTGATTTTAGGCATCTTCTTGTTTCAATTTCACTTAGTGTTTCTTCAGCTATCCAGGGAGAATTTGTCTTTTTCTTTTTGGAGATAGTTTCTTAAGCAGCACTCAGCAGTTCTTTTCCTTCTTCCCACAACTCATTTGGTGTTTTATCATCTTCACATTGATTGAGTAATTCAATTTTGTTTGACACTGTCATTCTGTAATTGTTATCAAGAGTTTTGTAGTCGAGCTTTAGAGGTGGTGTTGGACGCTCCATCTTTTTGAGTCTTATTTGAAAGTCGATAGTTTGTAGTTGGTGGTCACTGTTGCAGTCGGCACCTGGTCTTGTCTTGGCATTTTTTATACAACTTTTCCATTTCTGGTTCAACACAATGCACTCAATTTGGTTGCGTGTTCTTTTGTCTGGTGAAAACCACGTGTACAAATGTCTTGGGTGGTGTTGGAACAATGTATTGGCTATAACTAGATTATTTGTACTACAAAATTCAATAAAATCTTCACCTCGTTCATTTATATCTCCAAGGCCGAATTTTCCACAGATGTTATTTTTTAGATCACTTTTGCCTACTTTGGCATTGAGGTCTCCCATGATTACTTTTACATTTCTGTTAGGGATTGTGTCTAAAGTTTCTTGGAGAGTGTTATAAAAATTTTCCATTTCTTCATCACTTGCAATGTTGGTTGGTGCATAGCATTGTATAATACTAATGTTATGAGGTTTGCTTGTATTCGACTTTAAAAATGCGATATTTTGGGCTGTACCCAATTAAGCATTTGCAGTTTTTTTCGTGAGAAAACATAGGAGGAACTATCTCTGCCGCTTTGAAACAGTTACAAATGTAATACGCCCGACATATTGTTTGGGAAACCAGTAATCAGTAGAAAACCGAAGGTGTTTTCACCAGATATTCCACTGCCCTGCTGCCGACAGCTTCACCGCAACCCTGCCATAGGGAGCTAATAGGGTGCTATCCTTGTTCACGGGAACCCCAGGGTGCAGTTTATTGTCTTACCCAGGACTATTATATTCATCATTTAACGGTAGGTTCATATTTAGGCCGCCGTGGTCACAGCATGATACTTAACTGTAGTTTTCATGTTATGAGGCTCTTGGAGTGAGTACTTGGTAGGGTCCCCAGTTCTTTTCCACGGAGAGTGCCGGTGTTGCCTTTTAGGTAATCATTCTCTCTATTTTATCAGGGCTTGGGACCAGCACTGACTTGGGCTGGCTTGCCCATCCAGTGGCTAGGCAGGCAATCGAGGTGAAGTTCATTGCCCAAGGGAACAATGCACCGGGCGGTGACTCGAACCCTCGAACTCGGATTGCCGTCGTGCCAGTCTTGAGT
>NC_051427.1:21063167-21073239 GCF_015228065.2 Penaeus monodon | reverse complement strand
GGTGAAGTGACGAGAAAAATAATTTAAGTGTGACAGAAAAGGAACTAAGAGCTTGGAGAGAGTAAAAGTACTGAGCCTGACAGGGGTATAGAAACAGAGAAGAGCAAACCGAAGACAGACTGAGCGACACATCAAAGTATTGCGGGCTGACGATGGTACAAGTGAAAGAAAAGCGCAAGATCGAGTTTAGTGGCGAAGGATGGTGGAGAGGTCCACGGCTGCTCAAACATGAGCATACCGTTGTAGATGATATATATGTATACATATATATATATATATATATATATATATATATATATATATATATATATATATATATATATATATATAATTACAATGTTCTCTCGCATGGCGGGCGGCTATACGGTGGGCTTGCAACCTGTGCAAGTCGGCTCGCTGCAAACCGCGGATGGGTGTCGGGGATGGCCTTTGGGCGTGTGGGGGAAGTGCGGGAGTGGGGAGGGAATGGGTGCATGTAGGTGAGAGTTGGGCTGAGTGTGAGCGTGGGTGTGATTGTTAGAGAGTGAAAGAGCGTGAGTGAGTGAGAGCAAACGTGAGAGAGAAAAAGAAAAAGAGAGCGGGAGAGGGAACGTGTCTGTGACACGCACACACATCCGTAACGCAGCTCATGAGCCGTAGTGATTCGAGCAGCTTATTATTGCCAATCTTTGCAACACATCATGATCGCGCGGCCGCACTTCGGCATTAACGTCGGCGAAACAGGCTGGCAATGACCCGCCGCTCGTGGCCCGCAGTGGCTCGCGTGCGGGAGGCGGGAGGGCAGGCGGGCGCCTCGCTTGCTCGCTCTGGCTCTCTCTCTCTCTCGCTCTCTTTCTCTCTCTCTCCCTCTTTCCCTCCTTCCCTCCCTCTCCCTCCTTCCCTCCCTCTCCCTCCCTCCCTCTCCCCCTCTCTCTCCCTCCCTCCCTTTCTCTCCCTCTCTCCCTCCCTTCCTCCCTCCCTACCTACCCTTTTCCCTTTCTGTCTTCTTACATATGTCCCCTCCCATCCCCCCCCCCCCCGAATATTAGGAAAGCCGGAAACTAGCGTCGAGTTTTCTCTGCCTTCGTGCATGCGCTCCCGGATGAGTTATAGAACACCAAATTGCATTCAACATTGGAAGCTATGGCCGATTGAGGGGTGAGGCGCTGCTGCTGCAAGAGAGGGTGGGGAGGGGTGGCGGGTATAGTTCATGTTGCACAACTTTTCCCTAAAAGTTTCTCGCTGCGAAAATTCCGGTTTCCTTCACAAGTCGTTTTTTCTCCATCGGTTTTGATATTTACTGGGATTATTATTATTATTATTACTTCATTCGTCATCTTTATCATCAGTTGTTAGTAGTTTTACTAGTATTATTGTTATTGTCCTTGTGATTATAGTTGCCATAGTTGCCAGAGCTTCGCCAGGCGCAGTCCGGCCCTCCTGCGCGCCTCCGGGAGCCGCTTCAGGAGCCGCTTCCAGGGACTCGGCGCTGAAATCCTTTGCGTTTTTCACTTCCGAATCGTCCGCTCGGCCTCGACGGCTCGCCGCGTCAACTTTAACTTGATTGGCGAAGGAGGAAAAAAGGAAAGCCGGAAAAAATAAAAGCGATAAGACCTCTGCTGGAATAGGATTTCGGAGATTTACTCAGGGCCTGTGCGTGCGTGCAAGCGCGTTTGCGTTTGATTTATGCGCATCCGTATATTTGCACATGTGATAATGCATGTGGACATTTGTGTGCGTGTCTGGGCGCAGACGAAAGAGGTCGGCGAGGCGATGGATGCGCTGCCGGAGTCTGGTGCCTTTTCTCGAGCTTCAGTCTGTTTCCCAAGTTTTTTTCCAATTATTGTTTTCCGCGAGAGGGTTGGGCGGACGCACGGGAAGGGATGTGGGAAGAGGAGGGCGGGGGGGGGGCGCTCATGCACTCGCGTCATGCACTCGCGTCATGCACTCAGTGGCTGGCTGGAGCGAGTTGAGCGACTGAGGATCCGTCGGCCTTTCTTCTTTCCGGGCGAATAGCGAAGCGGCTTGCGCGTGAAGGGAATGCACGCGCTTGCGTACTCACGCTGACAGATTAGCTGATTCCCCTCTTACTCACCCTGCAGAGCGATGCCCGCTCTCTCACGCTGAGAGAAATGACCTTGCTGATCGGCCGACTGCCTGCATGAGTGCCTGCTGGGCAACAGGGGCTCATTCCCAAGCATTTCTTCTTCGAGGCAGCCCGGCGCGGGTCGACGCCCGTGCACGTTCGTAATCCAAATAGAGGTGGCCCAGCGGGCACCCGTGTGGCAGTGACGCGCGGCCTGCACGCGCTGAACAGACCTTCGGGCTCTGACGCGCGTACCCGTGCGTCTGGAATCCCGTGGAGGAGGAACTGATGAGTGGCGTGTGCAAAAGGTTAAATGCAACGTATGCAGTAATTATGTCACATTTATCTAATACTGTGGATTGCCATATGCCTATTAAATGTCATGGAATACATTATTTGGAGTTTTTGCAATATAAATGTGTTATCGGTTACTTAAAGCTTTCTCCTTTGTTCGTTGTTTAAATGAACGTCTTTTAATCTCAAACCGTCTTTCCTTCCCCCGGCTTCCTTTTCTTCCCCAGCCCTTTTCGTTCTTCCCTTCCTCTATCCCCCTCCTCCTTCCTCTTCCGATCTCTCTCCTCTGCCTTCGTCCCTCTCACCCCTCTCTCTCCTTTAGTCCTCCCTCCCCTTTCTTATTCCCTTCACTCTCTACCCCGTCCTTCATTCATTCATTCCTTTCCTCCATCCTTCTTTCGTCCTCCCCGTCTGCCGTTCCTTTCTTCCCCCTTTCTCTTCGCCCTCTTCCCTCTTCCCTTCCTTCTTTACCCTTTCACCTTTTTAATTTCTCCTTCTCTCCCTTCCCCCGTCCTCTCATCGCTTTTTTTCTATTTCCTCTCTCCCTTTCCTTGTTTCCTTTCCTTTCCTTCTGTCCTCCCATCTCCCCCTCTTTTCCCCGTCCCCTGATCTCTCTTAGTTTTCTTTCTCAACTCTCCTCTCCCCATCCTTCCTCTCGTCCCCCTCTCCCCCTCCTTCCTCTCGTCCCCCTCACCCCCTCCTTTCTCTTCCCCCTCTCCCCTGCCTTTCTCCCCCCTCCTCTGCCTTTCTCCCCCCTCCTCTCTCCTTCCTTTCTCCCCCTCCTCTCTCATCCTTTCTCCTCCCCCCCCCCACCCCGGGAAGAGCGCCTCAGATGTTACGGAAGATCAATAGATAGACTTAAGTTTTTTTCCGGTTCATTGCCTGCAGCTGTTGCCAGTGGACGCTAAGTATTATGTCCGCAGAAGAATGTAAGAAATTGGAAAAGCGGGAGAGAGGGAGGGGGGAGGACGGGAGAGGGGAGGGGGGAGGACGGGAGAGGGGAGGGACTATGAAAGAGTTTTCTTTTTGTGTTTTGAGATCGCGCGTGCGTGCGTGCATACGTCGCCCGTTTTTGTGACTTCTTTCATTGTTTTGTCTTCGGTCCTTTTTCATTTTCTTTTGTTTGTTTATCCCTTTCTTCTTGCGATATCGATTAACGTGTCCCTCCGGATGATGGGGGGAGGGGAGGGGCGAGGAGGGCGGGGGTGTGGGAATGTGACCTTGATTCTGACCCACTTTCTTTGTCTCGTGTCCTTTGTTTAGCCTTTTTGTTCATTGTCTTTTTGTTCTTCCTCTGTTCACTCTCCTCGGTTCTTTCTGTGTGTCCAGCTGTTCGCGTCTTTCTGTTTCGGTTTTTGCATTTCCTCCTTCTCCTGCTTTCC
Organism: Penaeus monodon; assembly: GCF_015228065.2. NCBI lineage: Eukaryota > Metazoa > Arthropoda > Malacostraca > Decapoda > Penaeidae > Penaeus > Penaeus monodon. Next base: position 21,069,498 of record NC_051427.1, on the reverse strand, counting down.
CTTTTCATCCCCCCCTCCCCTGACCCACCCCTATCTCTTCCCTCCCCCTCCCCCTCCTCCTCCTCCTCCTCCTACTCCTTCCCCCTTCCCCTCCTCCTCCTCCTCCTCCTCCTCCTCCTCCCCCTCATCATCATCCTCCCCCTCCTCCCCCTCCCCTTCCTCCCCCTCATCACCATTCTCCCCCTCCTCCTCTCATTCCTTCCCTCCCCTTCCCCCCACTCATCATCATCCCCCCTGCTCCTCCCTCCTCCAACTTCTCCTCCTCCTCCTGCTCCTCCCCTTCCCCTCCCCCTTCCCCTCCCCCACCCCACCCCACCCCCTCCAACTTCTCTTCCTCCTCCCAGCCTTCCTCCTCCTCATCATCACCCCCCTCCTCCCCCCTCTCTTCCTCTTCGTCGCCATCTTCATTTTTATTCTTCTCCCTCTTGCTCTCCTCCTCCAGTTCTTCCCCACACGCCTCTCCTCCTCAGAGTGGATTTTCCCCACTCCTTTTCCTCGTAATCTCCTTTCTCCTCCATAGCCTAATGCCTTCCCCGTCCTCTTTCCCCTCTTCCCTCCCTGCATCATCACGCTCTTCCTCCCCTTCCCCGTCCTCCTCGCACCTTCTGCTCCCTTCTTCCCCTCCTCCACCTCCCTCCCCATCGCCATCTCCCTTCCCTGCTCCCTCCTGCTGCTCCTCTTCCCTCCCGACATACTCCTGCTCCTTCTCTCCTCCCTTTCCCACCTCTCCCTCTCCCTCTCCTCCCCGTCCTCTACCCTCCGCCCCCTCTCCCCCTCGCTCTCCTATTCCTCACCCTTCCCCTCCAACCCCCTCCCCACCACCGCCACCATCCCAAGAAATGTCGAGTTTCTTGTTGTGATAAACGTCACTTGGCCGACTCGCTCTCGTCTTGCCGGTTTAATTTGTGTTCCTCTTCTGCTCAGGTTGGAGAAATCGCACGCACGCGCACGCACGCGCGCGCACACACACACACACACACACACACACACACACACACACACACACACACACACACACACACACACACACACACACACACACACACACACACACAATCACACACACACACAATCACACAATCACACAATCACACACACACGCACGCACGCACCTTGACACTCACACTCGCTCGTGCCCCGATTCTCGCCTTCCCGCACAATGGGGAAGGAGTAATGAAAAAGCCCTTATAAAACTGAAAAAGAGAGAAGTGGAGAAGAGTGAAGGGAAAGGGGAAGATAATGATGAAGAAGAAGCAAGATGTAAAGAAGGAAAATTGATTAGAAGTGAGCAGATGGAAGGGAAGCAGCGGAGGAAGAGGCGGGAATGAAATAAATAGAGGAGCAGCAGAGTGGTGGAAAAAGACGACGACGACAAAACCTCTGTAATATTTTCAGGGAGAATCGTCCCCCGCGCTTAAGGCCGTTTTTTGTGTTTTTTTCCCAGGATTTTCGACGCTGTGGGCGACGTGAGCGGAGGCGCTGACGATCGTATTCTTTTTTGGCGCTTTTCTTAACGCCTATTTTGAAAGCTTTTTATTTGCTATTATTTATCTGTTTGTGTTCATTTCTAAGCTTTCATATTGATTTATGCTGATATAATTATTTCTCCTTTCGGCTTCTCCCCGGGGGGGTCGCCGCAGCGGATGAACCGCATCATAGTCTTGGCTTGTTTCTACAGCCGGATACCCTTCCTGCCGCCAACCCCCCCATTCATCCGGGCGTTGGGCCGGCACGGGCTATTCCACTGGACTGTGGACTCCCGTGTCAGTTGGCAGTCGAGAGGAAGTCCTTGACCAGGGGAACAACGCGCCGGGCGGGACTCGAACCCTCGAACTCCGATTGCCATGACAGTCAGTGTCTGAGTCCGCTGTTCCAACCACTCGGCCACCGCGGCCTCTCTTTTGTGGCGATTTATTATTATTCACATTTATACGAAGGCTGTAAATGTGTGGCAAGGCGGCCTGGAGGTGCGAGCAAGCAACGGCGTGGAGTTAATGTTGCAAGTTCGCTCGGGAACACTTCGCGCGGAAGTTGGAATGGAAACGAAATTAAGAGAAACGAAAAAGTGACGAATGGAAATGAAGTTAAGAGAAACGGACAAAAATAGCCGCCACACAAGGCGAAAAAAGGAGCGATATTGGAACATTTGCGTCGAAGGGTTTTTATTGTGCTATTTTTCATTCAGTGAGCAATCCCTTCCTTTTGGTGACCTGAAGGAAATGGGAGGACCATCTGACTGCTGTTGCTGCTGTTATTGGTTTGTTGTTGTTGTGGTAGTCGGTTTTATTGTCATTATTATTGCTGTTATTATTATTATTATTACATTATTATTATCCTTCTTATTATTGTCATTATAATTATTATCATTATCGTTGTCATTGTTATCACTATTATCATATATCATCGTCATTATTATTATCATTATTATTAATGTTGTTATTATCATCACCATTATTATTAACATTACAACAGTTATAACGTATTTATAACGTTCGTGGCAATAATATTGACAAGATGAACAATAATCTTCGTGATAACAATAATGTCAACATCACCAGCATGTATATTTCCTCAAATTTTCGCCTGATTTCTTGGAAGAAAAAGAAGCGAGTGCTGCGTGCCTCCACGCACTCGCACGCACACGGCGCGGTTGCTTCCCTGGAACGTTTCCACCCCGACTCCGTAGCCGCCGAATGAGGCCGCGGCACGAATCGCTTTGTGGACACCGAAGAGATTATGCGTATATATGTCTGTGTGTATGTATATATATATATATATATATATATATATATATATATATATATATATATATATTAAACACACACACACACACACACACACACACACACACACACATACACACACACACACACACACACACACACACACACACACACACACACACACACACACACACACACACACACACACACACACACACACACACACACACACAATTTATATTTATATTATATATATTATATATTATACATATACATATATATATGTAATAATGTATATATAGACTGTATATAAATTATATAATATTATATAATATATATTATATATGTTGTATACATATATTGAAATAATATGTTATAAATTATATGTTAATATATATGATATAATGTATATAAATACAATATTATAGTATACATTAGGGTATCTATATGTTATTTGATAATATATATAATTATTTTAATATAATATTTTACATTATAGTATATATAGGGTTATAAATAATATATTATATTTTAATATATATATAATACTAAAAAATTCCTTTTTTTGAATTTGTGTGTGTGTGGGGGGGGTGGGGTGAGTGTGTGTGTGTGTGTGTAAGCAATCTTTATTTTTCAGCAATAATCGAAAGCTTATTATCACTAATTGGTCTTTCCTTTGTTCCAGGTGAGTGTTGCCGCAGCGCGTGTGACAGCGGCGCCCAGGTGCCCCGAGGCGGCCCGGGCACTGCCGACGGGCGGCGCTCGGGCGGCCCCGCACGGTGACGTTGCTGCCAGGGCCAGGTTGCTGGGGAGTAGTAGTAGTCGTAGAGTAGTGGGGGGGGAGAATGGGGGGGGAAAGAATGGGTAGACGGAAGGGGGGAGGAAAGAAGTAGGGCAGGGAGGACATAACGAAGTGGGGAGGAGGAGGAGAGTGGACGGGAGGGGAGGGAGGCCGGGGCAGAAGGAGGGGTGAGAGGGGGTGAGAGAGGGTAGGCGGACGAGGGCGAAGGAGGAGAGGGAGAGCGCGAGGCCGGAGGGGGGGGGGGGGTGCCGCCGACCGTGGCCTATCGCCTCCGAGCACGCCAGGGATAGGCTTCGAGTCCTTCCTACTCCCGCTTGGCTTTTGCCTTCTGCTTCTCCCTGTTGGCTTATTTCATTCCACCCTCTCCCTCCACCTCTATATCCTTCCTTCTTCTCTCCCTCCTCCCCCTCCTCCCCCTTTCCATCTCCAACTCCATTTCTCCTTCTCCTTTCTCCCTCTTCCATCCTCCCTCTCCCTCTCTCTTTCCTCTTCACCCTTTCCACTTTCACCTCTCCATTCACCATCTCTCCTTCTTCCTCTCCCCCCTCCCCCTCCCTCTCTCCACTTCCATCTCCCCGTGTCCTTCCTCCGTCTTCCCTCCCCTCCTCCTCCTCCCTCTCTCCTCCTTCCTCCGCTTCCCTCCTCCTGGTCAGTCTGTGCTCGACATTATGATCTTTGTTTATGAGTAATGAATTCGTGAAAATTGAAAAAAAAAAAAAAAATAAATTCCTGTTTTTATTATTTAATGCTATGCGACTCTTGCACCGATGCACTTGTTGATTTACCCGATGCCCTTGTGCGTTTGCTTGTTGCGGAATAAATGAATGGAGTCCCTACTCGGCCTCGCCTTCGGGGAATAAAGGGGAAATCGTCTCGCGAGGATCCGTTATCACCGGCACGCGGAGGGGCAGAGGGCGCTCTCCCTCTCCCTCTCGCTCTCCCTCTCCCTCTCGCTCTCCCTCTCCCTCTCCCTCTCGCTCTCCCTCTCGCTCTCCCTCTCACTCTCACTCTCGCTCTCACTCTCGCTCTCCCTCTCACTCTCGCTCTCCCTCTCGCTCTCCCTCTCACTCTCACTCTCACTCACTCTCCCTCTCGCTCTCCCTCTCTTCCTCTCCCTCTCGCTCTCCCTCTCCCTCTCCCTCTCCCTCTCGCTCTCCCTCTCGCTCTCCCTCTCCTCTCGCTCTCCCTCTCGCTCTCCCTCTCCCTCTCCTCTCACTCTCGCTCTCACTCTCGCTCTCACTCTCACTCTCGCTCTCACTCTCACTCTCGCTCTCCTCACTCTCACTCTCGCTCTCGCTCTCACTCTCGCTCTCCCTCTCGCTCTCCCTCTCACTCTCGCTCTCACTCTCACTCTCACTCTCGCTCTCGCTCTTACTCTCGCTCTCGCTCTCGCTCTTACTCTCGCTCTCCCTCTCACTCTCGCTCTCGCTCTATCACTCTCTTTCTCTCTCTCTCTCTCTCTCTCTCTCTCTCTCTCTCTCTCTCTCTCTCTCTCTCTCTCCTCTCTCTCTCTCCTCTCTCTCTCTCTCCTCTCTCTCTCTCTCTCTCTCTATATATTAAAATTTTATATATATATATTTTTATATATATCTTTCCCCCCTCCCCCCCCCCTCCCTCCCTCCCTCCCTTTTCTCCTCTCCCCCCTCCTCTCCCCTCTCCTCTCTCTCCCCCTCCTCTCTCTCTCTCCTCTCTCTCTCCCCTCTCTCTCTCCCCTCTCTCCTCTCTCTCTCTCCCCTCTCTCTCTCTCTCTCTCTCTCTCATCTCTCCCCTCTCTTTTCTCTCTCTCTCTCTCACCCCCTCTCCCTCTCTCTCTCTCTCTCTCTCTGTCTCTCTCTCCTCCTCTCTTCTCTCTCTCTCTCTCTCTCTCTCTCCTCTCTCTCTCTCTTCTCTCCTCTCCCTCTCCTCCCCCTTTCCCTCTCCTTTCCCTCCCCCCCTCCCCTCCATCTCTCTGCCTCCCCTCTCTCTCTCTCCATCTTTCTCTCATCTCTTCCTTTCTCTCTTCTCTTCTTCTTTTCTCTTTCTCTCCTCCTCTTTCCTCTCTCTCTCCTCTCTCTTTCCTCTTCCTCTTCCTCTTCCTCTATCCTTCCTTCATTTCCTCCCTTCTTCCCTCTAACTCTCTCTCTCTCTCTCTCTCTCTCTCTCTCTCTCTCTCTCTCTCTCTCTCTCTCTCTCTCTCTCTCTCTCTTCCCCTTTCCCCTCCCTCCTTCACTTCCTACACCCTTCCGTTCCTTTGTCTCCCCTTCCCTTCCTCCCGTCCTTGAGATATGAGGACGGAGGAACGAGTAGGATGGGAAGGCAGGCTGGGAAGGAGGAGGGAGAGAGGAAAGGGTTTTAAGGATTAAAGGAGCAGGAAATGATACGATGGCGGGAGGGAGGGCGAGGAGGAGGAAATAAGGAAGGAGGAAGGGGGGGGGGAAGAAGTGGAGTATGAGGAAGAAATAAGGAAGGAATTAAGGAAGGGAAGGAGAGGAAGAGGGAAGGAGCCAAGGGATGCGGCCGGGGTCCTCTCATCCGCAGTGCGCCACTCACGCCGGCCGCCGCCAGCCCTGCCCCCTGCCCCTTGCCCCCTGCCCCCTCCTCTCCCCTACCCTCTCCCTCACACTCTCCTCGTTCCTGTCCTTCTCCCTTTTCCTCTCCCTCACCCTCCTCTTCGTCGTCAACCTCGTCCTTGCCCTTGCCTTTGCCTGTCCCCATTCCCTTGCCCCCCAATCCCCCCCCTTTTTTTTCCTTCTCGTCCTCCTCCTGTCTCTTTCCCTTCCTCTTCCCCTCTCCCCCCTCTCGCCTTCCTATTCACTCTTCCTCTCGT
>NC_051427.1:21051311-21058067 GCF_015228065.2 Penaeus monodon | reverse complement strand
CCTTCTCTCTCTCTCTCTCTCTCTCCTCTCTCTCTCTCCTCCCCCCTCCTCCCCTCCCTCCCCCCTCCCTCCTCCCCTCCCCTCCTCCCCTCCCCCTCCTCCTCCCCCCGCCTCCTCCCCCTCTCCCTCCTCCCCCTCCGCCACTCCCGACCCCCGCCTCCGGTGCTTCCCATTATTGCAAGCACTGTGCACGAGCATAAACACGAGCGCCCGCCCGTCGCTGCGTTGGAAGTGACGTTAATTCCCGCCGCCGGACCCGCGCCTCAGCTGCCCGAGGCGCCCGACGGAGAGGACACTGCAGGCGCAAGGGTGTGTGTGTGTGTGTGTGTGTGTGTGTGTGTGTGTGTGTGTGTGCGTGTGTGTGTGTGTGTGTGTGTGTGTGTGTGTGTGTGTGTGTGTGTGTTTCAATCTCCGTTAATAAGTTTGGTTATAATTTTGTCTCTCCCTGCCCTTCCCCCATCTCCCCTGTCCTCGCTTCCTTCCCTCTTCCTCCCATTCGCCTCTGTGGCACTCTTTCCTCCGCTCCCTAACCGCATTACCTGACCGCGTGGCCCCCCGGCCAGTCAGCACCTCTCGCTTCTTTCCTCCCCCTGTCTTCGTTCCCGCGTCCCCTTTGCTCCTCATTTCTCTCCTCTTCGTCCCATCCTCCGTCCCGTCACCGTTCCCAGTGTTCTCCGACCTTTTCCTTTCCCTCTCCTCCCGCAGCTTTACCTCCACTCCCTCTTTCCCGGTCTCCTCTTTTCCCCTCTTTCCTCTCCTGTTACCCTCCCTCCTATCCCCCTTTCGCCTCTTTCCTCTTCTCCCTCTCCCTCTCTTCTCCATTCTCGCATTTCTTATTCCGTTTCTTATTTCGCTTTTCCTCCTGCCTTTATCCCCTTTTGCCCTCTCGTGTCGCCATTCTCGTCTCTGTAATCCCCTTTTCCTTCCTCTTGTTCCCTCCTCTCTCTTCCTCTCTCCTCCCTTCATCTCCTCCTCTTCTCTCTTCCCCCTTTCCCCTCTCCTTCACTCCTCTCTCTTCCCCTTTCCTCCCCTCCTCTCTCTTCCTCCTCTCCTCTCTGAAAGCGCGTTCGTGCGTGGCTCCGGTGAGCCCGGCGGCCACGAGGGCATTGAGGGGGCATGGGGGCATTAGGCCTCGTGCCATTTGTATGCGTCCTCCGTCGCCGCCTCCTTCCTCGCGGCTCCCCGGCGAAGGATATGAGAGGGGCAGGTGGGAGGGGTGGGCGGAGGGTGCATAGAGGGAGGGAGGAGGGCACGGAGGGGGTAGAGGGAGGGAGGAGGGCACGGAGGGGGTAGAGGGAGGGAGGAGGGCACGGAGGGGATAGAGGAAGGGGGAGGGGTGGACGGGGATTAGGGAGACGGCTGCTAGGGGATGAAGGCGGCGCTGCAAGAGCGAATAGGAAGGGCACCAGGGGAGAGGGGGCGTGCATAGAGGAATGGGGGAGAAATGCCACTGATTTTTTATTTGTTAGATTGTGAAAATGAGCCGTTTCTTGGCGACATGTTGCTCGTCAGACGAATATGAAACGTTTATGAAAAGAATCCTTTTTCTCCTTCTCGATCTGAGCTAGGAACGTGCGCCTAGGAAGCGCGAGGCGCCGTGCAGCTGCTGATTGCTATCGGAAGAAATTCGGGTGCCGGGAACGCCGGTGATCCGGTGATTCGCGGAACGCCAGCATAATCCTTGTCATTAGAGGAACGCTGGCGATCCCGCCGGCCAGACCACAAACCGAGAGTGAAAAGAATGAGGGAGAAGCAGACAGACAGAAGGACAAATTCACTCGCAGACAAAGACAGAACGACATAGACAGGTAACACAAGAGAGACAGACTCGACAGAGGGCCAGGGAGAGCGCGCGAGAGAGCGCCGCCCGAGGGTCGCCCGAGAGGGAGAGCCCGATGCGCCGCCCGGCAGCCAAAGCCCGAGAGCGCGAGACCGACAGCCGAGCCCCAGGGCGGGCGCGAGCGGGAGGGATCGACCCTCGGGAGGCTGTGCTTCGCTCGTTTGCCGCCGGAGTATTAGCGGCGACTCGAGAAAATTCAAACAAACAAACGCACTGTAATTTGGGATAATTTCGCGCCGGGGATTAATTTTGGCGCAGGCAACTTGGGCGCTCCGACCGAGTTATTAGCGGCGCAAAGAGCCTAATTGGCTTTGATTAAGGAAGTCTTGCTCCTCGCCCTCCTTATTTGCCTTCTTCTTCTTCTTTTCCTTCTTCTTCTTCTTCTTCTTCTTCTTCTTCTTCTTCCTTCTTCCTCCCCCCACCTCTCCCTTCTCCTCCTCTTCCCCCTCCTCCTCTTCCTCTTCCTCTTCCTCTTCCTCTTCCTCCTTCTCTCCCTCCTTCTCCTCGCCCTCGTCCTCCTCCTCCTCCTCCTCCTCCTCCTCCTCCTCCTCCTCCTCCTCCTCCTCCTCCTCCTCCTCCTCCTCCTCCTCCTCCTCCTCCTCCTCCTCTTCCTCTTGTTCCTCTTTCTCCTCCTTCCCCCTGTTAACAATGAAAAAACAATGTAAGAAAAAAGTGGAAAGGATAGAAAATTACAGAATGGGAATGTAGGAAATGAGGAAAGGGAGAATTGAAGAATTGATGAAAAGAAACGCCCAGAGGGGAGAGAGAGAGGGAGAGGGGGGGAGAGAGAGAGGGAGAGGAGAGAGAGAGGGAGAGGAGAGAGAGAGGGAGAGGAGAGGAGAGAGGGAGAGGGAGGAGAGAGAGAGGAGAGAGAGAGAGAAGAGAGAGAGGAAGGAGAGAGAGGGAGAGAGAGAGGGAGAGGGGAGAGGGAGAGAGAGGAGGGAGTAGAGAGGGAGAGAGATGGAGAGAAGAGGAGAGAGAGAGGGAGAGAGAGAGGGTTATAGGTTAGGAGATGGAGAGGATGGGCTGAGAGAAGAGATGAGGAGACGATACTATAGAGAGAGAGAGATTGAAGAGAGATATGAGGTTTGTAAGATATGAGATTAGAGAGAGTAAGTAGATAAGTAATCTAGAAGAGAGCATGAGAGATGAGAGAGAGATATGGATAACTTTGAGGAGAGAGAGAGTACTATTTGCGTATGTGTGAACTTCAGCGGCCTCGTGCAAGTGGCCCCAAGTCGACTTTTTTTTTCTCGAGAGGTGGCGAGTGGACAGACGGACGGACAGACTCAGTCGCCCACAGTTAGTACTCCGTCAGCAAAGGGAAGTGCTTTTCGTGCAATTTCCTGACCCACTGAAGCGGCGGCGCAGGTTGCTGAAACCAGGCATTGATGACCCCCCCCCCCCCACCACTCCTCTGCTCCCCCCTCCCTCCCCCCGCGCCCTTCCTCTTCCTTTGTGTTATTTCTCTCTACTGATTCCTTTCTCCCCTGCCTTAATGAGGGAAGGGAAGAGGGGAGGAAGGGTAAAACGATTGAATGAAACAGAAAGAGGTATGGAGAGAGCTTGATAAGAAAGGGGAGAGAGAGGAGAGAAGGGAAGGGAAGGAGAAGGGAGGAGGGAGAAAGTGAGAAAATTCCCCGGCTGGTTCCACTAAACGCGTTCCGATGGGCGAATCGCGGCGTCCCTCTCCGCCCCTAATCCGGTTTACCCAATCTTCCACACTTTCGACTTCCCCCCCCCCTCCCCCTCCTCCTTTTCCCATATTTCTCATCCACCCTTCGCCACCCCCCCCCCCTCCCACGACCATCCATCCCTGCCCGACCCTGCGTCGTTTCCTATTTCCATCTTTCTTTCCTGTTTCCCTGCCTCACTCTCTCCCTTCTTTTTTTCCCTTCTTCCCTATGCATCCCTTATTCTCTATCTGCACCTTTCTCTGCTTTTACCCCTTCCCCCCACCCCATCATATCCTCCTCCTCCCTCTCTCCCTTTCCCTCCCTCCCTTTCCCTCCTCTACCCTCCCCCTCCCCCCTTCCTCCCCGCGCCGTCCCCTCGGCCTAAATTTCCCCCCAGCATCTCTCTTCGCCGTGTAGCTGGAATTGCCCTCGTCCGCTTATCGATGGCCACAGTGTTGCTGCTCCGTTAGGATTCCCCGCTGATTGGTAGGCCTGCAGTTTTCCCCTTCTTTTACTTCCTTTGAAGACTGGCAGTTTGTTGTTGTTTGGACGTTGTATTTTGGCTCCACGGTGGTGATATCGGCGACGGAAGAGATTTTCCTGCTGCTGATGATGTTGCTGCTGTTGTATTTTGGGTTTACGTTGCATTGGCGGTGATAGTGATCATGTCCGCGAGATGTTTACGGCACCGAAAAGTCTTCAGGTGAAAGTGGCGCGAGGAAATGGGATGGTTGTTATTGCTGTTCTTTTGTTGCTGAACAAATAATCGTACTTGTCATCATGAGTTATTGTTATTGTCAGCGTTGTTGTTATTGATATTATTATTGTTATTACTATTTCTACTACTGCTACTGCTACTTCTACTACTACTACTGCTCCTGCTGCTATTTTATTATTGTTATTATTATTAAATGTGTATTTTTGTTACTGACACCGTTTCTGTTAACGCGAACCTTGTTCTTGCGACACATGCATAAAAATGTGAATGAGAATGAATGTCTTCAGAGTGCAAGAAATGTATAAGACGGGTTTCGAACCGAAGCTTGCTCTATGAACACACCCATACCTTTTTCTGCTTTGTTGACATCATCGTCACGAATGCTGTGATTATCATCGTCATCAGCAGCAGGAGCTTCTCCCTCAGAGGGAAACGAAGGACCAGAATCTCCCCGGATGAGAAGGAATGAGAAGCTGGTGCCCTGAACGGATGAACGGGAAGCAGTTTCGAATATTAGCCGACACGCATTTCAGAGACTTTATTGTAATTTATGCATGCATGCATGCGTACGGACGGGCGTGCGTACATGTGCGTGCTCGCGCTCACATACATGTATACATACGTGCATATATAAATACATACATACACAGACAGACAGACAGACAGACAAAGACACATAGATGGATATGAATGTAGTTGTTAATATTATTAGATAAATTAGATTAGTGTTTTTGAACCGCCATTTTTTCCAGAAAAAAACGAGAAAGGATTGTTGCGAAAATAGCGATAGATCCTTTTCTTTTCTTTTCTTCTCTTCTTTTTTTTTTTTTTTCTTCTTCTTCTATTTTTCTTTTTCTTTTTATTTTCATTTTTATTTTCCTTTTTTAACAGATATTTGAAATTATATATGCTGTTGCTCATTTCGAAAAAAAATCGCGTTCGATGCTAATTTAACTCATATTTTAGGCATATATAATCGTACTTGGAAACATTAGTAGTTCGGATATCTTGAACAGATTTAATATGTATTCCTTCCGGTTTCTCTCTCCCTTTACCCCTTTCTCCTCGCTCTCCCTCTCCCTCTCGCGTCAACACGTCATAGCCGTAACTCAACGTGCCCGAACTCTACGGATCCGCTACGCCGTGTTTCATTACAGCGTCCCCTTGTTGCCTCGGGTAGAATGGGAGGTGAGGGATAGAGGAAGAGGAGGAGGAGGGTAAGGGGGAGAAGAAGAAGAAGAAAGGGTGGAGGAGGTAGGGAGTGGGCGTCCGGTTGTGGCCACCCGGGCGTTGTGGGTGTGGTCACTCGGGCGTTGTGGGCGTGGTCATTCGGGCGTCGTGCCTTTTCTTCCATCCGGGAACAACTTGTTGAGTGGGCGCTGCCTGGGCGGGCGCGGGCGGCACCGGCGGGGCAGGAACTAGAGGGATGGGGAGTAAAGGAGGAAGAGAGAAGACGAGGGAAAAGGCACGACGGGAGAAGATGACACATGGGGGGAATAAAGGAGGAACGGAGGAAAGGAAAGAAAAGGCATGAGAGAGGGGGAGAGGGAGGAAGGAAACGAACGAGTGAGGAGGGAAGGGCAGATAAACAGAAAGAGGAGGAGCAGGTGCGTGCGTGCAGGTGTGGCGGAGCAGGTGTGTTTGGACTCCGTTAAGTGAGTGCATTGATCAGTCCCCGAGAGCCGCCGCCGCCGCCGCCCCCCCCCCCCTTCCCGGCCGCTGTGTCCTGTCGCCGCCCCAGGAGCGGCCGAGGGGGGAGGGGGAGTTGGGGAAGAAGGAGAGGGAGAAAGTAGGAGCAGGAGAAAGATGGGGAAGAAAGGAGGGAGGAGTGGAAGGGGGGTAGAGAGGAGGGGGAGAGGATGGCAGGTGAGGAGGGCGAGAGAGTGCATGGCGAGGGGGAGTGGAGGAGAGGGTGCATGGGACACAAAAGGAGGGAGAAACTCGCATGGAAAGAGGGGAGAGGCGAAGACGCAGTGATCAGGAAGGGGAGGATTCACTATTAGAACAGTGAGGAAAGAAAGAAGAGAAAGGAGAGAGAAGAAGAGCCGTGGCCGGATGTTCCCCTCTCCCATTTCCTTCCTTCGGCTGGCAGCGCCCGGGCCCCGAGGACGGATTTTAGCTCTCGGGGATTTGGCTCGCGTGCCCGGCGTTGGCTTCGCTCGGCCGCCGAAGGAAAACCGTTCTTCCCGACGGATATCGGGCAGCTGCTCCGGGAAACAGAGCCAGGGGGAAAGGGCCTCGTGGGCGGCCCTGTTGGTATTGAGGAGCCGGCGGGGCTGCGATCGCCCTCGTGCCGGTGTTTGCTGGCGGGGTGGCGCGGGCGTCGTCGCTCGGGCGCACGCCTTCGTTGCCCCCAGGGTCAGCATCACCACTGCCTCCGCCAGCAACTCCAGTAGCAGCAGCAGCATTATCGCCGTCACCACCACCACCACCACCACCACAACCACACGATCCAAGAGCAGACATGAGTTGTTAAACGACTTCGCCTCCCCCTTCTCCTTCCTTTTCTTTTTTCTTGCATC
>NC_051427.1:21043811-21046311 GCF_015228065.2 Penaeus monodon | reverse complement strand
TAAGTGTGATGGCGGACCTGCTGCTGGACGAATGCTGCGGCGGGTGCGGGGCGCCCGCCATCGCGCCCTGGTGAGTCGGCGGCGGCGAGGCGGGCGGGCGGGCGCGCACGCTCGCCGCGTCCGGCTGTGCTCGGGGAATGGCACTTGGCTTTGTTTATCACGCACATAAATACACGCACACACGCACGGACACACACACGCACGGACACACACACGCACAGACACACACACGCACGGTCACACACAAACGCACGGACACACACACACACGCACAGACACACACACACGCACGGTCACACACACACGCACGGACACACACACACGCACGGTCACACACACACGCACGGACACACACACGCACGACACACACACACGCACGGACACACACACACACGCACGGACACACACACACACACACGCACGGACACACACACACACGCACGGACACACACACACGCACGGACACACACACGCACGGACACGTATATATGTATGTATGAACACACAAACATACATATATACTTATATATATATACATAAACGTATAATATTCATATATTTAGATATATATATGTATGTATACGATTCTGCACGCGCGTGTAAGGGCGCCGCGGCAGAACTCTACGGAGCGGCCCCGCCGGGTTTGATTTACTCTGCTCCAAGGCGACGACTACAGCGATGGCCGCTGTCAAGGAAAATTGTCCTGTACGCAAAGTGCCCCGAGGGGCTGGAATCGCCGCCACGTGCAGCAGAAGTGAAAATCGGTAATGATGTCATTCATCGCCTCGTAACGACTAATCGGGAATTTAACGGCGCCAGCGGACGGCCGGCTGCGGCACCCACTTAGGTAAAAAAGAAAAAAAAAAAAATTGAAGAAGAAAAAGGGAGGATATGAAGGAAGGAATAGTGCTGTCAAGTTACTGTGTTCATGAATTTCAGGTTTTTCCTTTTCCTGATTATGGGTGAGGGAAGTAGCACCAGCGAGGACTATTGGATGGAGATGGAGTGGGGCCGCTTTTGGCCTGTCACTATCACTGCTTCTTTATGGCGATTTTTATTATCATCATTATCGTTATTATTGTCATTGGCGTTACAATTTGTTATTGTTGTTGTTATTTATTTATTATTATTATTATTATTATTATTATTATTATTATTATTATTATTAATGATGTGATATTATTTTTTTTTTATTATTATCATTCTTGCTGTGTTAGTGCTACTGTTATTATTATTGAGAGTAATCATCATTGTCTTTTGTTATTATGATGATGTTCATAATGATCATAATTATTTTCCTTACAATCAGTATTACCATAATTGGTTATGCAACTTTTCGCCATCCTTATTATTTCTTCTTATCACCCCTCCTGCTCCACACCTAGCATCTCCCCCTTTCCATATCCTCCGTCATATTCTCCACCTTTCTTGTGCCTCGTCCCTTTTTTGGAACCCGCCTTTCCTCCTCCCCCTTCCTCCTCTTCCTAATCTTCCTCCTCCTCCCCCCTTTTTCCTTCTCATCATCCCCCCCTCCTCCTCCCCCTTCCTACTCCTCCTCTCTCCCTCCTCCTCCTCTCCCTCCTCCTCCTCCTCCTCCCTCTTCCTCCCTCTTTCTCCTTATCCTCCTTCTCCTCCTTCTCCCTCCTCCTCCCTCCCCCCCCTCCTCCTCTCCTCCCCCTCCCCCTCCTCCTTCTCTTCTCCCTCCTCCTCTCCCCTCCCCCCTGATCCCCGCACCGCTCTTTCGCCTGGGAGCCTCTCGTGCAACAAAGAGGCTGTCGGGACGCGTCGCCAACTTGCTTTTTTTTCTTTTTTATCTGCTTTTCTTGTGTGTGTGTGTGTGTGTGTGTGTGTGTGTGTGTGTGTGTGTGTGTGTGTGTGTGTGTGTGTGTGTGTGTGTGTTTTGGGCTTTCCTTCCTTTTCTGTTCGTTTCACTTCTTTATTTTTATTTTGCTAATGGATAGATGGATGTTGAGGGGGTGGGGAGAGGGGAGGTGAGGGGTGGCGTGCGTGGGTACGTGCATGCCCTTTTCTCTCTCTCTCTCTCTCTCTCTCTCTCTCTCTCTCTCTCTCCCTCCCTCCTCTCTCCTCTCCCTCTCTTCCTCTTCCTCTCCCTCCCTCTCTCCCCCCTCCCCCCCCTCTCTCCTCTCTCTCTTCTCTCCTCTCTCCCTTCTCTCTCTCTCCTCTCTCTCTCTCTCTCTCTCTCCCTCTCTCCCCCTCTCTCCTCTCTCTCTCTCTCTCTCTTCCTCTCTCTATCCCTCTCCCCCCCCCTCTCTCTCTCTCCTCTCTCTTCCATCATTTCTCTTTTCACCCTCTACCTCTCTTTCTCTCCCCCTCCACTGCCCCCCCCCCTCCTCTGTGCCCTTCCTCCCGCAAAGCGGCCGGCCCGGGGGAGCGCCGCCGAAGCACGAGGCCGAGAGGAAAGGCCACTGAGAGGGGTAAGTGCATTAGCCCCCCACCCACCCAGGGGCACGAGGGGGAGGGGGCACTCACCTGGTCGTTA
>NC_051427.1:21034764-21043711 GCF_015228065.2 Penaeus monodon | reverse complement strand
TCTTTCTCTTTCTCTTTCTCCTTTTCTCTCAGACTAATACGCATTATAGTTTATGAGCTATAGGCTTTTCTTTTTTTCTTTTTTTCTTCAAAGGCAAAGAAGCACTTGACAGGTTGGTAATGACAGGTGACCCTAGTGGAGCCACTAGTAACTTGATATCTAACAGGTTGGTGAGGGTGATCATTTAAAGTCCACGAGACATTTTGCATTAAGTCATCAGTCTTTGAAATGCATATTTTACTATTCTACAAAAGTGAAGTATAGGACCATGTAAAGCGAATTCATGTTCTCTCTGTTGGTGATGGTTTTTGTAATTTTTTCTTGCCCCATACATAACAAGTAGAGGCTTTGCTATAACAGAGGCATTCATCTGCATAACCTGTCCATGTAGTATGCCTATAAGAGTTAGTCTTCCAAAGATGCTGCCCTCCTGTTGTGGGTATCTTCCCGATCTGGCCTTCCACCTGTTGAGGAAAGTTTGTCTCCAGTTCCTGATGTGCTGGTCACTAACAAGAAATTAGTGTTTGACTGAATATTCATCTCCTGTTCCTTCCAGGCGGTAATCAACAGCACCATCACACCCAACATGATGTTCACCAAAACCTCACAGAAGTTTGGCCAGTGGTCTGACATGCGCGCCAACACTGTGTATGGCCTAGGCTTCTCCACAGAGGCTGAGCTAAACAAGGTAAGGGAAAGGGTGGCCATTGAGAGCTTTGAATGGACAAGGTGTGCATAGGGTACAGAGACTTCTCAGCTAAGAGATAGGGTTGTTTTTTTTCTCTCTTTCTTTCCCCCGTAATAGGAGAGGCACTGTGATTAATATAATCTGATTAACTTTTGAATTTCACTCTTGGATTTAAAAATCAAGTGGACTATCAAACATTATGTTTATTGGATTTTATGAACATAATAATTGTTTGGAAACATGATTCAAAATTATTTATTTTACATGCAGTCTTCTGTTTTTCTTTTGCAATAGTTACTTTTTTTCTCATTTTATGCTGCAAATTAATCAATATGTTGACTTACTCGAAACCTTGTTTCTTGCTGTACTAATGTTGTATAGTCATGGATTTTAAAATTTCAAGCATAATTACTGCAGTTTCTTTTCTTTGCAAATTGCAGTTGATATCCAGTAAGTCATTCCCTTCTAACCAAAAAGGAAATCATCAGCCATTTCTTTCTTTTACTTGAATATGTTCCTTTCAAACTCTCCCTATTTGTGTATTTGAAATGTTTTACTACTTCTGATCTTATGATTATGATCTTTGTAACTTTTTAGATGTTTATCGTAAAGTGGAAACAAAGTGTGCATTTCCTTTGAAATTTATTTTGATATTTCATAATGTCTGTGCCATTTGTGATCAGTTGGTCTCTGCCATGTGTGACCTGACTTGTGACCTTACCCCATCCTCCTCCTCGCCCTCCCGCAGTTCATCGAGAAGTTCCAGGAGGTGAAGGAGGCGACGCGCTCCAGCAAGAGCAACGGCACAATCAGTGGTGGTGGTGGTGGCGGAGGCGGAGGTGGTGGAGGGGGTGTGGGTGCAGGGGGCGGGGCAGGGGGTGCCGTGTCCTCATCGTCAGGCCCGGCCTCCGCCACAGGTACCACTCCCCTCACCCCCAAGATCCGGGACCCCCGCCTAAACTAAATGCTGTCACTCGGTGATGCCCACCAGGAGGGCCTTGCTAAAAGGATTTTTTCCCATCCTTTTCTGTCGTCAGATGGGGGGGAGGGGGGCCAGGAGGGAAACCTTTTATTTTTTGGTCCTTGCAGCATTTTGCTTCCTGTTTCTCTTTCGAAAAACTTCATTGAGTGTGCTGGCTTTTCTTGGGTTTGTTTCTCCTTTAAACAGATGATCTGTACTGTGATTCTGATGGAAGTAATGTGTGTAAGTCTCTCGGTTAATAATTTTGTTTACAGGTGTGGTGTCATGTAGGCTGTATTATCAATTAATTTTTTCAGAGGAAATCATTTGATAGCTGTGTCTCAGATTTTCTAAATGTACATGGTATAAAGGTTATTTACCTTTTTTTTTAACAAGTTTTTGATCCTGTAATGTGATTTCAAGGTAAATAGCATTATATAATTATGCCTATAATTTTTTTTTCTCTCTCTCTCTTTTCTTTTTTTTTTTCAACATTTAAAGTCATGCAGGAAGAAATTGAAATATACTGCAGCAAGAAATAATTTTAGAGAAGGAAAGACATCACTTTTATGCCTACAATCCATTTAAAATAAAAGATATGTAACTTTTGTGGGCCACGGCAACTAACTGGAGCAGACATACATGAAATACACAGGCAATCTCTGGGGGGCCAGGGTGTGAGTGGCAGACATCTCCTGTGCGCCTCCTCCCACACCTTCACTGCATTCATGTATCTCAAACATGATCGACATCTTAAGCCTGCCAAGGATGTTTTCCTTACCCCAGAATGAATGCCCATTCCTTGACAAATGGGTCACAGTGCACTTTTTTAACTATTTTTATTTTTTTTATTAAAATTTATACTTTATTATAAAATACAACCCCACACACACACACACACCACAAAATATATATATATATATATATAATATAATATATATTTATAATAAAATATATATATATATATATATTATATATATATTAAAATATCTTAAATATAATATGCTGCATGTATGTACACACACACACACACACAACCCACCACCCACACACACACAAAAACAAAACACCACACCCACGCACGCACGCACGCACGAACCCCGGGTGTGTGTGTTGTGTGTTTGGTTTATAATTTTATATTAATATATATAATATATATATATTATAAATATTATATATATAAACATACAATACATCAACTACATACTAATACCTAACCCATCATACTATATACAATAACATATCACTTACAAATACACAATCCATACATATAACATATTACTATATACATTATACATATATACTGTATAATGTAACATGTACATATATACAATATATATATATAAAATATATAATATATTATATAATATATTAATATATAAATTTTTTTTATATATATTTTATATAAAATAATTTTATATATAATTATTTTTTATTATATATATATTTATTTATATATATATTTATATATATAATATATTTTATTATATATATAAATATATATATATATATATATATATATATATATATATATTATATATATAATATATATATATATATATATATAATTTTTTCATATGGCACCTTTTTTATCTTTTTTTTTTTCTTTCTTATTTCCTGTTGAGAAAATGACGCAAAACTAAACAAAACTGGAGAACATAAATGGGAAGAGGGTAATTTGGAACGATATTGGAACCTCTCCTCTGCGGAACGATGCCCAGAGGAGGTCCAGGAAATATAGAAAACTGTGTATATTTATCCATTTTCACTTGCTTTCCTGCATTGATTTATGCTGGCAGCTGATGATGCCTTCTTTTTATTTATTATTTCCTTCTATTTTGTTTCTGTTTGTGTAATATGATTATTCCTTAAAGGAGAGACAGTTGACAGGTAGTTTTATTTAGATTTCCACAAGTCATCAGTGAATTTTTTAAAGATGTCAACGTTCTTTTATCTGAAGTTCCTCATCTTATCATGCTTGTTTTTTTCTTTGAGATTGTTACAGAGTTCTGACTTGTTATAGAGTTTTAGCTTGAGAATCGGTCTCTCATTACCTCACTTTGTCACTCACTCTCTTGCTCACTCACTCTCTCTCTTCTCTCTTTCTCTTTCTTTCTATCTCTTTCTCTTTAATTTTTTTTTTTTTTTTTCTATCTCTTTTTTTTCATTTTTTTTTCTTTCTTTCTTTCTCTCTCCCTCTCCCTCCCCCTTCTCCCCCCTTCCTCTCTATCTCTTTTCTCTCTCTCTCTCTCCTCCTCTTCTCCCCCTCTCTTCCCCTCGCTCTCTCTTCTCTCCCTCTTCCTCTCTCTCCTCTCTCTCTCTCTCTTCTCTCTCTCTTCCTCTCTCTCTCTCGTCTCCCCCTTTTCTCTCTCCTCTCTCTCTCCCCTCTCCCCTCTTCTTCTCTCTCTCTTCTCTTCCCTCTCTTCCTCCCCCCTTCTCTCCTCTTCTTTTCTCTCTCTCTCTTCTTTCTCTCTTCTCTCTCTTTTCCCTCTCTCTCTTCTCTCTCTCTCTCTCTTTTCTCTTCCTCCCCTCCCCCTTTTCTTTCCCTCTCTCTCTCTCTCTCTCCTCTCTCTTCCTCTCTCTCTCCTCTCCTCCTTTCCCTTTTTCTCTCTCTCTCCCCCTCTTCCTTTCTCCTCTCTCTCTTCCTCTCTCTCTCTCTCTTCTCCTCTCTCTCTCTCTCTCTCCTTTTTCTCTCTCCTCTCCCTCCTCCTCCTCCCCCTTTTCTCCCCTTTTTCTCTCTTTTCCTCCCCCCCTCTCTCCTTTTTTCTCCTCCCTCTCTCCCTCTCCCCTTCTTTCCTTTTCTCCTCTTCTTCGTCTTTTTTCTTCCTCTCCTCTTCCTTTTCTTTTCTCTCTCTCTCTCCCTCTCCCCCTTTTCTCCTCCTCCTCCTCCCCCTCTCTCTCTCCGCTTCCCCCTCTCTCTCTCTCTCCTCTCCCCCTTCCCCTCTCTGCCCCCCTCCCCTCTCTCCCTTTTCCCTCTCCCTCTCCTCTCTCTTTCCCTCTTCCTCTCTCTCCCCTCCCCCTCTCCCCCCTCTCTCTCCTCCTCTCTTCTCTCCCCCTTCTCTCTCCTCTCTCCCTCTTCTCTCTCTCTCTCTCCTTTTCCCCTCTCCTCTCTTCTTTCTATCCCCCTCTTTCTCCTCTCCCTCTTTTCTCTCTCTCTCTCTCCTTCCCTCGTCTCTCTCTCTCTCTTTTTTTCCTTTCCCTCTCCTCTCTCTCTCTCTCCTCTCTCCTCTTCCTTTCTCTCTCTCTTTTCCCTTTTCTCTTTTCCCTTTCCTCTCTCTCTCTCTTTTTCCCTCTCCTCTCCTCTCCTTCTCCCCTTCCCCCTTCTCTCTCTCTCTCTCTCTCTCTCTCTCTCTCTCTCTTTCCCCCTCTCTCTCCCTCTCCCCCCTACTGCATTTAGATTACATATGTATATATATTTTTTTTCCCACATGATTACAGGAGAATCAGCTAGTCCCCTGCTCCTCTCACACTTAGAATCTGCCAAGTGCTTCTTGATTTTAAGCAGGAGTTTGCAAATTGGCATTGCTCATGATGATCAAAAGTTTTGTTCTGGAGTTTTCTTTTTTCCAAATTCATACAAACCAGTTCTTTGTCTTATATTGAATA
Source organism: Penaeus monodon (assembly GCF_015228065.2). NCBI lineage: Eukaryota > Metazoa > Arthropoda > Malacostraca > Decapoda > Penaeidae > Penaeus > Penaeus monodon. The sequence goes on along the minus strand of NC_051427.1, from coordinate 21,038,456 downwards.
GATTTACCTTCACAGATATTAATCAATTTTTTTAGTGAACTTTCTCTTGTTTTTGTGTTATTTTTTGGCGGCATCGAATTTACAGGTCAGGGAATAAAAGGGCTTGTATTTGGGGGAAACAGACCCCATTCAAGTGTGACGTGCAACACTTTGCATTGGAGTTCCCCTTGACAGCTCGCTTTGTAGCGGTGGAAAAGGGGATTTTTCTTTTGGTTATAATATGTTATCTCTACAGATTTGTTTTTGCCAGTGTAGTGAAGATGTTATCATCATCATTGATACTGGTTATGTGTGGTCAAAATTGTTATGTTATTGCGTATGAATAGAAGAACCTAAGGTAGATTTAAGTTTTATCATTTTTGTGTTCAAGAGGTTGCAGAAATTATATATATGTTCATGGTGTTTTATTTTATTACTATTATAAACTGTGCCTTTATGTAAGAATGCAATTGTGTCTGTTGTGTTCCCATGTCCTGGAGCCCTTGCATGAAACACTGGCACAAAAGCACAGCATGTCATGTTATGCGCCTTCTCTTGTGCATGTTTGTGTGTGTATTGTCGTCTTTATGGGATGCGAGAACAAAACAATAATGGTGATAAAGAAGAAGAAATGCAATTTTAGCAAGCTAATGGTTCTTTATTTTGTGAACATGTGTTTTAAAAAATTCATGGGCCAGAGTTTTTATTTTTCCCTTCTCCTCTTTCTTTCATTCAGATATCATGGGTTTTAGAAGATACAGTTGCACTGCATAAAGTTAAGAACCCTAGAGAGCAGGTTGCTTTATATCCATCCCAGAGACAGATTGTGTGTGGAGCATATAACAGTGGACTTGAAAATAGCAGGGAATGTGTGGACCCAGACAGAGCAGTCTGTCAGTGATATGGCAATGTATATTCACTCTTTACTTGGCAAATTGAAACAATTCTTTCTCCTCTTTTCAAACGTGCATTTAAATTTTTGGGTATTATATGCAAGTCTTCTGATGAATAGCGTGGGTGTACACAGCTGTATATCTGTGTGTGCAACAGTGCCCTTTCAGCCGTGTCTCTGTGTGAGTGTGCTTTTATGTTTTATGTGCAGGTGCATTTGCGTGTGGGTGTATCAGCCTGGTTGTATTTAATCCTTCTTCTGCTATTATTTCATATACTGTATTAATGTTTGCATACAACACCCCAGACATATCTAAAAACTTGATACATCTTTAAGATGAAACAACATAAATTGTTGTAATAAGGGTATGAAACACAGTGATATTTGAGAAAACATTAAGCAGATATTGTAAGTTTGATGATCTGCAAATAAAGCAAGATACATCAGAAAGCAATGATGCCAGTTTTGTTCTAATCATTGTAGTGATGTTCACAATATTCAGTGAATAATATCTTATCTTTTTTTCTTTCCCTTTTAGGGGTTTTTCCATGTTTATTTTCTTTTCTTAGTGATAATAAGAGCTTAACTACACACATGAAGGAAACAAAATGATAAAGATGCTGTAGCTTCAGGATGTCTAGAATGGTACAGGACTGTATTTGAGAAGAAAATGAAGCTTTAGTAGCAGATTTAGAGTTGGAAAACAGAATGAAGTAGTTTCAAAAGTTTTTTTTCTCTCTCTCTCTCTCTCTCTCTCGCTCAGACTCAGATAGATATGCACTAGTTGAGTAGACCTAATTTTAGGGGAGTAATAGTATATAATTTATTGACAGAACAAATGGTCAATAATGGGGGTTTTCCCTTTGCCAGAAACCCAAAAACTGTTCGTTTCGCAGCATATACAATAGCTTTTTTATCAAAGAGATGCAGATACAAATCATGTTTGTGAAGCTGTAATTAGTGTCCGCACCAGGCCTGATGACAGAGCGCTCCATCACAAAACATGAATGTATAGGAATATATGGCAAAATTTACATTTTTTGACATATTTTATGAAGAGGCCATAAACAGTCCTGATGATTTGGTAGTATTGGAAAGGGAAGAAAATATGGTGATGATTGACATTATAGTGAAGTTAGATATTTTGAAGGAAGAATGTTGTAAAAGTATAGTGACTGTTATTTTGGATTGAAAAATTGAAAATTTTTCAAATTTTACTATTTTTTAAAGGAAATTTCCCCCCCTCCCCTCTTCTCCTCTCCTCCCTCTCTCTCTCTCCCGGGGGCCCCCTCTCTTCCTCTCTCTCCTCCTTTTCTCTCCTCCCCCCCCCCCCCCCCCCCCCCCCTCTCTCTCTCTCCCCCCCTCCCTCTCTCTCTCTCTCTCTCTCCTCCCTCTCTCTTCCTCTTCTCTCTCCCTCTCTCCTCTCTCTCTCCCTCTCTCTCCTCTCTCCTCTCCTCCCCCTTTCTCTCTCTCCCCCCTCTCTCCTCTCTCTTCTCTCTCCTCTTTTTTTTTCTCTCTCTTTCTTCTTTTTTTCTCTTTTTTTCTCTCTTTTTTTCTCTCTCTTTTTTTTTCCCCCTCTTTTCCTCCTCTCTCCCTCTCTTTTTTCTCTCTCTCTCTCTCTCTTTTCTTTTTTCCTTCCTCTCCTCCTCTTTTCTCTCTCTTCTCTTTTTCTCCTCCTTTTCCCCCTCTCTCTCTCTCTCTTCCTTCTCTCTCCTTTTTCTCTCTCTCTCTCCTTCCCCCCCCCCTCTCTCTCTCCTTCTCTCTCTCTCTCTCTCTCTCTTCCCCCTCTCTCCTCTCTCCTCTCTCTTCTCTCTCTCTCCTTTTTCTCTCCCCTCTCCCCTCCTCCTTTCTCTCTCTCTCTCTCTCTCTCTCTCTCTCTCTCTCTCTCTCTCTCTCTCTCTTCCTCCCTCTCCCTCTCTCTCCCCTCCTTCCCTCCCACCCTCCCTCCTTCCTCTCTCCTCCTCTTCTCTCCCTCCCTCCCTCCCTCCCTCCTTCCTTCCTTCCTTCCTTCCTCTCTCTCCCTCTTCTCTCTCTTCTCTCTCTCTCTCTCTCTCTCTGTCTATCTGTCTGTAAGATTAAATGCCTAATTCTGATACATTTGTCCATGTGCATAAAAAGCAACTGAAATGTCAACTGCTGTGAGTGAGGTTGCCTTTAGCTCTTGTTAAATGTCTTCCACTGTTTGCACAGTTGTTTTTAGAGAATGAACTTGGTTCCTTACTTTTATGTTTTTCTTTTCTTTTTTGAGACTATCAGTGACTAATTGGCTGAAGATGTGAAGTTTGTCTTGTTTTTATTCCATGTTGGCTTTTAGAGGAATTTTATATTTGATTTTTTTTTCTTTATTTATTTATTAGTTTAGTTTTTTTCTAATTAGTTATTATTAGTTTCATTTCTTTTCAGATTTTTTTTCTGGATTTAAATTTATATTCTTATCCACCAGGTATAGAAAAAAATGATCTTATTATTTTCTCATTTTATTTATTTATTTATGCTGCTTTATATTATTTTGATAATATTTTTTAGTGAGTAAAAGAAAAAAAAATCTATAGGTCAAATTCAGACTTGTATCCCCCTTTTTACGATTCGTTCTCTTTAAGGCTTCTTATCAGGTTGCTGTGCGGGAAAGACCGTGCCAAAGTCATTCTGAAATCCTTTTTCTTTTTGTTTTCGTCATCTTACTGGATGAAAGAAGGAAAGGGAATCTCTCCCTCAAGGGCCTTCCTAGCCAGTGGCATTGATATTTTAATTCTCTTTTTTCTTACTTTCTTTCTTTTTATATGATTTATTTATGCATTATGGCAAGGGAAGGAGTGTCACC
>NC_051427.1:21027264-21029764 GCF_015228065.2 Penaeus monodon | reverse complement strand
TATTTATTTGTTTATCAGTATTTTAGGGGAAGGAGTGGATTGTGAAAGACATTTTTTGGGGCAGGCAAATTGGTAGATATGAAAGGTGAGTTTGTGATCCTTTTCTGTGGTATTGAAGCAGATATGATCAGGGACTGAAAGAATGTTTGATTCTTTTCTCTCTCTCTCTCTCTCCTCTCTCTCTCTCTCTCTCCATCTCGCTCTCTCTCTCTCTATTCATCTCTCTCTCTCTCTCTCTCTCTCTCTCTCTCTCTCTCTCTCTCTCCTTCCCCCTCCTTCTCCCCCTCTCCCCTTCTCTCTCTCTCCCTCTCCCTCCCTCCCTCCCTCCCTCCCTCCTTCCTTCCCTCCCTCCTCTCTCTCCCCTTCTCTCTTTCTCCCTCCCTTTCTCTCTCTCTCTCTCTCATTCTCTCTCTCTCTCTCACTCTTCCACTCCCCGCCTCCTTCTTCTCATCTCTCTCCTCTCTCCTCTCTCTCGTCTCTCTCTTCTCTCCTCAGTCTCTCTCTCCTCCCCGGTCACTCTCAGCTTCTCTCTCGTCACTCTCCCTCTCTCCACTCCTCTCTCTCGTCTCTCTCTCTCTCTCTCTCCCCTCCTCCCTCCCTCCCTCCCGCTCCCCCCCCCCCTCTCTCTCTCTCATCCCCCCCTCCTTCGCTCCCTCCTCTCTCTCTCTCTCTCCCTCCCTCCCTCACCTCCCTCCCGTCCCTCTCTCTCTCCCTCTCTTTCCTCTCTCTCTCTCTCTCGTCTTCTCCTCTCTCTCTCTCATCTAATCGTTCCTCTCTCTCTCCTCTCTCTCTCCCTCTCTCTCTTCTCTCTCCTCTCTCTCTCTCCTCTCTCTCTCTCTCTCTTCCTCTCTCCCTCCCCTCCCTTCTCTCTCTCCCTCCTCCCTCTCCCTCTCCCTCTCCCTCCCTCCCCCCACCCCTCCCTCCATCCCTCCTCCTTCCCTCCCTCCCCTCCCCTCTCTCCTCGGCCTTCCGCCTCTTTCCTTTCCTACCTCCCGTCCTCCCCCTCTCCCCCTTTTCTCTCTCTTCTCTCCTCTCTCTCTTCTCCTCTCTCTCTCCCTCTCTCTCCTCTCTCTCCTCTCTCTCTCTCTCTCTCCTCCCCGTCTTCTCTCTCTCTCTCTCGTCTCTCTCTCTCTCCTCATCTCTCTCCTCATTCTCTCTCTCTCTCTCTCTTTCCCTCTCTCCCTCCCTCCCTCCCTCCCTCTCCTCTCTCCCTCCTCTCTCTCTCCCTCTCTCTTCCTCTCTCTCTTTCTCTCTCTTCTCTTTCGTCTCTCTCTCCTCCTCTCTCTCTCCTCTCTCTCTCTCTCTCTCTCCCTCTCCCTCCCTCCCCTCTCTCCCCTTCTCTCTTTCTCCCTCCCCCCTCCCTCCCGTCCCCCTCTCCCCTTTCTACTCTCTCTCTCTTTCTCTCCTTCTCTCTCCTTCTCTCTCTCCTCTCTCCTATGTCCTCCTCTCCTCTCTCTCTCGTCTCTCATCTCTTCGTTCTCTCTTCGTTCTGTCTCTGTCTCTCTCCCTCCCTCCTCCTCCCCCCCCTCTCCCCCCTCTCCCCCTTCCTCTCTCTCCTCTCTTCTCTCGTCTCCCTCCCTCCCTCTCTCCTCCTCGCTCTCTCCCTCCCTCTCTCTCTCCCTCCCTCTCCTCCCTATCCCTCCTCCTCTCTCTCCATCTCTCTCCTCTCTCACCCCGATCCCCGCTACTCATCTTCCTCTCACTCCAAATCACCTCCCTCCCCAGTCTCTCATCTCCCTCCCTTCTGTTCTCTCTCCTCTCTCTCGTCCTTCTCCCTCCCCTCTTCTCCCCTCTCTACTCCTGTCTCTCCTCGTCCCCCTCTCTCCACCCTCTCCTCTCTCTCTCTCTCACTCATCTTCTCCCCTCCCTCCTCCTCTCTCTCCATCTCTCGACTCTCTCCTCGCTACTCCCCTTCTCCCCTCCCTCTTACCTCCCCTTCTCCTTCGACCGCCCTCCCTCGCCCGCCCTCCCTTCAATCCCTCTCTCTTCTCACTCTCTCCTCCTCTCTCGTCTCTCCTCTCCCCTCGCCTCATCTTCTCTTCTCTCCCTCCTCCTCTCTCTCGCTCTGCCTCTCTCTCTCTCTCTCTCTCTCCTAACTCATCTCCCCCTCTCTCTCTCTCTCTCTCTCTCTCTCTCTCTCTGATCTCTCTCTCTCTCTCTCTCTCTCCTCTTCATCCTCTCTCTCTCTCTCTCTCTCACGTCATCTCTCTCCCTCTCTTCTCTCTCTCGTACCTCTGTATGTGAGTGGAGTTAGAGCGAGAAGAGAGAGAGAGAGAGAGAGAGGAGAGAGAGAAGAGAGATTTGATAAATAATGTGTGGTATTTGCCTGTTTATGATGTTATAACTTTTTTTTCTGTTTGGGTGAATGATAGCATGAATAGCAGGAGAGGTGATTTGGCCATTTCTTCATTTGATTTGACAGCAAAGAACTTTTGACTATTCTGCAAGTGAGAATGTTGCTAGCTCCTGTTTGAAATTCAAAAAAGAAATAAAAGCTCTT
>NC_051427.1:21019764-21022264 GCF_015228065.2 Penaeus monodon | reverse complement strand
TTTACAAGATTTTTTTGTTTTGATCAAAAGTATTTTTCTTTTATTTTACCTCATATATATCCATAATTTTTATTTCTGCTGTATTTATGCCTTTTTAAAAAAGGTAATGTAAATGGGATTCAGCACAGGAGGTTATTGACTGCCAGCTGCCTGGAGTTCCATGGCTGATGCTAAACGAGCAAACAGATTTTTTATGTTTGCAGTTTCATTAACTGAAAATAGTACTATTCCATTCATTGAAAAATTGTTTTGGAAGACCATTACATCCAGGCAGGAATTTAGAGAAGCGCTTTTCATTCATTTTCTGTCAATTTAGTCAAAAATAGCTTTAAAGGCCCTTCTGTAGATAAATATTTAATTTATTCCCTTGAAATTTTAATCTTTATCTACATAAGAAACAGCTAATATGAAGTTGGAGGAAAATGTAGGACCATGGTCATAGAGCCAAAGAATTTTTTTTAAATATTGATATTACAACGCATGACTTAATGTTGTAAAATGTTCTAATGGTACAATATAGTTGATCTCTGAGGGTTCTTAGTTGAAGGCAGCAGTAACTCATAGCTTCCAAAGATTTTTGCCAATAGGTAGTTCAGATGCATCTTTCTATGAAGCACTTATCACCCAGCACAGCTGACTTGTACAAAGCTATAGACATTTGCCCCTTGCGAATGCATCCCTGAAGTGCGAACACACCGAACCAACCTTCCCTTCCTCTCGTTAAGCAGGACTCCAGCCTGCAGGGGAGAGCCCCAAACACAAGCAGGCTGGCGCCGGAGGGGGCGGTGGCGGTGGAGGCGGAGGCGGGAGTGACAAAGGTGGAGCTGCAGGTGCAGGGGCCAACGTCGACACACAGGTGCAGCTCAAGTATGAAAATGACAGGCTCAAGCTGGCCCTAGCTCAAAGGTAAGGATTGGGGAAGGAGGGAGGATGGAGGGGGGAGGGAAGGGGGAAAGGGGAAGTTTAAATGGCAAGGGGGAAGGGAGAAAGGAGGAGCGAAGGGGGATAGAGGGACGAGGAAGGATAGAGGATGGAGGGGGATACAGAAGGGGGAGGCTGGAGGGGGAGAGAGGTAGAGGAATGTAGAGAGGATAGAGGGGGAGAGGGAAGGGGAAAGGAGGCAAGATGGTTTTGGAAAAGGAAGGAGAGGATAAAACATTTCTATTTTTACAACCAAGCATATCACTGGTCTTTAGATTTTAGTAATGATTGTCTGTGCCTTTGTAGTTCTGCCAATGCCAAGAAGTGGGAGATTGAGTTGAACTCACTGAAGACGACGAATGCACGGCTCACATCAGCGCTTCAGGAGTCCACAGCCAACGTGGAAGAGTGGAAGAAGCAGTTGCAGACCTACAAAGAGGAGAACAGCAGGATGAAGACGCGCATACATGAGCTGGAGGCTGGAGGCAGGAGTAAGGGCTGAGGAAGGATTCACTTGAACCTTTCATTCCTTCGCGTTTCCTTCCATTTCCTTCCTTCTTATTCTTTTTATTTCAATTTTATTTCAGGTTTTTTCCTAATCACTAATATTTTCTTTTGTTTCTGTTTCATATTTCCATTTCCCTTTTTACATTTTTATGGTTCTTTCTTGTTCTCTTTATTTCTCAATTTTTCTCATATTCTCTTTCATATTTTCTTTTTCTCACTTTTTTTTATTCATATTCCTTTCTGTTCTCTTTTATTATTTATTTCCTTGTATTTTCTTTCATTTTCTACTTATTTTCTTATACTTTCCTTTATTTCCTTACTTTTTCTAATGTTCCATTTACTTATTTCCTTTTATTTCTCTTTCCTAACTCAATGCCGCCGCAAACATGCTGTGCTCATTTTTATTTTTTTTGTGAGATGTGTCTGCACATAGATGCTGCAAGTGCTGAGCCCCAAGGAGTCAGTTAGAAGCCTTGTGGCTCACCTGATTTCACCTGGAACGAATTGGTGGGAAAAAGTTTTTTTTTTTTTTCTAATGCTATGAATATCAATGGTGTTTTTTTATTATAGACATTATAATTACTATAATGTTATAGACATTAGTAACAGCAATTTAAGATACCTTAAAATATTTTTAAAAATCAAGGAAAAGAGTAAACAAACGAGACAGGCAGTACTTGTAATTGGCTCACTGGTGACTTAGGGCAAGTGTAGCCATCTGTGTGTGAAAACAAGTGACCCTTTCCCCACGGTTATTCATAGTGGCCTGGGCCTCGCTGCTGGGGGCTTATATCGTCGCCCTAGCATGCGCGACCACTCATGCCAAATACCAGCATCCCGTGCCATTCCTTCGTAATACTAAAAGCATATGTTGTGTTTTCAGTTTTCATTATTTTCTAAAGTCTCTGCTTGCCATATTTCCTGATAAATCGAGACTGAAGGATATTTTTGTTGTTATATAGACTCCATAGTTGACCATTATTCAGTCTATAGTTTGAATAAAATAAGCAGTGCGCGGCATCATTTTCTACTGTTATTCTTTTAACTAGTTTCTTTTATTTCCTTCTTTGCT
>NC_051427.1:20987264-21009764 GCF_015228065.2 Penaeus monodon | reverse complement strand
CGTCTGTTGAGAAGTTTGTATATACAACAACTTTTTTATCTTGTGTACTTAATTAATCTTACATCAGTGATTTTAATGCTGCCAATATTATGCTAGCTTTTTGCTCATGCTTAGGAATATTACAATTATATTGTCAGAGCCATTCTGCATTTGTTATTCTAGTATTTGTAGAGTAAGCTTCTCCAAATTGAAATATCACTGCTCTTTAGCATTCCATAGTGGGCTCTGTGGCTTAGCTTATTTGACAGTGTAAGCCAAGTTTTGAGTATGCAGGTTTTCAAAGGTGTGTTGCTTTTACCAAAAATAAAATGTTTTGCATTGTGAGCCACAGTTTTAAGGAAGGAAAACAAACAAACAAACATTTAAAGGCAGTGAAAGTCATCCCAAAAGAATATGATAAGTAAACTTTGATCTTTTCATTTTATTGCACAAAAGTCACAGGACATGATTCAGGGTATCACAAGGACGATAGAAAGATGTTCTTACTGTCTTGCCTGCTTTTATGACATGCCCAAAACTTGTCGTTGTGATATGATGTGTTGCAGCCATGAATGTGTTGCAAAAGACATGACAGTTGCTTGTGACCAGATCATCAGAGGGTATTTTGCATGTGTTCATTAACTGCATAGATGTTAGTGTCTGTACAGCCCTCTGCATACATTCTGGCAGTTGCACAAGACCCTTGACTGTCTTTTGATATGGAACATACAGAGAGATGCATTTAGAAAACTGCTTTCTTCTCTAGCCCGGAGGCAGAATGTCCACAGGAGTGAGCACGGGCAGTGAGGATGGAAGTGTCAATGAACCTTGCTTTCCAAGTACATCTCTCACGATATTACCCCCTCCCCTCCCCTCTTCCCTGCTAACTAAAATTTATCGAGAGTTTTTCATTGCTCAGGACCCAGTTGAGCTCCTATTCAAGGGTTGGGGGCAGTGAGAAGCCCTCCCAAGGGGTCATACCAAAGTTTTCTGGAGAAAGTCATATTGACCATAATTGCATTTCCCCACATTTCAAGTGCGTATCATGTTGGGCAAATGTCTGATAACATGAAGATTCTTTGTCGTAGGCTTTACTATTGTTAACACTTCGCAGTTATATCTATTTTTTTCATAATTTTCTTTTTCTTTTTTTCTCATATAGGAAGTGTGGTCTTAACTACTGCAGGAATCTGTTTGAATGACAGCTAAGGACAGTCATTGATATTGCATTTATTGTACAATGGTACATGTCTCCACTACTAGTTTTTCTAAGGTGTTACTACTAAGCCATCATGATTATGTTTTTATAAATATAAATATAAATATAAATATATATACATATATGAATATACAGTACTGTATACAGCTAAGTCATCCAGTGTAAAATGCGTCTGAAAGAAGGAATGAAGAGAGATCCTTGAAGGCAAAAGTTATGTATAGTTATGAACTTTCAGAAACATGGTCACATCTTTATTTCAGTGTCCCGTATCTACTTTGTCAATATTTGGAGTCATGCGTGTACCTTGTGTCTCATCATCCAATACTCACCACCGGGGCTTTGGGTAGGCGGGTGCAAGTTGTCTGGCTTTTCTTTTTAGCATTTAATTATTTTTTTTGTTTGTTTATTATTTAATTTACAAGAAATCCCCTGAGTTTTATCTTTTTCTTACACCTTCCCCTCAGTTGCTCTTGTGATGGACTGTGTGTGGTTGTGTCCCAAATGTTACTGGTCTTTGGGAAAATTCCTTAAAAAGTATTACTGTTCCTTCTCTGCAGTTGATACCAGTCACCATGGGTTTTATGGGCAGCTATTGGCAGACAGCCAGATCATGATCTTGTCTTTGCACTTTCCTTCTTTCTCTGAGGGCGAGGTATTCTAGAGCAGACTGAGCAGCATAAGGGGAAAGTCAATAGGGGAAGTTTTTAGGAAATGTAAAGATAAATGATTGTTCCTTTGATAAGAGTATTACTGGATTCCTGGTGACCCAGATTCACTGTTAAAACTGTTGCTTAGAATTAGATGTATTTGTCATATTCACATGGACGTGTTAATCATTTGATCTGAGTTCATGATAAATGTCAATGTCTATAAATATCCACCATTATTAACCCACACATTTCTGATTGTCTCTTGATTGGATTAATTGATTGCAAAATGACAGAATCAAGAACCTTGGTTGTGCCTGAAAAGAGAAGAGAGAAAAAATGGCAAAAAGAGGAACCTGATAACTGGAAAGAAGGGAAATTAACAAGGCCATGTTACTGGTCTCTTCAGTATTAATAGGATAATTGTAGCATTGGCTTAATGGAGTCTCTATAAGATTCCTAAAAGCGCCAGGATAGGATGAAGTGTCTATTGTTGCCATGTTTAAAAAGTCAGTATTGTATCAGTCTAGAATATAACTATATAGGTTTAATTTCTTTACTTTTCTTGTTTTCTTGAAGATCACTAAGAAGCCTTTTAAAAATGTTTTCAACTTGCACCCACTGACTCAGTAAGTGTGTTTGCTGTACAAAGCTGTAAAAAGTGTTAGCCCTGAAGAGAGGAATAAGATCTTATCTACATATGGACTGTTTTATTTAACCTATACATGCAAAGTGTACTGCATCAGTACCCCCTGCACAGCTCGGGATTTTTAAAAATGTGTTGTGTTTGCAATGTAAGGATACATATAATAATAAATAATCTATCAGAAAGATCATTTGGATATGATTAACATTACTATATTAACATTCTTGCATTAATATTTGATATACAGAATGACTAAAAGTTCATTAAATGTCTAAATTAAATAATTAATCAGGTACAATTCTCTGATGATAACATGGACACATCCCAGACCCTAAAATGAGTACTTTACAAAAGGAAGGGAAAATGGGACTCCAACCTTTATTGTTTCTGTTTTTAGAACCAAGAAAGAAAATGTTAAGTACAAAGATAATTGCTAAACTTCCACTATTATGGAAATCTGGGTTCTGTTATAGATGTCTTAATCAGTACCCTCCTGATACTGTATCCCCCCCCCCCCCAATCCCTTGCCCGTTGTTGTCGTGGGGGGGCTTAGGAGGCGGAGACTGGGACCCAATGATGGGGAACTCCCCAACCTTGGGACTCAGCCCTCGACTTAACTAATTTTGCATGGTCTTTATTTTCCTTCCCACTTTTCGTTTCTGTCCCTTCACCAAACCCTTCTGCTATCCACCTCCTAAGGTGTGAGAGCCGTGCTGAAAGGATGAAAGGCTGACTTTGTGCCAGTCCTGAACAGCCTGAGGGAGCCATGGGCACGGTATTCCCCTGATTTAGTTATCTAGCCCTTACCCCTCAATGGGACCCTGAGGGGTGGACCGTTTTTATCCCCAACATGATCCAGGGTTACCATGGCCAGTAACGAAAACTTATCCCCACTATTAGGGGCAATGAGGCTTGCCCCTTTATCAAATAGCCCCAACGATGTAAACCCACCCGATTCCCTGACCCCAGGCTCTCCTTTGACCACGGCTCCGAACACTGCAATAACTACCCCCTCATCAATGCCTACTAGTACAGTAGCCAACAATCAACCCTTAAGGAACATTTCCACTCTCCCAGCACGCTCAACTGCAATACCTCTACCCCCACAACCTCCAACATCAACCACCCCATCCTCCCTTATTAATACCTTACAGCCTTATGACCCACCTACCCATAACACTACCTCCCTCAACACTACTCCATTGTCACGCCCCCGCCCTTCGACTACCCCTATCACTACAACAATATTGAATACCCTCTCCAGCGCAGCCAAATGGGACCGATTTTTCGTGATCCCTCCCACAGCTCCCTACTCTGACAACACCCTTCTCTTCCAACAATGTCTCCAAAAACAAGTAGGTAAAGTCTCTTTCCGTAGCCGACCCGACCGCTCCCGTCTTGTCACAGTAACATCCGAAAACCAAGCTATAGCATTAACAAACTAACAGACCTATATGGTAACCCCATCCTTGCAGAACCCCATCCAACCCTCAATACTTGCACTGGAACAGTTTCAATCTCCCCAGCAAATTGCCCAATCTATGACAAAGATTGGTCAGATTGTGGAGAAGACCTACTTGCCTGTCTCACAGACTATGATGCAACGTCAGTACAATGCTACTCCATTCCCCCCAGAGGTCATCGAAAGAAACCCACTAACATAGCCAAAATCACCTTCCGTAGACATGACCTTCCCTTTAACGTCTACATAGGAGGAGAATCCCTCCCTGTTCGTCCATACCAACCCCCTCCACGTCAGTGCCAAAATTGTTGGCGTCTAGGACACCCAGCCAAACATTGCCGTTCCACAGCCAGATGCCCACTATGTGCCCAACCTGGCCATACCCGATCTAAATGCCCTGCACAATCACGCACATGTGCCAACTGTGGCGGCCCCCATAATGTATTTTATAGGGGCTGTCCCACCTACAAATTTGAGTCAGAGGTAGCAACTCTCAGATTCAAACTTGGACTCACTACGTGAAGCCAGACAAGAAGCACGTCGACTTGGTTTCTCTCTTACTCCTTACTCCAGTAATACTGCTCATTCTACCAATTCTCCTAAACCCACCCCCCCTACATCTAACCCCCCTCTTCTACCTCCTACCTTCCCCAGTCAAACTCTTTTGCCATCCTAAATCCAGACACTCCAATCTCTACTACAGATATTTCAATCACCACTACAACCCCAACACCTTCCCCTCTCCCTCCTCGCACTACCCGTAACAGACAGAACAAACGTTCCACCCCCTCTTCCCCTAACACACAGTCACCTCCACCTTCCTTTGCTCCTATGCTTGAGACACCAGTCCTCTCTTCCCCCCCTCACAAGAAATCCTTTATCCCCCAAAACTCCCCAACCAACTCCTCAGAAGAAACCATTGAAAATATTCAAGATTACCTAATGAAAACTGACACTCAACCTCCAAATCTTACAACTCCTGCTCCTTCCACACTCCAAGTAACTGCTGATATCCATCCTCCTCCTAATGATATCCCCCCTACACCCAATCCTCTTACCCCCTTCCAACACAGCCCATCCCCCCCGACTCCAACCCCGCCCACATTAACCCTCCCACCATCCCCTCTATCCCTTCCACTCCCTCCTGGATAACACGTGAATCCCTTATGTCACAAGTATCCCCTTCCTCAGACCCTCCATCTCCTAATACCCCTCCTAGTAGAACACCAACTCCCACACCTCTCCCATCTCAGACCTCTCAGTCATTTTCCCACCCTCTAGCTGCTTCCCCCTCAAAATCCCCAACACGTACTACAATCTATATCAGTAAAGTATAACTATCCTTCACTGGAATATTCGCGGTTTCCGCTCCCACAGACCTGACCTTCGTCATATCCTTTCCTCTTATAATCCATCTATTGTATGCCTTCAAGAGACCTTTCTTACACATCCTCCAATACCAATCCCCAATTATCGTTTTGTCTCTTCCCCACATTCCCTTTATGTCTCATCCATACTTATCAATCAGAAAACACCTTATGTCACACCTCCCTTTCAAACCAATGTCCCTTGCACAGTTATCCGTATCTTCCTTCATCGTTGGATCACAGTGATTCCAGTCTACTTCTCCCCTTCCCACCCCATTGACTTTGTTGCTTTTGGAAATCTAATTTCCCAACTTCAACCACCTTTCCTCATAGTTGGTGACTTTAACTGCCACCACACTCTATGGGGTGATTCTATCACAAACTCCCGAGGCCGATCTCTAGAGTGCCTCCTCTCCACAGCTGACCTTACTATTCTAAATTCAGATCGCCCCACACACTTTGATACACGCACGCAATCTTTTTCATGCATTGACCTCTCTCTATGCTCCCCTTCTCTTCATTTAGATTTCCACTGGTCAGTCTTAGACCACTTTCCCTATAGTGACCACTTTCCAGTTCTCCTTTCTCCTACTTCATACGTACCACTCCCAAACTCCCCACGCTGGTGCTTTGATAGAGCCGACTGGCATACTTTCACTTCACTCTCTGCTATTCATACCCCTCCATCCTCCCTCACCTCCATTTCAGAAATGATACAGTATTTCACAAATACAGTCGTAAGAGCTGCACATACAGCTATCCCTCGAACCTCAAGACCATATACCTCCAAATGTGTTCCATGGTGGAATTCTGATTGCACTAAAGCACTTCGCTTAAAACGTGCAGCCTGGAACAGTTACCGCTACAAAAGAGGTACTCCAAATCAACTATCAGCCCTTATCTCCTTTAAACGAGCATCTACCTATCTCCGTCGTACAATCCGGAATAGCAAAACAAATAGCTGGCGAAATTATGTTTCATCAATTACATCCTCTACATCTATCTCAAATGTTTGGCGCCGAATCCATAAACTATCAGGCAAACATCCCCCCCATCCTGCCCCTGTCCTCCATATTCGAAATAACCTCATTTCTGATCCTCTCCAAGTCGCTAATGAACTGGGTGATTATTTCAGCCAGGTCAGTAGTGGTTCTCACCTTTCTCCACACTTCTCTTCTATTAAGACCACCAGAGAACGTACCCCCATTACCTTCACCCCATCCTCTGACGAGTTCTATAATGCCCCATTTTCTTCCTCTGAACTCATTGCTGCCCTACAATTGTGCTTTAACACTCATGAAGGCCCTGACGGTATTCACTATCGTATGCTCCGGCAACTCCCATCTTCCTCCTTATCCTTCCTATTAAAAATTTACAACCACATATGGACATCAGGAAATTTCCCTTCTAATTGGCGAGAAGCTCTTATCCTTCCCTTCCTGAAACCCAATAAATTGGGTACCCTTCCTCAAAACTATCGCCCCATCGCACTAACTAGCTGCTTGTGCAAACTATTAGAGCGAATGGTGAACTTCCGCTTAATGTGGTATCTTTAATCTCACAATCTTCTCTCTCCTTCCCAATTCGGTTTTCGCCGTGCCAGAAGCACAGCTGACCCCCTTGCTCATTTTGAGACATATATTACATCTGCATTTGCATGCCATGAATCCGTACTAGCTATATTTTTTGATCTAGAAAAAGCATATGATACGACATGGCGGTACCATATTCTCCAACAATTGTCCTCTCAAGGCATACGTGGAAACATGGGTGTCTTCATAAAGTCCTTCCTCTCCCAACGCACTTTCCAGGTCAAAATTGCCTCTGCCATATCATCTTTCTTTCCTCAAATCGAAGGTGTCCCACAAGGCAGTGTGCTCAGTACCATTTTATCCCTTCTTGCTGTTAATGATATTGTCTCAGTTTTACCACCAGGAGCCCGGTCATCACTATATGTTGATGATTTAACTATCTATGCCTCTGGCACATCCATATCAAATCTCTACCAATTTCTTCAATCTGCAATCTCATCAGTATCTTCCTGGGCCACAAACCATGGCTTCCGCTTTTCTACCTCTAAATCTTTCTCCATTCTTTTCTCTCGCTCACGTGTAGGTCCCCTACCCCCACTCTTCTTATATGGCACTCCACTCCAATGCCGTTCCTCTGGCAAATTCCTAGGTGTCATTTTTGACTCCAAACTATCCTGGCGAGACCATATTCTACACATTAAAGAAAAAGCTCTCCGCCGTCTTCGAATCTTAAAAACTCTATCCCATATATCATGGGGCTCAGATCGCAAAACTCTCCTTCATCTTCATGTTACTTTGATCCTCTCCACTCTTGATTATGGATGCCATATCTACTCCTCTGCCTCAACTTCTCTCCTTGCCCATCTTGATACAATCCATCACTGTGGTCTTCGATCCCTTCTCTCTCTCTGATGCTATGTTCAATTCCACCAATTTTCCCTCACTAAACTAACTATCCCACAACCCCTACTTCTTACCTTAGCTTCATCTCCACGATTACCTACTCCTTTCTCCACTCACATGGATACCCTCCTCTCCCATTCCCCTTTCCCCCATCTCCAACTTCTCCCGTTCTCTGTCCATTCCATCCCTCCATGGCTTATACCTCACCCCCATATTTGCTCTTCTGTTTTCCCCGACCCACCAAAATCAAATATCCCTCCTACTGTCCTTCTCACACATTTCCTTGACCATGTCTCCACTCATTCCTTTAGTATTCACGTATATACTGATGGCTCCAAATCCACCTCCGGTGCTGGTTTTGCAGTAATCTTCCCAACTCGTACTTTCAAATACTCCCTTCCTCCTGAATCCAGTGTCCTTACTACAGAACTGTATGCACTCCTTTTTGCTCTAAAACACATATACTCACTCTCCTCTTCCTCTTTTACAATTTTTACTGACTCCCGTAACTCATTAACTCTCATAAAGTCAATACACACCACCAACCCCCTTGTTTGTAAGATCCAGAACTGGTTGTTCTACCTGTCCACACGCCATAAAACAATCAAATTTTGCTGGGTGCCCAGCCATGTTGGAATCCCCAGCAATGAACAGGCAGATACACTAGCACGCCACGCCTCTATGTCCACATCATACCAACCACGCTTCTCACGTATCCCAGCCACGGATTATTACCCACACTTTAAGACCTTCTTGTATAATCGATGGCAATCTTTTTGGTCAAGCCTCCGCACTAATAAATTACATTCTGTAAAACTATTAATCTCCTCCTGGTCAGCTCCATTTCATCGGAACAGACGTTGGGAGACCGCTCTCGCCCACTTACGCATTGGCCACACCGTCTAACACACTCCTATCTGATGTCACAATCTGATCCACCCTTATGTTCCTTATGTAATGTTCCCCTTTCAATCCCACACATCCTATTGTTGTGTCCACGTTTTGAAACAACCCGTACCTCTGCTTTCCCCCACCTATCCTCCCAACCTATCAGACATCCTTACAGAATCCCACACTTTCTGCTTCAACAACCTATTCTCTTTCCTCAAACGCATACATATCCTTCATCTAATCTAACTCCTTACCACACCCGACCCTAACCCTTTCACTCACCAATTCCTTTGCCCAGCTTAGACAACTAATCACTAACTCAGCCACCCTTCCCTAACATTAACTATAGTGCTACATGACCTTAGATGTCTAGCACATTTATCTTGCTTTTAACCATTAACCATTAACCATTCCCCCCCCCCCCCAACTAATTTTACACTGTCTTTTCTTCCTGCTTCTTTCTCTTCTCTCTACTTCTACTATCCACTTATTGTGAGAACCATTTGAAAGGCTAAAGGGCTGACTTTGTGCCAGTCATGAACAGCCTGGGGTATTCCCCTGTTTAATTGTCTAGCCCTACCCCTGAGGGGTGGACCATTTCTCTCCCCAACATGGCCAGTTGTGAAGATTTTGTACCTTTATTATGGGCGATGAGGTTTGCCCCTTTGTATGCAAGCCCCACAGATTTTAATTCCCCTAGTTCCCTGACCCCAGGCCTTCCCTTTGATCGCGACTCTGAACACTACTACTACCCCTCCCTCAATACCTACTATCCCCCCAATCCCTTGTTCATTGTTACTAAAAACAGAAACAATAATCGTTGGATCCTTTTTTTGCAAAACAGTTCTTACTTTTTTTTTAGTTGCAGTCCCTTTCATGCATTTATAATGCTATACAGTATATTTTGATTAAGGAAGAATAATACTGCATATTTTATTATATTCATACACTTTATTGTTGGAAGTAATCAGCACAACTGAGTAAATCATATTGTTTAATTACTACTACATCATGAATGAGGAATAAGGAGCAGGAACTACATACAAATCTTTGATAAGGTAACAAAATACAATTTAAAGGAGTGAGTGAGGGAGTGTATCATAGCACACGTGTGTGTGTGTGTGTGTGTGATCTGTATGGAAATACACACATGCACTCACAAGTTCATAAAATAAAGTCAGCATTTACATCAGTGCTGACAATTGAAATTAGCAAGACTTTTCACATCAGTCCAGACCTTTGCCAGACTGGAGAGTAGAGCAAGCTAACTTCAGCAGAATCAACCAAGTACTTCGGTTGAACCTGTAGCAGTCACTTGTCCACCTAACACCATATTCCATTAAAAAGGCAGCCTACATAAATCATACAATTAGATTTTAGACATTCTGAATTGAATTTAAGATTATTTTCACCACTTTATATATTTCCTCAAAACACCATTATTCACAAATAACAGAATAACATGTAAAACAACAGTGAAGATGAAATGTGTGAAAAAGAATATTACTTATTGTTTACATACATATACATACATCCACATATATATCAGAATCCCCAATCATCTGGAGGCAACTTACAGCCATGATGAAGGTCAACCACAACAACTACACAGGTTCAAAAAATATGAGAAGAAAAGGCCACAGACATCCAAGCATTGGTCCAGAGGGAGTGCCTGAGAGCCATTTTGGAAATGTAAGATTGTCCGTGAGAACCCCCCTCCCCACAGTCCTTTTCCTTTCTTTTCCTTTTTTTTTTGTAAAGAGGTTGTATCAAAATGATAATGATGCTACAAATTGCTTAGATCCTCTGTACAGGTTTCTTACCTTTCCCAAGAAAGAAAGAAAAAAAAATCTAGAACAAGTTACATTTCATTTATTTCTCTTTTGCTTCTCTCTTCTATTTCTGAATATGACTGTCTCAGTTCTACAGTCTGCCAGTCAGCTTAACCTTAAAATACAAAGAAATGCTTATTAATTAATTTACAATGGGACCCACATAAAAAAAAAATAATAAAAAAATCAATGGAAGTACTTCTTTTAAGTCATTTGTTCTTCCTTTTCTCCACAATGACTTGGTCACTGTGGATCTTCTGAATGTCACGGAATGAGACATCTGTAACCTGAGATACTAATAATCTGCAGGTTTGGAACAGTCAACCAGGTACATATAACCCAACCCTAAGCCAAAACTGATCTTGCAAGACATGCCAAGGTAATGCTTTTCCTTTCATACCTTCATACTAACTAATCCTTAAAAGCAATTTTTATTTCATCATTTTTATTTATTCATTTACTACATTTTTTCTTTTAACTACATAACAAAATTTCTAACCCATATAACACCAACAGCCTGAACAGCTACATATATATACCCTGGACGGAATGTGTGAACACGATTTAACATTGAAACGAGGAATGGGGTCATTTGCTGTATAAAATGATGTGATACACTCTTGTAAGAAATACAACAAAAACATCAATGACATAAAAATGAAATAATTCATTAAACAATAAAAAAAATAATCTCAGGTCAAGCCAGCCAAACAGAAAAACACAAGACACTGTGCCACTTCAAAGACCGCAGCCCAGGCTTTTCTTCTCTCTAATCTACATACGCCATTTTTCAAGAGATTCCTTAGTGAGTAAATCTAGAGGAGCACAGTGAGGCATATGTAAAGATATGTTTTTTTTTTGTTTTTTTTAAATAAAAATCACACTAAAGACAATCAAACTAAATCCCAATTGTTTCAATCTTATAGATTTGCAAAAGAACAGATCTTGGAGGAACTTTGCCTCATAAATACTTTGTGCAGATTAGAAGGAAATAGTCCAGTAAATGGAGAAAGAATGACAAACATTTTAGGAGAAAACAAAATAATCCAGGAGTAGGAAGGAGGGAGGGAGGGAGGGAGAGAATTACAGACAGAGACAGAGACAGACGGAAACGGAGAGAGAGAGAGAGACGGAAACGGAGAGAGAGAGAGAGACAGACGGAAACGGAGAGAGGGAGAGACAGACGGAAACGGAGAGAGAGACAGACGGAAACGGAGAGAGAGGCAGACAGACAGAAACGGAGACAGAGACAGACAGAAAAGAGAGAGACAGAGACAGAAAGGAGTAGAGAGAGAAAGAGAGAGAGAAAGAGAGACAGAGAAACAGAGAGAGAGACAGAAACAGAGAGAGAGAAGACAGAAATGAGCAGGAAGAGCAGAAAGAGAGAGGACAGAAAGAGAAACAGAACGAGAGAGAGAGACAGAAACAGAGAGAGAGAGAGAGAGAGAGAGAGAGAGAGAGAGAGAGAGAGAGAGAGAGAGAGGGGGTGACAGTATGCAGAGGAAAAAAGAGATGTAGACACAAGAGAGAACGAAAGAGTATATATTCCGTATACAAATAAAAATGAGTATGCCAACACCCACTCATCAGCTTCCACATATAAGCTATGATATGGTGACCATGACTATTCTACAGTTACTGCTCTAAATGTAATCATCATTATCAAGTATTGCTTAACGAGGCACCTCGGCTAAGCCACTGTGTACTTTCCAACCGCTGGCAGTAATGCAATCAGCCACGGGACTATGAGCCCTAGCTTATGTAGCTCAATAACCATGAAAAAACATCAGGGGTGTAGGTAATTTTAAGTTCATTTTGGATGATAATGGTAATGATAAAAGTAATGTTGTCATGACAACGATGAAAGTCATGATGATGACAATAATACAAGTAAGCAAGATGATAATGATAGTGATGATAGTAATACTAATACTAATATTAATAATGAGATAATTAAAAACAAAGAATAATAATAACAATATCTTTTTTTTTTTTTTTATAATGTTCATGAAAAAAATTTGTACCAACCGTCCTAACAATAATAATAATAATGAAAAAAATACTACTAATTATACTTTGATAGCCAATTTACTAAAAGCATGAGTCACACAATTAGGAAAATCTAAAATGTTCTGCTTCGTTACAGACGACCTCCAACAGTGCGATTGTCAAATTGCCTTACACTTAGAGGATGGAAAATAATCATTATATTAACATTAATTCCTAGCAAGAAAAAATTTAATTTTTAACTTGTTAATCACATATATCAAAACATGGATTTATTCATCTTTAAAAAAATATATAATCATTAATAAAAGAAGAATTATCTTACATTGAACAAAAGTACCAATGGTTATGTGACTGTAAAATATAAAGATAGACTAATATAGCTTTAAAACATTAATAATTTTCTCACTGGAAAAAAAAATTAATGAATTTAATACAGGAAATGTTTGGAAAACCAAGAAGCAATAGCAAAATGTTTATAGTCATCTTCCAGCTATGAAATTAATACCATAGATAATACGTAACAATATCAACACAGGTAAAAGGAAAAATTATACTATCATTACATGAACTCCTTATTATTTATGATGTTAATATTAGTTGTATGAATAATAAAAATGTAATAATAAAAAATCAAATGTCAATCATTTATTATTTTGAAAATAATAAATCTGCTGATTATGGTCTGCATAATAATGCAAATAATTTAGAAAAAAAAACTAATAAGATCAACCATATTACTGCAATAATAATATTAACACAAGCAATAGTAATGAATAATAACAATAATATTAATAACAAATAATAATAAATAAATAAATAAAAAAATAATAATAATAATATTAACAAATAATAATAATAATAATAATGATAATAAACTCTAACAAAGATAGTATCAATAAAAAAATAAAACAATAAAAACAATAGAATTACTAATAGTAGATTAATACAATTTGTAATATGAACCTTCAATAAAAATAACAATAAAAAATAACACCATCAAGCAGAAAAACAAATCCAAGAAAAAATAAGCATCATAACTTTGCTCAAATAATAAAAAGGAAAAAGGAAACCATAGAAACGTTCTCTAAATCAAACACAAATTTATTGTCTACTTTTAGTCCCTGGACTGATTTCCTGCCCCGCCTGCCCTGGCCAGCCCAAGCCAATCCAAATCAGTGAATCCTTATTACACTTTCCAGGTTTCTGAATTCCCTGGCCATATAACACGAGGTGAACAAAATCACTCCCATTCCTCGCATTCCTGGTCGTAACGAGCCTAGGACAGTATGCCAACGCATCTCCTCCCTCTACCACACTTTACCCACTACACTCACTGGAATGGAAGAAGTGCAGTTTGCATTCATTAAAGCAGCAAAAAGTATTTTTGATATGCTGTGTACTTCTTTCTATTGCCTTTGGCCTACATAATGTTGCCATTTACTCTGTGAATTAAATTTAAAAAATGACTAAACTAGAATTACAAAGCACCACTTTAGTAGATATGTTTAGATTTTTCCTTATAACTCCACTTCCTTCAAGCACATGTGAAACAAAACATGGTTCAAGTTTTCTAAAGGAGACAAAAATTTCTAGGTGGCCTCCTACATATTTTGGAACTTCACTTTCTTTGCTAGCTGATAACAAACTGGCTGGCACAACTATTTCCCTACGTATAAAACGTCTAGTCTTCTATAATGACTGTGATAAACCCAAACTAAAAAAATAAGTTAACAATGACTAGATAGAATGGAGCATGCAACACAGTCTTCACTAGTGGCTATCCTGTGTATTTTTCTACACACTGAATACTGAATATGCTGGCATGGGTGGGCCTCTCTGCTAAAACATGCAGGCATACATGTGGTCATCACTACACAGCCTCCTACTACTGATGAAAAATATATATACATAATCAAAAATAAATAATCAACTCCCTCCCATTTTTACATGATATTGGATGGCATCAACAGAGTTCTAAGCTAAGAGACAAACCTGGCAAGAACAGTGCCCTTTCTTTTCCTCTCTGAACATCTAAACAACAAAATAAAAGGAAGGACCATTAACCAAAAAGAAAAAAAAGAAAAAGAAAAAAAAAGTATCTTGAAACTCAATTGCTGTTGCTCTGTACATCTTCCTTTGCAATTTCTATCTTTTTCTTCAAGTTCTTGCATCCTGAGTTATAAAGTTTGTGAATGCACATATAAACTGAGGCTTAATTCAAAACAGACACTTTACAGCAGATGCAAGATATGAAGAAGCTGGCAAGATAATCATAAAGATGAAGATGATGATGGTGCTAATGACATCATGATGATGAATACTATAATGATCACAGGATATACTTGAACAAGGCAGAGACATCATAAGTAAAGAAACACAAAAAGGAAAGAAGAAACAGCAGGCATTTTGTTACATGGGAATAATAACTAAAAACTAAAAAGAGAGTGTGGAGCAATATTGCAAAATGCAGCAAAAGCATGTTTTCCTCACATGGACAAGAACATTATGCTGTAGCAATCAGTTGTATCATCTTCCCCTGTTCCTACGTACAAACTGGATGGTTGCATATGCTCTTCTTTGTTCATACACAGAAACAGGAAATATTAACTGCAGTGCAAGAATGTAAATATTATGAAGTGATACAAGTGTACTTCATTTTTTTTTCTTCATTACCTTTTTCTTTTTCACCATCCTGCCAATTGTGTGGTGAGTATAATTATATTAATTCTTTTTTTGAGCAGAATTAGTTGTCCTATAACCTCACTCATTTTATGGTAAAAAGAAAGAAAAAAAATACAAGACAATCATTTACAAGAAATAATGGGGATTTACAGTCATATATAGTTTGCATTTTTTAAAACAGAAATTGAGAGTGAAAAAAAAAACACAAAGAGGGAAGAAAAAAAATAATAAATCATGATATATGATAAAAGTAATAAAAGCAAACAAACAAAAAACCACTCAATGTAAATCCAAATGGTGATGAAGGAAAAAAAATGTTAAGCACCATGAAGCTCTAAACACATTTCAAACATGTTCTGAAAGTATAATGGAAAAATGGCCTTCAAGCAGCACCTTAGTCAAAGTCTTCTCAGGGTGCTGTGTGTGAGTAATCCTAATGCAGGTGTTACAACTGCAGTACATGATGAGGAAAGGTGTTCGCGTCTTAACGCAAGCGTGTCGTTGCTTTTGTGCTTCGGTGTGACGGTGTTATAGAGTAGGGTGGCACGAGCTGCGGCACAAGATGGAACTCTAGAGGGATGATAACCTATTTTCTTTGTACAGAAAGTGAAGATAAAAAAAAAAGAGAAAAAAAAAAAAGTTTCCTTACAACCATCATTAGTCAATATTTACATGGACAGTTATATATCTCTCTCTCTCTTTCCCTTCCATGATTACAGGCTGGCTTATTTCTTTGTACAGCAGAGAGACTGAAAATGAAATAATAATAGGGGTCTCAATTCACTTGCCATTAGCCAATATTTACAATACAAACACTCTATCCATCTCTGCCAATCCTGACTACAAGTTTTTTTCACATCTGTAGAACACATACATCTGTACTTTTCCTGACAGTAGACTTCTTTTACAACTCCTCCATCTCTGCCATTCCTGACTATTGTTTTTTTCTATAATGCATCTATCTTGCTGTTCCTGACAGAACTTTTTTTTCCTGTAACACATCCCTCTGTCGCTCCTGACAGCACATTTCCTGTGTAATGCATATATTTCTCCCGAGCACATTTACTACTTGCTCTCCTGTATCTCTTCTAAGAATTCAAAGATAGTACATCAGACTCCTACGTACAAAAAATAAATGCTTCTTGTAATAGTGTCAGTGCTTTCTCATGAATGTGAAAAAAAAATCCATCTATCCATATTTCTCTTGAGAAGTAAATAACAAAAATTATATTTGTTCCCCTTCACCAAATATGACGAGCAATTTTCTTGCACGTGTAGTAAAACAATTAAATAATGAGTGAAAATAATAAAGAGTAACAAGGTCAATCATAATATCACCAATAATAATGATATTCGCAAAACAAAACAAATAATAAGGGTGATGCAGATTCAAAGCCAATGGGATGAAAGAAATCACCATAAATGCAGTCTCGGGGCGAATCCAAAACTCCATGGGAATACTCAGTCGAGAGAATGACATTGCATTACCTCCCTACCCCTATAGGAACTCTCGCTGGCTCGGTTGTGCATTCTACACGTAGTAGAGGCGCACTTTTGACGTCGACACAAGAAGGTCATCGTCGAAGAATTTTGTCTCTATTACAACATTACCACTGGAATAAAGAAGGAAATAATGTCAATAAGGCTTTATTTACAACACCATCACAATTTTATAAATATATTTTCAATTTGTTTAGATGATTCATTTATTCATTCAGCTACCTCCAAAACACACAACCATTTACACAGGATATTTGATGATAGTGATCCTTTTCAAAACCATGGCAAAATGAACACAAATTTTTATTCACATTCAGTTTCCATTTTTCTTAAGCCTCACCTACATTCATGAGCTTGTGGCTTCTCGTTACTACAAAGACAAAAGAAAAAATGGAAAGGAAGGAAAAGTAATGCATGTCCCTGCTTTACTGCCTTGGTTGTATGTTAGATGAGGTCAGTCTGTTGAAATGGGATTAAAGCAACATGATCATTATTAACAAAACCCTAATACAGTCAGCAAATGGGTACACATATTCTACATATGCCCATCTCTGTTTCTGACTCTGAACTTTCTCCCTTTCCTTCTCTTTTTTTACCAATCAACAAAAGTATCATCAAGGAGAGACACTACATATTTTTGGATTTATGTTATACACAGCCCTATTGATTTCTACCTTTGATGAAACTGGTGGCAATATTGCATGCCCCAGTAATTCACTTCTCAGATGATACCAACAATACCTAGTACATTATATGGAGATTTACTGATTTTGCTAAATCACCTTTGGAGACATAATTTTCTACCAAATACCAAATATAAGCATTGAGTTTAAAATGAAAATCCAATCTGAAGATTATATTCAATACATGTCTCCCTATTAATACACAAACTCTTCAGCTTTAAATAAAAAGTATATCAGAGGCATTTCAAAGACTACACCTGCTGTCTTGCACTAGCATGAACATTATTAATTATGGAGCAAATTTGTGCATTCCTCCTCCTCTACACAGGTGTAAAAACACCTGTGTTCATGGGTGTTCTAAGACGGGTCACACCTGTCAATGCCAAACTATCTAATTCGGACCAACATTAGGGAATTTTATAAAGCTGACAGATTACACTGGAAACTAAAATGATATCTTGAATGGACAAACAATAACAATAATTATTTCTAACTTCCTTTGTTTACAGTTCCCCTTTGCACTCAGAGATAATAGACACTTGTGTGTGTATCACCTCACAAATTACACACAAACATCTACTGAATACCTACATGCCAATAATTATCCAAAAAGTATCCCTCAGGTAGGTATTTCACATATACTACATCAACAACAATAACAAAATAAACATCATTAGTAAGCATGAAAGATGGAATAATGCAATGCCGCATTGATATCGATAAATAACAACCCTCCCTGACCAGGACTCGAACCTAGGTCACTCCAGGTATGAAACTGGAGGCCAGTGCTAAACCAACCGTGTCACACGACCCACTAAAAAGGAGTGTGCAACTAGGATCTTACTAGCTCATAGACATTACCTATCTACTCATACTTGAGTAATGATAGCGAAGTTTTATGCTCACTCCCTGTGTTCACTCGGTGGAAATTGATTTAGCAATTCAAATCCTAAGTCAGATGTACCAAGGTATATTTATGAAAGATGGAATAATGCAATGCCGCATTAATATCGATAAATAACATCCCTCACTGACCAGGACTCAAACCTAGGTCACTCTGGGTATGAAACCGGAGGCCAGTGCTAAACCAACCGTGCCACACGACCCACTAAAAAGGAGTGTGGAACTAGGATCTTACTAGCTCCATAGACATTACCTATCTACTCATACTTAAGTAATGACAGCGAAGTTTTACGCTCACTCCCCGTGGGCACTCAATGGAAACTGATTTAGCAATTCAAATCCTAAGTCAGATGTACCAAGGTATATTTATGAAAGATGGAATAATGCAATGCCGCATTGATATCGATAAATAACAACCCTCCCTGACCAGGACTCAAACCTAGGTCTCTCCAAGTATGAAACTGGAGGCCAGTGCTAAACCAACCGTGTCACACGACCCACTAAAAAGGAGTGTGGAACTAGGATCTTACTAGCTCCATAGACATTACCTATCTACTCATACTTGAGTAATGATAGCGAAGTTTTACGCTCACTCCCCGTGGGCACTCAATGGAAACTGATTTAGCATTTCAAATCCTAAGTCAGATGTACCAAGGTATATTTATGAAAGATGGAATAATGCAATGCCGCATTGATATCGATAAATAACAACCCTCCTTGACCAGGACTCGAACCTAGGTCACTCCGGGTATGAAACTGGAGGCCAGTGCTAAACCAACCGTGCCACACAACCCACTAAAAAGGAGTGTGGAACTAGGATCTTACTAGCTCCATAGACATTACCTATCTATCCATACTTGAGTAATGATAGCGAAGTTTACGCTCACTCCTGTGTTTCACTCGGTGGAGATTGATTTAGCAATTCAATCCTAAGTCAAATGTTACCGAGGTATATTTATGAAAGATGGAATAATGCAATGCCGCATTGATATCGATAAATAACAACCCTCCTTGACCAGGACTCGAACCTAGGCCACTCTGGGTATGAAACTGGAGGCCAGTGCTAAACCAACCGTGCCACACACAACCCACTTCGCTATCATTACTCAAGTACGAGTAGATAGGTAATGTCTATGGAGCTAGTAAGATCCTAGTTGCACACTCCTTTTTAGTGGGTCGTGTGGCACGGTTGGTTTAGCACTGGCCTCCGGTTTACCCGGAGTGACCTAGGTTCGAGTCCTGGTCAGGGAGGGTTGTTATTATTAGTAAGCATACATAATAGAAGAGTGAGAGAGGAGAGACAGCTAATTGGAATTCTACCCCCAAGTGCCCCTACCTTAGGACCTGCGCTGGCATCATCTGGGACTCCGGGGCCGCTTCAATGAGGCTCTGCCAAGTGTTGGTTGAATTGGGTATGACCGTCCCAAACTCAAAGAACCATTCCTCAAGCATTCGTTCCTGAAAACATAAAATATGTTGGCAACCAAAATAAAATACATAAATTTATTATTGAAAATAAAAATTATATCTGCCACACACATACACAAATAATGTACATATAAAATATATATACTTATATATACATACACAGCGAGTTCCTCTTCAGACGAATAAGCCGAAATGGTATCCATTTCCGTTTATTCGTCTGAAGAGGAACTTGTGAAAAGTTCGAAAGATTACGATTTAGTTTCATTTTCTATTGTGGCTGTTTCTCTATTCATCTTTGTGTAACATGTTAGTGTTTGTATTCGCATTTGTGTTATATATATATATATGATATATATATATATATATATATATATATATTAATATATATATATAATATATAGATACATATATATCTATATATATACATAGATATATATATATGACTAAATATAGAATAATATATAAATAATTATATATAGTATATAATATATATATATATATCTATTATATATATATATATTAATAGATATATATAATATCTAGAATATATTATATCAATAAGATATAGAATATGATACTATAATATATATAGATATATATATACAGATAGATATCATTAGATGATATTAATATATATAATTATATATATATAATAATAATATAACATAATATAAATATTAATATAATATATATAATGAAAGATATTATAAATATAATAATATTAATATATATTATAGAATAAGATATTAATTATTTATAGAAAAAAGTATATATATAATATATAGTATATATAATATAATATATAATTACTATTATATTTACATAGATAATATATATATCTATATATGATAATTAGATATATAATAGATAATATATAGATATATCTATAATATATAGATATATATATATATATATATATAAATTTATATTATAGATATAGATATATTATATCATATAATATAATATAAATCTATATTATATTAGATATATAGATAGTATATATAAAATATTAACTATATATATATATATATAGATATATAATAATAAATATATATTATATAATATTATATAATATATAATATAATATATATATATATATATATATATATAATATATATAGATAGTATATTAGAATGTATATATAATAATATATATATAGATATGATCTATATATATATAATTTTATATAATTATATAATTAGATAATATATTATATATATTATTAATATGATATATATATCTATATATATTTATAATATTTTATAATATATAATATTATAGTAATATATATATTATAATATATATCTATAGATTAATATATAATATATACTATTTTGATATATATATATATATATAGATAAATTATTATTAAATATTATATATATTATATATATAACTATATTATATATATATACTATATATATATTATCATCTATATATTATATATATATATATATATAATAATTATATATTATATAACTATTATATATATTTATATCATAACTATTATATATATTAATATAATATATTATATATATAATTATATATATAATAATATAATATATTATATACTAATATTATTATCTATATAATACTATATCATATATAAATATATGATTATTTATATATTAATATATATATTTATATCTATATATATTATATATAATAATATATATCTATATACATCTTATAATATATTATATTATATTATATTATTATCTATATATATTTAATATTTCTATATATTATCTATTATTATAATATCTTTATCCTATCAATCTATATATACTTATATAGATTACTTATATATATTCTATTAAATTTATATTATATATATATAATTAGTTATATATCTATACATATTTATATTCTATATAATATATTATATATATTATTATATTATAGATATATTATACATATTTATATCTATATATATATAATATATATTATATCTGATCTATATATATAATTATATATTAAAATTTATTTTACTATTTATATAATATATATTATACTAATAGTAATGTTATTATTATATATATTATTTTATATTATTATATATATATTATATTATATATATTATATATATATACTATATATATATATATATATTATATATATATATTAATATATATAGTATTAATATATAATATATATTATATTATATATTAATATTATTATTATTATATAATATATATTATATAATTAATATATTATTAATAATATCTATATATATATATATATATATATATATATATTATATATATATATATATATATATAACACAAATGCGAATACAAACACTAACATGTACACAAAGATGAATAGAGAAACAGCCACAATAGAAAATGAAACTAAATCGTAATCTTTCGAACTTTTCACAAGTTCCTCTTCAGACGAATAAACGGAAATGGATACCATTTCGGCTTATTCGTCTGAAGAGGAACTCGCTGTGTATGTATATATAAGTATATATATTTTATATGTACATATATTTGTGTATGTGTGTGGGCAGATATAATTTTTATTTTCAATAATAAATTTTATGTATTTTATTTTGGTTGCCACATATTTTAGTTTTCAGGAACGAATGCTTGAGGAATGGTTCTTTGAGTTTGGGACGGTCATACCCAATTCACCACACTTGGCAGAGCCTCATTGAGCGGCCCCGGAGTCCAGATGATGCCAGCGCAGTCCTAAGGTAGGGCACTTGGGGTAGAATTCCAATTAGCTGCTCTCCTCCTCACTCTTCTATTTGTATGCTTACAATATACACCCCCCTGACCAGGGCTCGACTAGGTCCTCCGGTAACGAGG
>NC_051427.1:20977807-20987164 GCF_015228065.2 Penaeus monodon | reverse complement strand
AATATATATATATTATATATATATATATATATATATAATATATATATTACTTATATATATATATCTA
This sequence comes from Penaeus monodon, assembly GCF_015228065.2. Classification (NCBI taxonomy): domain Eukaryota; kingdom Metazoa; phylum Arthropoda; class Malacostraca; order Decapoda; family Penaeidae; genus Penaeus; species Penaeus monodon. The sequence goes on along the minus strand of NC_051427.1, from coordinate 20,987,097 downwards.
TTATTATATATATATATATATTTATATATATATATATATATATATATATATATATATATATATATATATATATATATATAATACATATATATTATATATATATATCTATATATATATTATATATATATATATATACTATATATATATATGATATTATATATATCTAAATATATATATATATATATATATATATTATAATTTTATATATATATTATATATATAATATTATATATTATATAATATATATATATATATATAACATCAAAGATATTTGTGGGCTGTCGATGGTACAAGTGGGAAGAAAAGTGCAAGATCGAGTTGAGTGGCGAAGGATGGTGGTTAATGGTTAATGGTTAAAAGCAAGAGAAATGTGCTAGACATCTAAGGTCATGTAGCACTATAGTTAATGTTAGGGAAGGATGGTTGAGTTAGTGATTAGTTGTCTAAGCTGGGCAAAGGAATTGGTGAGTGAAAGGGTTAGGGTCGGGTATGGTAAGGAGTTAGATTAGATGAAGGATATTGTATGCGTTTGAGGAAAGAGAATAGGTTTTTTGAAGCAGAAAGTGTGGGATTCTGGAAGGATGTCTGATAGGTTGGGAGGATAGGGGGGGGAAAGCAGAGGTACGGGTTGTTTTCAAACGTGGGCACGACAATAGGATGTGTGGATTGAAGGGAACATTACATAAGGAACATAAGGGTGGATCAGATTGTGACATCAGATAGGAGTGTGTTAGACGGGTGGGGCCAATGCGTTAGTCGGGCGAGAGCGGTCTCCCAACGTCTGTTCCGATGACATGGAGCTGTACAGGAGGAGATTGATAGTTTTTACAGAATGTAATTTATTAGTGCGGAGGCTTGACCAAAAGATTGCCATCGATATACAAGAAGGTCTTAAAGTGTGGGTAATAATCCGTGGCTGGGATACGTGAGAAGCGTGATTGGTATGATGTGGACACAGAGGCGTGGCGTGCTAGTGTATCTGCCTGTTCATTGCCGGGGATTCCAACATGGCTGGGCACCCAGCAAAATTTGATTGTTTTATGGCGTGTGGATAGGTAGAACAACCAGTTCTGGATCTTACAAACAAGGGGTTGGTGTGTGTATTGACTTTATGAGAGTTAATGAGTTACGGGAGTCAGTAAAATTGTAAAAGAGGAAGAGGAGAGTGAGTATATGTGTTTTTGGGAGCAAAAAGGAGTGCATACAGTTCTGTAGTAAGGACTCTGGATTCAGGAGGGAGTATTTGAAAGTACGAGTTGGGAAGATTACTGCAAAACCAGCACCGGAGGTGGATTTGGAGCCATCAGTATATACGTGAATACTAGAGGAATGAGTGGAGACATGGTAAAGGGAAATGTGTGAGAAGGACATTAGGAGGGATATTTGATTTTGGTGGGTCGGGAAACAAAGAGCAAATGGGGGTGAGGTATAAGCCATGGAGGGAGGGAATGGACAGAGAACGGGAGAGGTTGGAGATGGGGAAAGGGGAATGGGAGAGGAGGGTATCCATGCGAGTGGAGAAGGAGTAGGTAATCGTGGAGATGAAGCTAAGGTAAGAGAGGGTTGTGGGATAGTTGTTTAGTGGGAAAATTGGTGGAATCGAACATAGCATCGGAGAGAGAGAAGGGCACGACGTCGAGATAGAGATGGTATGCCTGATTCAGTGTACAGGCTCTCAACTGGGGAGGAGCGAAAGGCGCCTAGTGCGAAGACCACGGTGATGGATTGTATCAAGATGGGCAAGGAGAGAAGTTGAGGCAGAGGAGTAGATATGGCATCCTTAATCAAGAGGGGAGAGGATCAAAGTAACAGTAAGATGAAGGAGAGTTTTTGCGATCTGAGCCCCATGATATATGGATAGAGTTTTTAAGATTCGAAGACTGCGGAGAGCTTTTTCTTTAATGTGTAGAATATGGTCTCGCCAGGACAGTTTGGAGTCAAAAATGACACCTAGGAATTTGCCAGAGGAACGGCATTGGAGTGGAGTGTCATATAAGAAGAGTGGGGGTATGGGACCTACACGTGAGCGAGAGAAAAGGATGGAGAAAGATTAGAGGTAGAAAAGCGAATCCATGGTTTGTGGCCCAGGAAGAACTGATGAGATTGCAGATTGAAGAAATTGGTAAGATTTGGTATGGATGTGTCAGAGGCATAGATGGTTAAATCATCAACATATAGTGATGACCGGGCTCCTGGTGGTAAAACTGAGACAATATCATTAACAGCAAGAAGGAATAAAGTGGTACTGAGCACACTGCCTTGTGGGACACCTTCGATTTGGGGAAAGAAAGATGATGTGGCAGAGGCGATTTTGACCTGGAAAGTGCGTTGGGAGAGGAAAGACTTTATGAAGACACCCATGTTTCCACGTATGCCTAGAGAGGACAGTTGTTGGAGAATATGGTACCGCCATGTCGTATCATATGCTTTTTCTAGATCAAAAAAAATAGCTAGTACGGATTCATGGCGTGCAAATGCAGATGTAATATATGTCTCAAGGGGGTCAGCTGTGCTTCTGGCACGGCGAAAACCGAATTGGGAAGGAGAGAGAAGATTGTGAGATTCAAGATACCACATTAAGCGGAAGTTCACCATTCGCTCTAATAGTTTGCACAAGCAGCTAGTTAGTGCGATGGGGCGATAGTCTTGAGGAAAGGTACCCGATTTATTGGGTTTCAGGAAGGGAAGGATAAGAGCTTCTCGCCAATTAGAAGGGAAATTTCCTGATGTCCATATGTGGTTGTAAATTTTTAATAGGAAGGATAAGGAGGAAGATGGGAGTTGCCGGAGCATACGGTAGTGAATACCGTCAGGGCCTTCATGAGTGTTACGGCACGATTGTAGGGCAGTAATGAGTTCAGAGGAAGAAAATGGGCATTATAGGACTCATCAGAGGATGGGGTGAAGGTAATGGGGGTACGTTCTCGGTGGTCTTAATAGAAGAAGAAGTGTGGAGAAAGGTGAGAACCACTATTGACCTGGCTGAAATAATCACCCAGTTCATTAGCGACCTGGAGAGGATCAGAGATGAGAGTATTTCGAATATGGAGGACAGGGGCTGGATGGGGGGAATGTTTGCCTGATACTTTATGAATTCGGCGCCAAACATTTGAGATAGATGTAGAGGATGTAATTGATGAAACATAATTTCGCCAGCTATTTGTTTTACTATTCCGGATTGTACGACGGAGATAGGCAGATGCTCTTTTAAAGGAGATAAGAGCTGATAGTTGATTTGGAGTACCTCTCTTGTAGCGGTAACTGTTCCAGGCTGCACGTTTTAAGCGAAGTGCTTTAGTGCAATCAGAATTCCACCATGGAACACATTTGGAGGTATATGGTCTTGAGGTTCGAGGGATAGCTGTATGTGCAGCTCTTAAGACTGTATTTGTGAAATACTGTATCATTTCTGAAATGGAGGTGAGGGAGGATGGAGGGGTATGAATAGCAGAGAGTGAAGTGAAAGTATGCCAGTCGGCTCTATCAAAGCACCAGCGTGGGGAGTTAGGGAGTGGTACGTATGAAGTAGGAGAAAGGAGAACTGGAAAGTGGTCACTATAGGGAAAGTGGTCTAAAACTGACCAGTGGAAATCTAAATGAAGAGAAGGGGAGCATAGAGAGAGGTCAATGCATGAAAAAGATTGCGTGCGTGTATCAAAGTGTGTGGTTTGAAAGGGAGGTGTGACATAAGGTGTTTTCTGATTGATAAGTATGGATGAGACATAAAGGGAATGTGGGGAAGAGACAAAATGATAATTGGGGATTGGTATTGGAGGATGTGTAAGAAAGGTCTCTTGAAGGCATACAATAGATGGATTATAAGAGGAAAGGATATGACGAAGGTCAGGTCTGTGGGAGCGAAAACCGCGAATATTCCAATGAAGGATAGTTATACTTTACTGATATAGATTGTACTACGTGTTGGAGATTTTGAGGGGGAAGAAGCTAGAGGGTGGGAAAAGGATTGAGAAGTCTGAGATGGGAGAGGTGTGGGAGTTGGTGTTCTACTAGGAGGGGTATTAGGAGATGGAGGGTCTGAGGAAGGGGATACTTGTGACATAAGGGATTCACGTGTGTATCCAGGAGGGAGTGGAAGGGATAGAGGGGATGGTGGGAGGTTAATGTGGGCGGGGTTGGGGTCGGGGGGGATGGGCGTGTTGGGAGGGGGTAGGAGGATTGGGTGTAGGGGGGATATCGTTAGGAGGAGGATGGATATCAGCAGTTACTTGGTGTGTGGAAGGAGCAGGAGTTGTATTTGGAGGTTGAGTGTCAGTTTTCATGAGGTAATCTTGAATATTTTCAATGGTTTCTTCTGAGGAGTTGGTTGGGGAGTTTTTGGGATAAAGGATTTCTTGTGAGGGGGGGAAGAGAGACTGGTGTCTCAAGCATAGGAGCAAAGGAAAGTGGAGGTGATTGTGTGGTAGGGGAAGAGGGGGTGGAACGTTGTTCTGTCTTTTTACGGGTTGTGCGAGGAGGGAGAGGGGAAGGTGTTGGGGTTGTAGTGGTGATTGAAGTATCTGTAGTAGAGATTGAGTGTCTGGATTTAGGATGGCAAAAAAGTTTGACTGGGAATGTAGGAGGTAGAAGAGGGGGGGTTAGATGTAGGGGGGGTGGGTTTAGGAGAATTGGTAGAGTGAGCAGTATTACTGGAGTAAGGAGTAAGAGAGAAACCACGTCGACGTGCTTCTTGTCTGGCTTTCACGTAGTGTGAGTCCAAGTTTGAATCTGAGAGTTTTCTACCTCAGACTCAAATTTGTAGGTGGACAGCCCCTATAAAATACATTATGAGGGCCGCCACAGTTGGCACATGTGCGTGATTGTGCAGGGCAGTTAGATTGGGTATGGCCAGGTTGGGCACATAGTGGGCATCTGGCTGTGGAACGGCAAATGTTTGGCTGGGTGTCCTAGACGCCAACAGTTTTGGCACTGACGTGGAGGAGGTTGGTATGGACGAACAGGGAGGGATTCTCCTCCTATGTAGACGTTAAAGGGAAGGTCATGTCTCCGGAAGGTAATTTTAGCTATGTTAGTAGGTTTCTTTCGATGACCTCTGGGGGGAATGGAGTAGCATTGCACTGATGTTGCATCATAGTCTGTGAGACAGGCAAGTAGATCTTCTCCACAATCTGACCAATCTTTGTCATAGATTGGGCAATTTGCTGGGGAGATTGAAACTGTTCCGGTGCAAGTATTGAGGGTTGGATGGGGTTCTGCAAGGATGGGGTCACCATATAGGTCTGTTAGTTTTGTTAATGCTATAGCTTGGTTTTCGGATGTTACTGTGACAAGACGGGAGCGGTCGGGTCGGCTACGGAAAGAGACTTTACCTACTTGTTTTTGGAGACATTGTTGGAAGAGAAGGGTGTTGTCAGAGTAGGGAGCTGTGGGAGGGATCACGAAAAATCGGTCCCATTTGGCTGCGCTGAAGAGGGTATTCAAAATTGTTGTAGAGATAGGGGTGGTCGAAGGGCGGGGCGTGACGAAGATGGAGTAGTGTTGAGGGAGGTAGTGTTATGGGGAGGTGGGCAATAAGGCTGTAAGGTATTAATAAGGGAAGATGGGGTGGTTGATGTTGGAGGGTGTGGAGGTAGAGGTGTTGAAGTTGAGCTTGCAGGGAGAGTGGAAATGTTCCTTAAGGGTTGATTGTTGGCTACTGTACTAGTAGGTATTGATGAGGGGGGAGTTATTGCAGTGTTTCGAAGACGTGGTCAAAGGAGAGCCTGGGTCAGGGGAAACGGTGGGTTTACATCTTTGGGGCTATTTGATAAGGGGGAAGCCTCATTGCCCCTAATAGTGGAGATAAGTTTTCATTACTGGCCATGGTAAGCCTGGATTATGTTGGGGATAAAAACGGTCCACCCCTCAGGGTCCCCTTGAGGGGTAAGGGCTAGATAACTAAATCAGGGGAATACCGTGCCCATGGCTCCCTCAGGCCGTTCAGGACTGGCACAAAGTCAGCCTTTCATCCTTTCAGTACGGCTCTCACACCTTAGGAGGTGGATAGTAGAAGGGTTTGGTGAAGGGACAGAAACGAAAGGTGGGAAGGAAAATAAAGACCATGCAAAATTAGTTGAGTCGAGGGCTGAGTCCCAAGGTTGGGAGTTCCCCATCATTGGGTCCCAGTCTCCGCCTCCTAAGCCCCCCCACGACAACAACGGGCAAGGGATTGGGGGGGGGGGGGGAAGGATGGTGGAGAGGTCCACAGCTGCTCAAACATGAGCATACCGTTATTGATGATGATGAAATCAGGGAAACCAGTGATTGCATGAAATTTACTCATTGGACTACTTCAGGCTAGACTGTTCCATGAATATCAAGAGAGTGACAGGCCATGAGTTTGGACACTGCAGGCTGCAGGTTTCAGACCCTCGCTCTACATCCTAAACTCAAACTTTCCTATACAGTGACCCAAGCATTCAACATGTACTTTGGACTCAAGTTTTTTGTCTGGTATCATAAATGAGCACAATTATATTTTCTTTAATAGATTCATGATTCTGATTTTAAAACTGTTTAACACAATAGCCCTTTAAGGCAAAAATACATGCCTTTTTCACTTATTTTCATTTGTTACTTATGTTTACACATACATGGCTCTACAAATGCTTAGTCACTAAGAAGTTTAGACTTTTCCTTGACTGATTCTTTTTTATTAGGAGATGAAGGAAAAAACAATCATGTACTAAAATCATAAATATTAAATAAGAATAAATCACACTATTGTAACCATATATTCTTTTCTTTATGAATCACTTTCTTCTTTACATCACTACATTGAGGAAGGGATTAATAATATTCCAAAAAGCAGGCAGTCCATGAAAACTTCTCAGACTGTAACAACTAGAAAAATTGTCTTGCTACAGAATATGCCTTGCACCAATAAGCATATCAAAAGTTTCTGGTCCAATGTTAAGTCTGTATGTGCTGTTATATCCTGTTGGCATGCAATTAAACTATTCAAAACAAAAACATCTGCAAATAGTAAAACACTCCTGTTGATACAACAGCAGAAAACCCACAAGGCACAAATGAAATTTATTACCATCTATGTTAGGCTGCACAAGACATCCCTTGATAGTGCTTTAGGAATACTACCCAAGACTATTTTTCTTTTTAGGCCCTAACAGGATTTCTTCTGAATAGCAGAAAGGGATTGCCACTAGTACTTAGAGTAAATACTTCCTTACCCCAACATTGATAACATCACCCATTCTGCATATCTAGTTTTTTCTTCTTTTTTGTAGTTTTTATTAAATTAGTGTCACTTGTTTAAGCCACCTACATAGTTCTTTATAGAAGTCTATAGATATTCCATTCCATTACATTTGTTGGGGAGGTCTGAGAAATGAAGGTTTTCTTATAAGGGGGACAAGAGCAGATAGGCATCTAAGAGGTATGTGGAGGAGAGGGTGTGGTAGATGGAGTGGAACATTTAGATTGGCTGCTATGGGTAGAGCAAGCAGGGAGAGATATCAGGTGAAGCAATTTCAAATCCAATTATATCATCAGGAAAAATCAAGACGTATATGTATTAGCTTGTATTAGTTGTTTTTATTTTTATTTTTATTTTTTTTTTATTATATCTTTGTAGAAAAACTACAGAACACATGTTGGCTTTTTCAACTGCAAGTGCATTTTTTGTTAGCAGATAGTTTGAATTTGTTGTCCATAAAAGTTTTGTAAAAAAAAAAAGCACACATATTTGATGAAACATCTAGTGATTCCATGTCAGGCATAGCATATATATACAATAAATTTCTTGGTGATTTATTATATATATATATATATATATATATATATATATATATATATATATATATATATATATATATATATATATCTGCTTTCAGCTAACAATACTTCTCTATGGTGCACTCTACTAGGTAAAAAAAAATGTGGCTTGTTGGGTTCCCTCAAGGCTGATAATGGTTGTGATCAGTTTATCCACAGACTTGATAAGCTATTGGTCTTGCATTAGCTGTATGACCAATTATTGTGTGCCTTAGATTCTATATTGGTATGGCTCAGTGGTGTGAAGTAGGGATCCATTTCTACTTATAAAATAAAACCAATCATCCAATAATGATGCATAATTGGTTGAATAGAACATTTTCTCAGTTTGGTAAAATGCACTACTTAAATGATCCAAATTCTTCATTTGGTTTTATCATTAATATATGGTTAATGGTTAATGGTTAAAAGCAAACATAAATGTGCTAGACATCTAAGGTTATGTAGCACAATAGGAAGGTACAGTAAAAGATAGTGAAGACCAGTTGAGTTAGTAGTTGCTATATGTTAACTATCTAGATTAATAATGAAAAGGTTAAAGATGGGTAAAGGAGTTGATGAGTGAATGGGTTAAGGTAGGATTAGGTAAGGGGATTAGATCAAGTGAATGAAATGTATGCCTCTGAGGAAGAACAGGTTGTCAAAGCAGAAAGTGTGAGATTCTGTAAGTATGTCTGATAGGTTGGAAGGTGGGGGAAAGCAGAGGACAGGACAACAGAATGTGTGGAACTGAAAGAGGGACATTACATAGGAGACATAAGGGTGGATCAGAATGTGACATCAGATAGGAGTATGTAAGTCAGGTGTGGCCAATACATAAGTGGGCGAGAGTTATCTACCAACATCTGTTCCAATGAAATGGAGCTGACCAGGAGATTGATAGTTTTAGTGTGTAACTTATTAGTGCAGAGACTTGACCAGAAAGATTGCCATAGGTTATACAAGAAGGTCTAAAAGTGGGGGTAATAATTCACAGCTGGAATACATGATAAATGTGGTTGGTTTGATGTTGACATAATGGCATAGCTTGCTAGAGTATCTGCCTCTTTTTTGCCAGGGATTCCAACATAACAGGGCACTTGGGAAAATCTGATAGTTTTATGGCATATAGACATAGAACAACCAGTTCTGGATCTTACAGATGAGGGGGTTGGTCGGGTGCATTGACTTTATGAGAGTTAATGAGTTATGGGAGAGGGAGAGGAAGAGGAAGAAAGGAGTGAGTATATGTGTTTTAAGGCAAAAAAGAATGCATACAGTTCTGTAGTAAGGACACTGGATTCAGGAGGGAGGGGGTACTTGAAAGTGCGAGATGGGAAGGTTACTGTGAAACCAGCACCAGAGGTGGATTTAGAGCCATCCATGTAAACATGAATACTGGAGGAATGAATGGAGACATGGTCAAGGAAATGGGTGAGAAGGACAGCAGGGGGGAATCTGATATTGGTGGGTAAAAAAACAGGGTAAGATAACATGGAGGGGAGTCAAAGGGAAAAAAT
>NC_051427.1:20933997-20977707 GCF_015228065.2 Penaeus monodon | reverse complement strand
GGGGGGTTTTTTTAAACAGGGGGCCCCCAAAAAATGAAATTTCTACCCTTTTGATAAAACCCAAAAAAATTTTGGGGCAAATTTTTTGCATGCACCAGTTAAATTTTTCACCTCTCAGATGATACCAACAATACCTAGTACATTATATGGAGATTTATGATTTTGCTAAATCACCTTTGGAGACAAAATTTTTCTACCAAATACCAAATTAAAGCATTGAGTTTAAAATGAAAACCCAATCTGAAGATTAATTCAATACTGTCTCCCTATTAATACACAAACTCTTCAGCTTTAAATAAAAAAGTATATCAGAGGCATTTCAAGACTACACCGCTGTCTTGCACTAGCATGAACATTATTAATTATGGAGCAAATTTGTGCATTCCTCCTCCTCTACACAGGTGTAAAAACACCTGTTTTCCCATGGGTGTTCTAAGAGGGGTCACACCTGTCAATGCCAAACTATCTAATTCGGAACCACATTAGGGAAATTTTATAAAGCTGACAGATTACATGGAAACTAAAATGATATTTTGAAGGGGACAAACAATAACAATAATTATTTCTAACTTCCTTTGTTTACAGTTCCCCTTTGCACTCAGAGATAATAGACACTTGTGTGTGTATCACCTCACAAATTACAAAACAAACATCTACTGAATACCTACATGCCAATAATTATCAAAAAGTATCCCTCAGGTAGGTATTTCACATATACTACATCAACAACAATAACAAAAAAAAACATCTTTAGTAAGCATGAAAGATGGAATAATGCAATGCCGCATTGATATCGATAAATAACAACCCTCCCTGACCAGGACTCGAACCTAGGTCACTCCAGGTATGAAAAATGGAGGCCAGTGCTAAACCAACCGTGTCACACGACCCACTAAAAAGGAGTGTGCAACTAGGATTTTTACTAGCTCATAGACATTTCCTATTACTCATACTTTAGTAATGATAGCGAAGTTTTATGCTCACTCCCTGTGTTCACTCGGTTTTGGAAATTGATTTAGCAATTTAAATCCTAAGTCAGATGTACCAAGGTATATTTATGAAAGATGGAATAATGCAATGCCCCCATAATATCGAAAATAACATCCCTCACTGACCAGGACTCAAAAACCCAGGTCACTCTGGGTATGAAACCGGAGGCCAGGCTAAACCAACCGGCCCCACGACCCACTAAAAAGAGTGTGGAACTAGGATCTTACTAGCCCATAGACATTACCTATCTACTCATACTTAAGTAATGACAGCGAAGTTTTACGCTCACTCCCCCTGGGCACTCAATGGAAATGATTTAGCAATTCAAATCCTAAGTCAGATGTACCAAGGTATATTTTTGAAAGTGGAATAATGCAATGCCGCATTGATATCGAAAATAACAACCCTCCCCGACCAGGCTCAAACCTAGGTCTCTCCAAGTATGAAATGGAGGCCAGTGCTAAAACCAAACCCTGTCACAAGACCCACTAAAAAAGGAGTGTGGAACTAGGATCTTACTAGCTCCATAGACATTACCTATCTACTCATACTTGAGTAATGATAGCGAAGTTTTACGCTCACTCCCCGTGGGCACTCAATGGAAACTGATTTAGCATTTCAAATCCTAAGTCAGATGTACCAAGGTATATTTATGAAAGATGGAATAATGCAATGCCGCATTGATATCGATAAATAACAACCCTCCTTGACCAGGACTCGAACCTAGGTCACTCCGGGTAGAAAGGAGGCCAGTGCTAAACCAACCGTGCCACACAACCCACTAAAAAGGAGTGTGGAACTAGGATCTTACTAGCTCCATAGACATTACCTATCTACTCATACTTGAGTAATGATAGCGAAGTTTTACGCTCACTCCCTGTGTTCACTCGGTGGAGATTGATTTAGCAATTCAAATCCTAAGTCAAATGTACCGAGGTATATTTATGAAAGATGGAATAATGCAATGCCGCATTGATATCGATAAATAACAACCCTCCTTGACCAGGCTCAAACTAGGCCACTTGGTTTTTGAAATGGAGGCCAGTGCTAAACCACAGTGCACACAACCCACTTCGCTATCATTACTCAAGTCCGAGTAGATAGGTAATGTCTATGGAGCTAGTAAGATCCTAGTTGCACACTCCTTTTTGTGGGTCGTGTGGCACGGTTGGTTTAGCACTGGCCTCCGGTTTACCCGGAGTGACCTAGGTTCGAGTCCTGGTCAGGGAGGGTTGTTATTTATTAGTAAGCATACATAATAGAAGAGTGAGAGAGGAGAGACAGCTAATTGGAATTCTACCCCCAAGTTGCCCTACCTTAGGACTGCGCTGGCATCATCTGGGACTACGGGCCGCTTCAATGAGGCTCTGCCAAGTGTTGGTTGAATTGGTATGACCGTCCAAATCAAAGAACCATTCTCAAGATTCGTTCTGAAAAACATAAAATATGTTGGCAACCAAATAAAATACATAAAATTTATTATTGAAAATAAAAATTATATTTGCCCACACACATACAAAATATAGTACATAAAAATATATATACTATATATACATACACAGCGAGTTCTCTCAGAGAATAAGCCGAAATGGTATCCATTTCCGTTTATTCGTCTGAAGAGGAACTTGTGAAAAGTTCGAAAGATTACGATTTAGTTTCATTTTCTATTGTGGCTGTTTCTCTATTCATCTTTGTGTACATGTTAGTGTTTGTATTCGCATTTGTGTTATATATATATATATATATAAAATATATATAGATATATATAAAAATATATATATATATATATAATAATAATATATAATAATAATATTATAATGAATTTATTAATATATTTTATAATTAATATTAAAATAGAATAATATATATATTACATTTAATATATAAATATATATAGTATTAAATATATATAAAATATATATATATATATAGATATAAAATAATATATATTTTATTTTAGATATATATATATATAAAATAAATATATATATAATATATAATATAAAAGATAAAATATAGAATAGATATATAGTTAAAATATAAAAATAATTATATATAAATATAATATATATATAAAAATTAATAAAAATATATATAATTAATAATATAATATAAAATAAAATATATATAATATATATATATATATATTAAAAATATAATATATATTATATATAAAAATTATATATAAATAAATATATATATTATATATATATATAAAATAATATATTTTAAATGTATATATATTATATATATATATAATTATTATATATATTATATATATATATATTTTATATATATATATTATATATTTTATTATATAATATATATATATATATATTATATATTAATATATATAAAATATATATATATATATATATATTATATAATATATATTTTATATATATATATATATATATAATATAATATATTATATATATATATATATATAGATATATATATTAATATATATATATGTATATATAATATATATTATATATATATTTTATATTATTTTTAAATTTATATATAGTATAAAATAATATATATATTTAAAATAATTATTATATATATATTATTTTATATTATATATATATATATAATATTATATATATATTTATATATATATTTTATTTTATATATATTATATATTATATATATAATAATTAATTTTATATTATATATATAATTATTTTATATATATTATGTATAAAAATATGTATATATATTTTATATTATATATATATATATATAATATATATAATATATATAATATTATATATATATATATATATATAAAATAAAATATATATAACACAATGCGAATACAAACACTAACATGTACACAAAGATGAATAGAGAAACAGCCACAATAGAAAATGAAACTAAATCGTAATCTTTCGAACTTTTCACAAGTTCCTCTTCAGACGAATAAACGGAAATGGATACCATTTCGGCTTATTCGTCTGAAGAGGAACTCGCTGTGTATGTATATATAAGTATATATATTTTATATGTACATATATTTGTGTATGTGTGTGGGCAGATATAATTTTTATTTTCAATAATAAATTTTATGTATTTTATTTTGGTTGCCAACATATTTTATGTTTTCAGGAACGAATGCTTGAGGAATGGTTCTTTGAGTTTGGGACGGTCATACCCAATTCAACCAACACTTGGCAGAGCCTCATTGAAGCGGCCCCGGAGTCCCAGATGATGCCAGCGCAGGTCCTAAGGTAGGGGCACTTGGGGGTAGAATTCCAATTAGCTGTCTCTCCTCTCTCACTCTTCTATTATGTATGCTTACTAATAAATAACAACCCTCCCTGACCAGGACTCGAACCTAGGTCACTCCGGGTAAACCGGAGGCCAGTGCTAAACCAACCGTGCCACACGACCCACTAAAAAGGAGTGTGCAACTAGGATCTTACTAGCTCCATAGACATTACCTATCTACTCGTACTTGAGTAATGATAGCGAAGTGGGTTGTGTGGCACGGTTGGTTTAGCACTGGCCTCCAGTTTCATACCCAGAGTGGCCTAGGTTCGAGTCCTGGTCAAGGAGGGTTGTTATTTATCGATATCAATGCGGCATTGCATTATTCCATCTTTCATAAATATACCTCGGTACATTTGACTTAGGATTTGAATTGCTAAATCAATCTCCACCGAGTGAACACAGGGAGTGAGCGTAAAACTTCGCTATCATTACTCAAGTATGAGTAGATAGGTAATGTCTATGGAGCTAGTAAGATCCTAGTTCCACACTCCTTTTTAGTGGGTTGTGTGGCACGGTTGGTTTAGCACTGGCCTCCAGTTTCATACCCGGAGTGACCTAGGTTCGAGTCCTGGTCAAGGAGGGTTGTTATTTATCGATATCAATGCGGCATTGCATTATTCCATCTTTCATAAATATACCTTGGTACATCTGACTTAGGATTTGAAATGCTAAATCAGTTTCCATTGAGTGCCCACGGGGAGTGAGCGTAAAACTTCGCTATCATTACTCAAGTATGAGTAGATAGGTAATGTCTATGGAGCTAGTAAGATCCTAGTTCCACACTCCTTTTTAGTGGGTCGTGTGACACGGTTGGTTTAGCACTGGCCTCCAGTTTCATACTTGGAGAGACCTAGGTTTGAGTCCTGGTCAGGGAGGGTTGTTATTTATCGATATCAATGCGGCATTGCATTATTCCATCTTTCATAAATATACCTTGGTACATCTGACTTAGGATTTGAATTGCTAAATCAGTTTCCATTGAGTGCCCACGGGGAGTGAGCGTAAAACTTCGCTGTCATTACTTAAGTATGAGTAGATAGGTAATGTCTATGGAGCTAGTAAGATCCTAGTTCCACACTCCTTTTTAGTGGGTCGTGTGGCACGGTTGGTTTAGCACTGGCCTCCGGTTTCATACCCAGAGTGACCTAGGTTTGAGTCCTGGTCAGTGAGGGATGTTATTTATCGATATTAATGCGGCATTGCATTATTCCATCTTTCATAAATATACCTTGGTACATCTGACTTAGGATTTGAATTGCTAAATCAATTTCCACCGAGTGAACACAGGGAGTGAGCATAAAACTTCGCTATCATTACTCAAGTATGAGTAGATAGGTAATGTCTATGAGCTAGTAAGATCCTAGTTGCACACTCCTTTTTAGTGGGTCGTGTGACACGGTTGGTTTAGCACTGGCCTCCAGTTTCATACCTGGAGTGACCTAGGTTCGAGTCCTGGTCAGGGAGGGTTGTTATTTATCGATATCAATGCGGCATTGCATTATTCCATCTTTCATGCTTACTAATGATGTTTATTTTGTTATTGTTGTTGATGTAGTATATGTGAAATACCTACCTGAGGGATACTTTTTGGATAATTATTGGCATGTAGGTATTCAGTAGATGTTTGTGTGTAATTTGTGAGGTGATACACACACAAGTGTCTATTATCTCTGAGTGCAAAGGGGAACTGTAAACAAAGGAAGTTAGAAATAATTATTGTTATTGTTTGTCCATTCAAGATATCATTTTAGTTTCCAGTGTAATCTGTCAGCTTTATAAAATTCCCTAATGTTGGTCCGAATTAGATAGTTTGGCATTGACAGGTGTGACCCGTCTTAGAACACCCATGAACACAGGTGTTTTTACACCTGTGTAGAGGAGGAGGAATGCACAAATTTGCTCCATAATTAATAATGTTCATGCTAGTGCAAGACAGCAGGTGTAGTCTTTGAAATGCCTCTGATATACTTTTTATTTAAAGCTGAAGAGTTTGTGTATTAATAGGGAGACATGTATTGAATATAATCTTCAGATTGGATTTTCATTTTAAACTCAATGCTTATATTTGGTATTTGGTAGAAAATTATGTCTCCAAAGGTGATTTAGCAAAATCAGTAAATCTCCATATAATGTACTAGGTATTGTTGGTATCATCTGAGAAGTGAATTACTGGGGCATGCAATATTGCCACCAGTTTCATCAAAGGTAGAAATCAATAGGGCTGTGTATAACATAAATCCAAAAATATGTAGTGTCTCTCCTTGATGATACTTTTGTTTGATTGGTAAAAAAGAGAAGGAAAGGGAAAAGTTCAGAGTCAGAAACAGAGATGGGCATATGTAGAATATGTGTACCCATTTGCTGACTGTATTAGGGTTTTGTTAATAATGATCATGTTGCTTTAATCCCATTTCAACAGACTGACCTCATCTAAACATACAACCAAGGCAGTAAAGCAGGGACATGCATTACTTTTCCTTCCTTTCCATTTTTCTTTGTCTTGTAGTAACGAGAAGCCACAAGCTCATGAATGTAGGTGAGGCTTAAGAAAAATGGAAACTGAATGTGAATAAAAATTTGTGTTCATTTTGCCATGGTTTTGAAAAGGATCACTATCATCAAATATCCTGTGTAAATGGTTGTGTGTTTTGGAGGTAGCTGAATGAATAAATGAATCATCTAAACAAAATTGAAAATATATTATAAAATTGTGATGGTGTTGTAAATAAAGCCTTATTGACATTTTTTCCTTCTTTATTCCAGTGGTAATGTTGTAATAGAGACAAAATTCTTCGACGATGACCTTCTTGTGCGACGTCAAAAGTGCGCCTCAAACTACGTGTAGAATGCACAACCGAGCCAGCGAGAGTGTCCTATAGGGGTAGGGAGGTAATGCAATGTCATTCTCTCGACTGAGTATTCCCATGGAGTTTTGGATTCGCCCCGAGACTGCATTTATGGTGATTTCTTTCATCCCATTGGCTTTGAATCTGCATCACCCTTATTATTTGTTTGTTTTGCGAATATCATTATTATTGGTGATATTATGATTGCCCTTTGTTACTCTTTTTTATTTTCACTCATTATTAATGTTTTACTACACGTGCAAGAAAATTGCTCGTCATATTTGGTGAAGGGGAACAAATATAATTTTTGTTATTTACTTCTCAAGAGAAATATGGATAGATGGATTTTTTTTTCACATTCATGAGAAAGCACTGACACTATTACAAGAAGCATTTATTTTTTGTACGTAGGAGTCTGATGTACTATCTTTGAATTCTTAGAAGAGATACAGGAGAGCAAGTAGTAAATGTGCTCGGGAGAAATATATGCATTAACAGGAAATGTGCTGTCAGGAGCGACAGAGGATGTGTTACAGGAAAAAAAAGTTCTGTCAGGAACAGCAAGATAGATGCATTATAGAAAAAAACAATAGTCAGGAATGGCAGAGATGGAGGAGTTGTAAAAGAAGTCTACTGTCAGGAAAAGTACAGATGTATGTGTTCTACAGATGTGAAAAAAACTTGTAGTCAGGATTGGCAGAGATGGATAGAGTGTTTGTATTGTAAATATTGGCTAATGGCAAGTGAATTGAGACCCCTATTATTATTTCATTTCAGTCTCTCTGCTGTACAAAGAAATAAGCCAGCCTGTAATCATGGAAGGGAAAGAGAGAGAGAGATATATAACTGTCCATGTAAATATTGACTAATGATGGTTGTAAGGAAACTTTTTTTTTTTCTCTTTTTTTTTTTTCTTCACTTTCTGTACAAAGAAAATAGGTTATCATCCCTCTAGAGTTCCATCTTGTGCCGCAGCTCGTGCCACCCTACTCTATAACACCGTCACACCCAAGCACAAAAGCAACGACACGCTTGCGTTAAGACGCGAACACCTTTCCCCATCATGTACTGCAGTTGTAACACCTGCATTAGGATTACTCACACACAGCACCCTGAGAAGACTTTGACTAAGGTGCTGCTTGAAGGCCATTTTTCCATTATACTTTCAGAAAAATGTTTGAAATGTGTTTAGAGCTTCATGGTGCTTAACATTTTTTTCCTTCATCACCATTTGGATTTACATTGAGTGGTTTTTTGTTTGTTTGCTTTTATTACTTTTATCAATATCATGATTTATTATTTTTTTTCTTCCCTCTTTGTGTTTTTTTTTTCACTCTCAATTTCTGTTTTAAAAAATGCAAACTATATATGACTGTAAATCCCCATTATTTCTTGTAAATGATTGTCTTGTATTTTTTTTCTTTCTTTTTACCATAAAATGAGTGAGGTTATAGGACAACTAATTCTGCTCAAAAAAAGAATTAATATAATTATACTCACCACACAATTGGCAGGATGGTGAAAAAGAAAAAGGTAATGAAGAAAAAAAAATGAAGTACACTTGTATCACTTCATAATATTTACATTCTTGCACTGCAGTTAATATTTCCTGTTTCTGTGTATGAACAAAGAAGAGCATATGCAACCATCCAGTTTGTACGTAGGAACAGGGGAAGATGATACAACTGATTGCTACAGCATAATGTTCTTGTCCATGTGAGGAAAACATGCTTTTGCTGCATTTTGCAATATTGCTCCACACTCTCTTTTAGTTTTTAGTTATTATTCCCATGTAACAAAATGCTGCTGTTTCTTCTTTCCTTTTTGTGTTTCTTTACTTATGATGTCTCTGCCTTGTTCAAGTATATCCTGTGATCATTATAGTATTCATCATCATGATGTCATTAGCACCATCATCATCTCATCTTTATGATTATCTTGCCAGCTTTTTCATATCTTGCATCTGCTGTAAAGTGTCTGTTTTGAATTAAGCCTCAGTTTATATGTGCATTCACAAACTTTAAACTCAGGATGCAAGAACTTGAAGAAAAAGATAGAAAAATTTCAAAGGAAGATGTACAGAGCAACAGCAATTGAGTTTCAAGATACTTTTTTTTTTTTTTTTTTTTTCTTTTGGTTAATGGTCCTTCCTTTTATTTTGTTGTTTAGATGTTCAGAGAGGAAAAGAAAGGGCACTGTTCTTGCCAGGTTGTCTCTTAGCTTAGAACTCTGTTGATGCCATCCAATATCATGTAAAAATGGGAGGGAGTTGATTATTTATTTTTGATTATGATATATATTTTTCATCAGTAGTAGGAGGCTGTGTAGTGATGAAACCCCATGTATGCCTGCATGTTTTAGCAGAGAGGCCCCCCATGCCAGCATATTCAGTATTCAGTGTGTAGAAAAATACACAGGATAGCCACTAGTGAAGACTGTGTTGCATGCTCCATTCTATCTAGTCATGTTAACTTATTTTTTTAGTTTTGGGTTTATCACAGTCATTATAGAAGACTAGACGTTTTATACGTAGGGAAATAGTTGTGCCAGCCAGTTTGTTATCAGCTAGCAAAGAAAGTGAAGTTCCAAAATATGTAGGAGGCCACCTAGAAATTTTGTCTCCTTTAGAAAACTTGAACCATGTTTTGTTTCACATGTGCTTGAAGGGAAATGGAGTTATAAGGAAAAAAACTAAACATATCTACTAAAGTGGTGCTTTGTAATTCTAGTTTAGTCATTTTTTTAAATTAATTCACAGAGTAAATGGCAACATTATGTAGGCAAAGGCAATAGAAAGAAGTACACAGCATATCAAAAATACTTTTTGCTGCTTTAATGAATGCAAACTGCACTTCTTCCATTCCAGTGAGTGTAGTGGGTAAAGTGTGGTAGAGGGAGGAGATGCGTGGCATACTGTCCTAGGCTCGTTACGAAACCCGGAATGCGAGGAATGGGAGTGATTTTGTTCACCTCGTGTTATATGGCCAGGGAATTCAGAAACCTGGAAAGTGTAATAAGGATTCACTGATTGGATTGGCTTGGGCTGGCCAGGGCAGGCGGGGCAGGAAAAACAGTCCAGGGACTAAAAGTAGACAATAAATTTGTGTTTGATTTAGAGAACGTTTCTATGGTTCCTTTTTCCTTTTATTATTTGAGCAAAGTTATGATGCTTATTTTTCTTGGATTTGTTTTTCTGCTTGATGGTGTTATTTTTATTGTTATTTTTATTGAAGGTTCATATTACAAATTGTATAATCTACTATTAGTAATTCTTTTGTTTTATTGTTTTATTTTTTTATTGATACTATTTTTGTTAGAGTTTATTATCATTATTTTTATTATTATTATTTGTTAATATTATTATTATTATTTTTTATTTATTTATTTATATTATTGTTATTAATATTATTGTTATTATTCATTACTATTGCTTGTGTTAATATTATTATTGCAGTAATATGGTTGATCTTATTAGTTTTTTTTCTAAATTATTTGCATATTATGCAGACCATAATCAGCAGTTTTATATTTTCAAAATAATAAATGATTGACATTGATTTTTTATATTACATTTTATTATTCATACAAACTAATATTAAACATCATAAATAATAAGGAGTTCATGTAATGATAGTATAATTTTCCTTTTACCTGTGTTGATATTGTTACGTATTATCTATGGTATTAATTCATAGCTGGAAGATGACTATAAACATTTTGCTATTGCTTTTTGGTTTTCCAAACATTTCCTGTATTAAATTCATTAATTTTTTTTTCCAGTGAGAAAATTATTAATGTTTTAAAGCTATATTAGTCTATCTTTATATTTTACAGTCACATAACCATTGGTACTTTGTTCAATGTAAGATAATTCTTTTTTTATTAATGATTATATATTTTTTTAAAGATGAATAAATCCATGTTTTGATATATGGATTAACAAGTTAAAAATTAAATTTTTCTTGCTAGGAATAATGTTAATATAATGATTATTTCCATCCTCTAAGTGTAAGGCAATTTGACAATCGCACGTTGGAGGTCGTCTGTAACGAAGCAGAACATTTTAGATTTTCCTAATTGTGTGACTCATGCTTTTAGTAAATTGGCTATCAAAGTATAATTAGTAGTATTTTTTTCATTATTATTATTATTGTTAGGACGGTTGGTACAAATTTTTTCATGAACATTATAAAAAAAAAAAAAAAGATATTGTTATTATTATTCTTTGTTTTTAATTATCTCATTATTAATATTAGTATTAGTATTACTATCATCACTATCATTATCATCTTGCTTACTTGATATTATTGTCATCATCATGACTTTCATCGTTGTCATGACAACATACTTTTCATTACCATTATCATCCAAAATGAACTTAAAATTACCTACACCCCTGATGTTTTTCAGGTTATTGAGCTACATAAGCTAGGGCTCATAGTCCCGTGGCTGATTGCTTTACTGCCAGCGGTTGGAAAGTACACAGTGGCTTAGCCGAGGTGCCTCGTTAAGCAATACTTGATAATGATGATTACATTTAGAGCAGTAACTGTAGAATAGTCATGGTCACCATATCATAGCTTATATGTGGAAGCTGATGAGTGGGTGTTGGCATACTCATTTTTATTTGTATACGGAATATATACTCTTTCGTTCTCTCTTGTGTCTACATCTCTTTTTTCCTCTGCATACTGTCACCCCCTCTCTCTCTCTCTCTCTCTCTCTCTCTCTCCTCTCTCTCTCTCTCTCTCTGTTTCTGTCTCTCTCTCTCTGTTTCTGTTTCTCTCTGTTTCTGTCTCTCTCTCTCCGTTTCTGTCTCTCTCTCTCTCTCTCCATTTCTGTCTCTCTCTCTCTCTCTCTCCATTTCTGTCTCTGTCTCTCTCTGTTTCTGTCTGTCTCTGTCTCCGTTTCTGTCTGTTTCTCTCTCCGTTTCTGTCTCTCTCTCTCTGTTTGTCTCTCTCTCTCCGTTTCCGTCTGTCTGTCTCTCCGTTTCCGTCTGTCTCTCTCTCTCTCTCCGTTTCCGTCTCTCTCTCTCTCTCCGTTTCCGTCTGTCTCTCTCTCTCTCTCCGTTTCCGTCTCTCTCTCTCTCTCCGTTTCCGTCTGTCTGTCTCTCTCTCCGTTTCCGTCTGTCTCTGTCTCTGTCTGTAATTCTCTCCCTCCCTCCCTCCCTCCTTCCTACTCCTGGATTATTTTGTTTTCTCCTAAAATGTTTGTCATTCTTTCTCCATTTACTGGACTATTTCCTTCTAATCTGCACAAAGTATTTATGAGGCAAAGTTCCTCCAAGATCTGTTCTTTTGCAAATCTATAAGATTGAAACAATTGGGATTTAGTTTGATTGTCTTTAGTGTGATTTTTATTTAAAAAAAACAAAAAAAAAACATATCTTTACATAGCCTCACTGTGCTCCTTAGATTTACTCACTAAGGAATCTCTTGAAAAATGGCGTATGTAGATTAGAGAGAAGAAAAGCCTGGGCTGCGGTCTTGAAGTGGCACAGTGTCTTGTGTTTTTCTGTTTGGCTGGCTTGACCTGAGATTATTTTTTTTATTGTTTAATGAATTATTTCATTTTTATGTCATTGAGTTTTTGTTGTATTTCTTACAAGAGTGTATCACATCATTTTATACAGCAAATGACCCCATTCCTCGTTTCAATGTTAAATCGTGTTCACACATTCGTCCAGGGTATATATATGTAGCTGTTCAGGCTGTTGGTGTTATATGGGTTAGAAATTTTGTTAAAGTAGTTAAAGAAAAAATGTAGTAAATGAATAAATAAAAATGATGAAATAAAAATTGCTTTTAAGGATTAGTTAGTATGAAGGTATGAAAGGAAAAAGCATTACCTTGGCATGTCTTGCAAGATCAGTTTGGCTTAGGGTTGGGTTATATGTACCTGGTTGACTGTTCCAAACCTGCAGATTATTAGTATCTCAGGTTACAGATGTCTCATTCCGTGACATTCAGAAGATCCACAGTGACCAAGTCATTGTGGAGAAAAGGAAGAACAAATGACTTAAAAGAAGTACTCCATGATTTTTTTATTTTTTTTTTATGTGGGTCCCATTGTAAATTAATTAATAAGCATTTCTTTGTATTTTAAGGTTAAGCTGACTGGCAGACTGTAGAACTGAGACAGTCATATTTAGAAATAGAAGAGAGAAGCAAAAAGAAATAAATGAAATGTAACTTGTTCTAGATTTTTTTTTCTTTCTTTCTTGGGAAAGGTAAGAAACCTGTACAGAGGATCTAAGCAATTGGGAGCATCATTATCATTTTGATACAACCTCTTTACAAAAAAAAAAGGGAAAAAAAAGGAAAAGGACTGTGGGGAGGGGGTTCTCACGGACAATCTACATTTCCAAAATGGCTCTCAGGCACTCCCTCTGGACCCAATGCTTGGATGTCTGTGGCCTTTTTTCTCATATTTTTTGAACCTGTGTAGTTGTTGTGGTTGACCTCATCATGGCTGTAAGTTTCCTCCAGATTATTTGTGATTCTGATATATATGTGGATGTATGTATATGTATGTAAACAATAAGTAATATTCTTTTTTACACATTTCATCTTCACTGTTGTTTACATGTTATTCTGTTATTTGTGAATAATGGTGTTTTGAGGAAATATATAAAGTGGTGAAAATAATCTTAAATTCAATTCAGAATGTCTAAAATCTAATTGTTTTGATTTATGTAGGCTGCCTTTTTAATGGAATATGGTGTTAGGTGGACAAGTGACTGCTACAGGTTCAACCGAAGTACTTGGTTGATTCTGCTGAAGTTAGTTTGCTCTACTCTCCAGTCTGGCAAAGGTCTGGACCCGATGTGAAAAGTCTTGCAAATTTCAATTGAGCACTGATGTAAATGCTGACTTTATTTATGAACTTGTGAGTGCATGTGTGTATTTCCCTACAGATCACAACACACACACACACACACTGTGTGCTATGATACACTCCCCCCACTCACTCCTTTAAATTGTATTTTGTTACCTTATCAAAGATTTGTATGTAGTTCTGCTCCTTATTCCCTCTCAGGGTGTATAGTAATTAAACAATATGATTTACTCAGTGGTGCTATTACTTCCAACAATAAAGTGTATGAATATAATAAAATATGCAGTATTATTCTTCCTTTAAACAAAAATAAAGTATAGCATTATAAAAGCATGAAAGGGACTGCAACTAAAAAAAAAGTAAGAACGTTTGCAAAAAAAGGATCCAACGATTATTGTTTCTGTTTTTAGTAACAATGAAAAAGGATTGGGGGGATAGTAGGTATTGAGGGAGGGGTAGTGTAGTTTTTCAGGAGTCGGATAAAAGGGAAGGCCGGGGGTCGGGGAAAATTTGGGGGAATTAAATTGTGGGGCTGCATAAAAAGGGGCAACCCCATGGGCCAAATAAAGGTCCCAAATCTTCACAAGGGCCATTTTGGGGAGAGAAATGGCCCCCCCCCAAAAGGGAAAAGGGTTTTGGAAAATTAAAAAGGGGAAAAACCCCCCCGGGCTGTTAAATGATTTGGCCAAAGTCAGCCCTTTACCCTTTAAAAGGTTTTTCCACAATAAGTGGAAAAGTAAAAGGGAGAGAAAAGAGAAAAAAAGCAGGAAAAAAAAACCCGTTTAAAATATTTGGGGGGGGGGGGGGAAGGGGTAAGGTTTAAATGGTTAAAAGCAAGATAAATGTGCTAGACATCAAAGGTCAGTACCACTAAAGTTAATTTTGGGAAGGGTGGCGAGTTAGGGTTTATTGCTAAGCGGGGCCCAAAGGAAGGGGTAAAGTGAAAGGGTTAGGGGTGGGGTTTTGGGTAAGGATTTAATTTAGAGAAGGATATGTTGGTTTGAGGAAAGGGGGAATGGGTTGTGAAGCAGAAAGTGGGGGATTCTGTAAGGATGTCTGATAGGTTGGGGGAAAAGGTGGGGGAAAAGCAGGGGGTACGGGTTTTTTAAAAAACCTTTGGGACACAACAATAAAAGTGTGGGTTTAAAAAGGGGAAAAAATTCCCAAAAGGGAAAAAAAAGGGGGAAACCAGATTGTTGACATCAGTAGGAGGGTGGGTTTAAGGGGGCCCAAGGGGAAAGGGGGCAGGCGGTCCCCCCAAACGTTTCCGATGAAAGGGAGCTGACCGGGGAGGAGTTTAATATTTTTACAGAATGTAATTATAGTGCGGGGGCTTGAAAAAAGATTGCCAGGATTAACAAAAAGGGTCTTAAAGTGGGGGGGTAAAACCCTTGGCCGGATACGTAAAGAAGCTTGTTGGTAGGTGTGGACATAGAGGCGGGGCGGGTAGTGTATCTCCCCGGGTTCTTTGCTGGGGTTTCCCAAAATGGCTGGGCCCCCAGAAAAATTTTGATTGTTTTATGCTTTTGGGGAAGATTTAAAAAACCCAAATTCTGGATCTTAAAAAAAGGGGGGTTGGTGGTGTGTTTTGCCCTTTTTTGAGATTTAAAGATTTAAGGGATTAAAAAAGTAAAAATTGTAAAAAAAGGGGAGGGGGATGGGGAATGTGTTTTAGAGAAAAAAGGGAGTGCAACAGTTCGTAGAAGGACATGGGATTCAGGAGGAAGGGATTTTTTTGAAAGTCCCGAGTTAAAAAGGGTTACTGCAAAACCAGCACGGAGGTGGTTTGGAGCCATCAGAAATTTTAACGTAAAATATAAGGAATGATGGGAAAAGGTAAAGGGAAATGTGGTGAGAAGGACAAAAAGGGGATATTTGATTTTGGGGGTGGGGGGAAAACAGAAAAAGCAAATATGGGGGAAAAGGTAAAGCCCATGGCGGGATGGAAGGAAAAGGCCCCGGGAAAGATTGGGGGGGGAAAGGGGAAAAAAGGAGGGGGGAGGGTACCCATGTGAGTGGAAAAAGGGAGTGGGTTTAATCGGGAAAATAAAGCAAAAAGGTAAGAAGTAGGGGTTGGGGGAAAAAGTTATTTTAGTGGGGGAAAAATTGGGGAAAGGGAAAAAATAGCATCAGAGAGAGAGAAGGATCAAAGACCACAGTGAGGATTGTATCAAGAGGGAAAGGGAGAAAATTTGGGGCAGAGGAGTAGTTTAGGGACCAAAAACCCAAGATTTGGAAGGATAAAAGTAAAAAAAATGAGATAAAGGAAGAGTTTTGCAATGAGTCCATGATATATGGGATGTTTTTTTAAAGATTAAAAGACGGCGGAGAGCTTTTTTTTTTAAATGTGTAGAAAAAATGGTCTCCCCAAAGGATAGTTTGGAGTAAAAAAAATGACCCCTGGGAATTTCCAAAAAGGAAGGGCATTTGGAAAGTGGGGGGGTGCCCCATATAAAGAAGAGGGGGGGTTTAAGGGGGCCCCCTACACGTGAGCGAGAAAAAAGAATGAAGGGGGGAAAAATTTTTTTTTTAGAGGTAGAAAAAGCGGGAACCCAAATGGTTTTGGGGGCCCAGGAAAAATACGAAAAGGTTTTGCAGATGAAAAATTTGGGTAGAGTTTTGGGATATGGATGTGCCAGAGGCAAAAGATATTTAAATCATCAAAATTAGTGATGACCGGGCCCCTGGGGGAAAAAACGGGGGACAATATCTTTAAAAAGAAAGAAGGGATAAAATGGTATGAGCAAAATGCCTGGGGAAAACCAAAGATTTGGGGAAAAAAAGATAAAATAGGGCGAGGGCAATTTTGCCCGGAAAAGTGCTTTTGGAGCGGAAGGACTTTTATGAAAACCCATTTTTCCACTATCCCTTGAGGGGGAAACAATTTTTGGGAGAAATGGTACCCCCAAAATTGTCGTATAAATATCCCTTTTTAGAAAAAAAAATAAAAGCTAGAAAACGGACCCATGGCAGAAAAATGCAGATGTAATATATGCTCAAAATACCCAAGGGGGCACCCTGTGTTTCCCGGCCACGGAAAAAACCCGGAATTGGGAAGGGAGAGAAGATTGTGGGGTTTAAAAGGGATACCACATTAAGCGGAATTTTCACCTTTTCGCTCAATTAGTTTGCAAAAGCAGCTATTTAGGCGATGGGGCGATAGTTTTGGGGAAAAGGGGTCCCCAAATTTTTTTTTTGGGTTTTCGGGAAGGGGAAGGATAAGAGCTTCTCGCCCAATTAAAAGGGAAATTTGATGTCCTATGGGTTTGAAAATTTTTTAAATAGGAAGGAAAGGGGGAAGAAAAGGGGGGGGGGGGGGGGAAGGTGCCGGAGTTTCGATATTAATCCCGTCAGGGCCTTCATGAGTTTTTTAAAGCACAATTGTGGGGCAGCAATGATTTCGGGGAAAGGGAAAATGGGGAAATTTTAAAGAATCGTCAGAGGATGGGGTAAAGGAAATGGGGGTTACGTTCTTGGGGGTCTTAATAGAAGAGAAGTGGGAAAAAGGTGAAAAACCCTACTACCTGGCTGAAATAATCCCCCATTTTCATTACGCCCTTGGGAAAGAGGATCAGAAATGATTTTAAATTCGAATTGGGGGGACAGGGGCCAGGAGGGGGGGATGTTTGCCTGAAAGTTGGTTTCGGCCCCAAAAATTTTTGAGATAAAAATGTAAAAGGATGAAATGTTTTGGAAAATAATTTCGCCGGGTTTTTGGTTTTGCTTTTGGGGAAATTGTACGAGGGGAAGAAGGAAGATGACCCCGTTTAAAGGAGATAAGGGGATAGTTGTTTTTGGAGTACCTTTTTTTGAAAAGCGGAAAACGTTCCAGGCGAACGTTTTAAGCAAGTGCTTTATCCCAATCAAAATTTCCACCAGGAAACCCACATTTGGAGGGAAAAGGTTTTGGGGTTTCGGGGAAATAGCTGTATGTGCGTTTCTTACGACTGTTTTATTGTGAAAATACTAAATATTCGGGAAAGGGAGGTGAGGGAGGAGGAGGGGTAATGAAAAAAAAAGGGGAGTAAAGTGAAAGTATAACCAGTCGGCTATATCCAAAGCCCCAAGCTTTGGGGAGGTTTGGGGTGGTACGTATAAATTTAGGAAAAAGGAGAACTGGAAAGGGGTCACTATGGGGAAAGTGGTCTAAGAATAAACCAGTGGAAAAACCTAAATGAGAAGAAGGGGGGCTTTAGGAAAAAGGGCCCAATGAAATAAAAAAAGATGCTTGCTTTGTATCAAAGTGTGTGGGGGATCTGAATTGAGAATAGAAGGTCAGCTGTGGAGGGGAAGGCCCACTCAAAAATTTGGGCCCCTGGGGAAAGTTTTTTTATAGAATCACCCCATAGAGTTTTGGTGGCAGTTAAATAAACCAACTATGAGGAAAGGTGGTAAAATTTGGAAAAATTAAAATTTTCCCAAAAAACCCAACAAAGTAAAATGGGGGGGGGAAGGGAGAAGTAGACTGGAATCACTGGATCCAACGAGGGGGGGAAAGATAAGGAAAACCCGGGTGCAGGGACTTTGGTTTTTAAAAGGGGAGGTGCCCCCAAATAAAAGGTGTTTTCAAATTTGAAAAAAGTAGGGAGAACAAAAAAGGGAATGTGGGAAGGGGCCCAAAACGAAAAATTGGGGTTTGGGTATTGGAGGATGGAAAGAAAGGTCTCTTGAAGGCTTTTACAAAGAGGGATTATAAAAAGGAAAAGGGATAGGGACAAATTTTTAGGTTTGTGGGAGCAAAAAAACGCGAATTACCCAGTAAAGGATATTTAATATTTTACTGATATGGGGGAAATTTTTGGAAAACGTTTTGGGGGTTTTGGGGGGGAAAAGCAGCTAAAAGGGTGGAAAAGCTGAGGGGTTTCTGAAGGGAGAGGTGGGGGAAAGTTGGGTTGTTTACTAGGGGAAGGGGAAAATTAGGGGGGGAGGGGGGGGCCGGGGAAGGGGGATACTTGTGACATAAGGGAAGTTTTATAAAAGGGAGGGAGGGGGAAAAAGGGATAGAGGGGATGGGGGAGGGGTTAATGGGGCGGGGTTGGGGGTAGGGGGGATGGGGTGTTGGAAGGGGGGTGCAGGGATTGGGGAAAGGGGGGATATCAAAAGGAGGGGGAGGGAAATATCAGCAGTTATTGGGAGTGTGGAAGGAGCGGGAGTTTAAGATTTGGGGGTTGAGTGCAGTTTTCTTTAAGGTAATTTTGAATATTTTCAAGGGTTTCTTCGGGGAAAGTTGGTTGGGGAGTTTTGGGGGGATAAAAGGATTTTTTTTGAGGGGGGGAAGAAAAGGACGGGTGTCTCAAGAAATAGGAGCAAAGGAAGGGGGGAGGGGCGTTTTTTGGTTTTAAGGGGAAAAAGGGGGGGGAAACTTTTGTTCTGTCTGTTAGGGAAAAGTGCCGGGGGGGGGGGGGGGGGGGGGGGTTGGGGTGGGTTTGGGGGTTTTAGGGGTAGAAAATCTGTAGAAAAGAGTTTGGGAAAGGTTGGGTCTGGATTTAGGATGAAAAAGAATTTTTAAAACTGGGGAAGGGTTAGGGGGTTTTAGAAGAGGGGGGTTAGATGTAGGGGGGGTGGGTTTTAGGGAAAAGGGTAAAAGGAAGCAGTTTTAAACTGGAGAAAGGGAAAAGAAAGAGAAAAACCAAAAGCCCGGACTGCTTTTTGTCGGGCCCCTTCACGGTATGAGTCCAATTTTGAATCGGAGAGGCAAACCTCGGATTTCCAAATTTGTAAGGTGGGACACCCCAAAAATAAAAACTTTAAAAGGGGGCCCCCACATTGGGCCACTGGGGGGCGGGGATTGTGCGGGGCATTAGACCCGGGTTTTTTGGCCAGTTGGGCACATAGTGGGCATTGGCTGGGGAAACGGCAATTTTGGGGGGTCCTAGACGCCAAAAATTTTTGGCACTGACGGGGAGGGGGTTGGTTAGGGACAAAACAGGGGGGGTTTCTCCTCCTAGGGAGACTTTTTAAAGGAAGGCAGCCCTACGGAAGGTGTTTTTTTGGCTAGTTAGGGGGTTTTTTTCGATGCCCTCTGGGGGGAATGGAGTGCATTGTACTGACTTTGGGAATATAGTTGTGAGACAGGAAAAGTGGGTTTTTCCCCCAAAATCTGCCCCAATCTTTGTCAAGTTTGGGAAATTTTGCTGGGGGTTTGAACGGGTTCCCATTTGCAAGTTTTTGAGGGTTGGAGGGGGGTTTCCCAAGGAGGGGTTACCATATAGGTCTGTTAGTTTTTTAATTTCAAATAGCTTGGTTTTTCGGATGTTACGGTGACAAGCCCGGGACCCCGGTCGGGTGGGCCCTACGGAAAGAGATTTTCCCTACTTTTTTTTGGGGAGACATTTGGGGAAAGAAAAGGGGTGTTTTTCAGAGTGGGGAGCGGGGGAAAAGGGATCACGAAAAATCGGTCCCTTTTGGGCTTCGTTTGGGAGAGGGTTTTAAAATTTTGTTGTAGTGATGGGGGTAGTCAAAAAGGGCCCGGGGGCGTGACAATGGAGTGGGTTTTGGGGGAAAGGTAGGGTTATGGGTCGGTTTTGGGCAAAAGGCTGTAAGGTATTAAAAAAGGGGGGTGGGCGGGTTTGATGTTGGAGGTTGTGGGGGTAGGGATATTGAGTTGAGGTGGGGAGAGGGGAAAAAATTTGGTTTCCTTAAGGGTTTGTTTGGTTGGCTACTGTACTAGAAAGGCATTGAGGGGGGTGTTAGCAGTGTTGGGAGCCGTGGTCAAAGGGAAAAAGAGCCTGGGGTCGGGGGAATGGGGGGTTTTCCCATCTTTGGGGGGCTATTGATAAAGGGGGCAAACCTCTTTGCCCCTAATAGTGGGGAAAAAAGTTTCTTTAAACGGCCCATTTTAAACCCTGGTTCATGTTGGGGAAAAAACGGTCCCCCCCTCGGGGGTCCCATTGAGGGGAAAGGGTAGATAACTAAATCAGGGGGAATCCCGGGCCCAAGGCCTCCCTCGGGGTTGTTCAGGACGGGCAAAAAGTCAGCCTTTACCTTTTTTCCCCAGCACGGCTCCACCCCTTGGGAGGTGGATAGCAGAAGGGGGGGGGAAAGGGGACAGAAACGAATTGGGAAAAGGAAAAAATAAAGCCCATGAAAAAATTATTTAAAGTCAAAGGGTGGGGCCCCCAAAGGTTGGGGTTTCCCCCATCTTTGGGGGTCCAGTCTCCCCCCTTTAAGCCCCCCCACGACAACAAGGGGCAAGGGTTTGGGGGGGGGGGGGGGGATACAGTATCAGGAGGGTAACGGGATTAAGAAATCTATAACAGAACCCCGTTTTCCTTTAATAGGGGAAAGTTTCCAATTATCTTTTATTTAACCCCATTTTTTTTGGGTTTTCTAAAAACAGAAACAATAAGGTTGGAGTCCATTTTCCCTTCCTTTGTAAAGTACTCATTTTAGGGTCTGGGAGTGTCATTATCATCAGAGAATTGTACCTGATAATTATTTAATTTAGACATTTAATGAACTTTTAGTCATTCTGTATATCAAATATATGCAAGAATGTTAATATAGTAATGTAATCATATCCAAATGATCTTTCTGATAGATATTTATTATTATATGTATCCTTACATTGCAAACACAACACATTTTTAAAAATCCCGAGCTGTGGGCAGGGGGTACTGATGCAGTACACTTTGCATGTTATAGGTTAAATAAAAACAGTCCATATGTAGATAAGATCTTATTCCTCTCTTCAGGGCTAACACTTTTTACAGCTTTGTACAGCAAACACACTTACTGAGTCAGTGGGTGCAAGTTGAAAACATTTTTAAAAGGCTTCTTAGTGATCTTCAAGAAACAAGAAAAGTAAAGAAATTAAACCTATATAGTTATATTCTAGACTGATACAATACTGACTTTTAAACATGGCAACAATAGACACTTCATCCTATCCTGGCGCTTTTAGGAATCTTATAGAGACTCCATTAAGCCAATGCTACAATTATCCTATTAATACTGAAGAGACCAGTAACATGGCCTTGTAATTTCCCTTCTTTCAGTTATCAGGTTCCTCTTTTTGCCATTTTTCTCTCTTCTCTTTTCAGGCACAACCAAGGTTCTTGATTCTGTCTTTTTTGCAATCAATTAATCCAATAAAGGAGGAACAATCAGAAATGTGTGGGTTAATAATGGTGGATAGTTTATGAACATTGAATTTATCATGAACTCAGATCAAAATGATTAACACGTCCATGTGAATATGACAAATACATCTAATTCTAAGCAACAGTTTTAACAGTGAATCTGGGTCACCAGGAATCCAGTAATACTCTTATCAAAGGACAATCATTTATCTTTACATTTCTAAAAAATTCCCCTATTGACTTTCCCCTTATGCTGCTCAGTCTGCTCTAGAATACCTCGCCCTCAGAGAAAGAAGGAAAGTGCAAAGACAAGATCATGATCTGGCTGTCTGCCAATAGCTGCCCATAAAACCCATGGTGACTGGTATCAACTGCAGAGAAGGAACAGTAATACTTTTTAAGGAATTTTCCCAAAGACCAGTAACATTTGGGACACAACCACACACAGTCCATCACAAGAGCAACTGAGGGGAAGGTGTAGAAAAAGATAAAACTCAGGGGATTTCTTGTAAATTAAATAATAAACAAACAAAAAAAATAATTAAATGCTAAAAAAGAAAAAGCCAGACAACTTGCACCCGCCTACCCAAAGCCCGGTGGTGAGTATTGGATGATGAGACACAAGGTACACGCATGACTCCAAAATATTGACAAAGTAGATACGGGACACTGAATAAAGATGTGACCATGTTTCGAAGTTCATAACTATACATAACTTTGCCTTCAAGGATCTCTCTTCATTCCTTCTTCAGAGCATTTTACACTGGATGACTTAGCTGTATACAGTACTGTATATTCATATATGTATATATATTATATTTTATTTATATTTAAAAAACATTCATGATGGCTTAGTAGTAACACCTTAGAAAAACTAGTATGGACATGTACCATTGTACAATAATGCAATATCATGACTGTCCTTACTGTCATTCAAACAGATTCCTGCAGTAGTTAAGACCACACTCCTATATGAGAAAAAAGAAAAGAAAATTATGAAAAAATAATTAACTGCGAAGTGTTAACAATAGTAAAGCCTACGACAAAGAATCTTCATGTTATCAGACATTTGCCCAACATGATACGCACTTGAAATGTGGGAAATGCATTATGGTCAATATGACTTTCTCCAGAAAACTTTGGTATGACCCCTTGGGAGGGCTTCTCACTGCCCCCAACCCTTGAATAGGAGCTCAACTGGGTCCTGAGCAATGAAAAACTCTCGATAAATTTTAGTTAGCAGGGAAGAGGGGAGGGGAGGGGGTAATATCGTGAGAGATGTATTTGGGAAAAGCAAGGTTCATTGACACTTCATCCTCACTGCCCGTGCTCACTCCTGTGGACATTCTGCCTCCGGGCTAGAGAAGAAAGCAGTTTTCTAAATGCATCTCTCTGTATGTTCCATATCAAAAGACAGTCAAGGGTCTTGTGCAACTGCCAGAATGTATGCAGAGGGCTGTACAGACACTAACATCTATGCAGTTAATGACACATGCAAAATACCCTCTGATGATCTGGTCACAAGCAACTGTCATGTCTTTTGCAACACATTCATGGCTGCAACACATCATATCACACGACAAGTTTTGGGCATGTCATAAAAGCAGGCAAGACAGTAAGAACATCTTTCTATCGTCCTTGTGATACCCTGAATCATGTCCTGTGACTTTTGTGCAATAAAAATGAAAAGATCAAAGTTTACTTATCATATTCTTTTGGATGACTTTCACTGCCTTTAAATGTTTGTTTGTTTGTTTTCCTTCTTAAAACTGTGGCTCACAATGCAAAACATTTTATTTTGGTAAAAGCAACACACCTTTGAAAACTGCATACTCAAAACTTGGCTTACACTGTCAAATAAGCTAAGCCACAGAGCCCACTATGGAATGCTAAAGAGCAGTGATATTTCAATTTGGAAGAAGCTTACTCTACAAATACTAGAATAACAAATGCAGAATGGCTCTGACAATATAATGTAATATTCCTAAGCATGAGCAAAAAGCTAGCATAATATTGGCAGCATTAAAATCACTGATGTAAGATTAATTAAGTACACAAAGATAAAAAAGTTGTTGTATATACAAACTTCTCAACAGACGTGGGGGCACAACATGTTTGCACACCGTTAACAGTCACACACAACAGTACAAGGACAAGTGGGGAGGAAGGGGGAACACTGAGGTGTATGGACAGAAAAAAATAATCATACCACACACTAATGTAGGATAAGTTCCACATTCCATTACTACTGGAATTTTACCTGATTACGGTGATCTACAAAACTATTAAACTGACTTCAAAGCACCTTCGTTAGTGTAACTCAACCGTACCATCGGTGGGTTGGCACTATTCTTCCACTGATCCACAAATAACAGAATTATCTATGTACACATCTCCCACAGCAACCATCTGTAAAACTGCTCTGTCCATGTTGTGAACCTTTGGTCTTCATATCTTTCACACGATGCTTTTGCTCCCTTTCAGTCACGCTTCCACAGAATTGCTCTTGCGCTCACACTTTTCCACAAACACAGGAGAACTAACACCAGACGACCCAAGATAACTCTAACACTGGTGGAGCTAAACACAAAAAGAAAGGAAGAAAAACTTTTCTCACTGAATGGAATTGTTACTGAGATCTATTTAGTATGGCAGTGTTTCCCAGCAAACTGCTATGAACTACCAGTGAGTGACTGGGTAATGAAAATCCTTCACACCTCAGACCTAAACGGACATTCATCTATATTTCTCATCAAGCCACAGCATTCTCTGCTCTCTTGGAGAGATTGGTTATTCTGTCTAATAGTAGATCAATACACCTCACTGGCTCAAAAATCATGACTGCTAAAAATCAAGTCTTGGTTTCTTTTCATCAACCAAGCAACCACTGACTTTAGCTTTTCCACTTGGCCCAGATGGACTGCAATCAGTCAGCCTGCACAATGACTCAGCAGTGCTGACTTTTCTGCCAAATCCACTCCAGATTGTTTCCCCCAAAAGCAGTTCTGACACCAACGGAGTGGAACACATTCATGGCAAGTCATCCTCAGAACCACCTTAGTCTGTCATTCCAAGGAAATCAAGTCCCTGTGAAAGGCAGATGTGTCAAAGCTGAATAAAAAAAATAATAAAACACATCCCAATGGATCCACTACATGAATCACTTTATAAACCAGTATAATAATGATGATAAGAGAAATATAGCATTATTCACAAAAGTTTACTTACACATCTAACATACAAAACCGAATAAAACAATAGCTGTGAAAACTCTCCAGAACTCTGTCATGTCTTCAGAAAATCTTTGGAAGAATCAACTCATAAGACGCATCCACAAAGCCTCCCTGCAAATCACTAAGCTATGACTTAACTCATGCACACACATGCAAGGACACCACATACTCAATTTGAGAAAAATAAAAATAAAAATAAATAGAGGCATCATTGCTCCTTCTCCAGAGTACAATCAGAACAACTCTTTCTCCCAAACCATGAACAGAGCAAGCTTAATTTTAACTTTTTTTTTTTTATTTATTATTTATTTTTTATCTTAACTACATTATACGGTTCTGTCTTTCGTATTTTATGGTTCTCTCTTTCCTTGGCTGTGAACCTACTCTTCCTGCTCAAACCTCAAACAAAAGTTGGACTAAACTTATTTCAGTTATTTCTTTGATTAATGAAAATATACAATTTTTTTTTTTACATATATATGGAAAGAGTCAAGAAGCAATTCAACAAGAGACAAGAAAAAGAAGAAAAAGAAAAAGAATAAAAAAGAAAAGTAAAGAAAAAAAAAAACAACAAAAAAACAATGGTTACTATAAGGAAACTCGATATAATTTCAAAGCTTTGATATATATATATTATATATATATATATATATATATATATATATATATATATATATATAAATATATATAAATATATATAAATATAGTATTTATATATATATATATATATATATATATATATATATTATAAATATTATATATATATATATATATATATATATATATATATTAATATATATTATATATATATATATATATATATATATAGTCTATATATATATATATATATATATATATATATATATATATAATATATATATATATATATTATATATTATACTGAGCTACATACAAAAAGGGTAAATAAAAAAGCAATATTGATTGTAACAAATTACATGAAATAATGATAACAAAAAACTTTAAAGGAAGGAAAAGAGAAGCAAGACTGATTCCAGAGGAACCTGCTAAATTCTTTTTCTGTCCCGACCTTCCGCTCTGAGACGACAAAAACCTTTCTCATTAAACCTACTATTATGAGATTCTTGGCTTAAGAGAACAGCTGATATGACAAGGATCTGGTGGAGGGGGGGAAGGGATATTCTAGGGGAAGTTAATATTTTTTTTCTGAAGTTTTCTTCTTTTTTTCTTTACACAATAAGCTACACATACAATAACAGATTCCGATCAGTATCTGGAAATATCAAGACAGCTACTCAGAGCTCGTGTTAACCAAGAGGAAATCAATATATGTACACAATTCAGATATCTATATATATATGCTTAAAAAATTAACATTGTACTCACAAAAACAAACCACAGATGCTAGTACAATAACATAAAGAAAGAAAAATCAAAATATTGGTAGACAAAGCTTGACAAAATTACCTTGACTGTAATAAATTTATCATTTCTAAAATCCTATCTCCTTTCTTTTACTATGTCCTCTGTTAAAGAAACAAAAAGCACAATTACTAAATCAAACTAACACTAAAAAAAAAAAAAAAAAAAAAAAAAAAAAAAAAATAATAATAATAAATAAATAAATAAAAATAAAAACCAATGAAATCAAGAAAAATACAGGGGAGGCAAACAACAAAATAAATGAAATAAAACCTAAGAAAAACAAAGTAAAATAAAACCTAAAAGACGAATAAGGTTAAAGAAAAGGGACTTACACAACAAAATAAAAAATAATAAAAACGAGTTCTTTGGGCCATTCTTGCGGCTTCTTCCTTTTACACACGCTAATGAGAGGCGAGATGGGGGAATGGGGAAGTGGGGGATAAGGGGTGGCACTTTCATGGGAGGAGGGAGGGAGGGAGGGAGGGGAGGGGGCAGCAGGGTAGAACAGGGGGCAAAGGAGGAGGGAGAGGGGCCCTTGCAATGGCCAACCATCCAAGGGGAAGGGCCCAGGAAGGCCTGCGGAAGGAGGGAAGCATGGAGCAGTGGAGGGGGTTAGAGGAATGAAGGGAGGGCACAGAGAGAGGGGGGGGGGGGTGGAAAATAACTGAGAGAGCCATTTGTCAAGTTACCAATTGTTAAGTAGGGAATGTCACCAGTGTTACCTGGGAGAGGGAGAGGGCCTGAGGAGGGAAGGAGGAGGAGAAAAATGGAGAAACGGTGACAGGGTGAAGGGAAGACAGAACAAACTATCTGATGGTAATGTCTTCCCCTGGTTGTGTTATCATGTAATATGGGGGAAAAATGATGTAGGGGATGGCGGAGACGCATCCTAAACAGGAAGAAGGTTAAATTTTGGCTGAACATAGGAAGCTCTTTCTTCTTCTTTTTTGTTAGAAAAGCTATACAAATATCAATGTGAGTAAAAAGAAAAACAAATAAAAAGAAGTTGTGATTGCATTTATGCATTGGATGATTTAGAGAAGAAGAAGAGAAGAAGAAGGAGGAGGAGGAGGTGGAGGACGAGGAGGAAGAAGAGGGAGGAGGAGGATGGGATAGAAGGGTAGAGGAAGGAGAAGGAAGAATGAATAAGAGGAGGAGGAGGAGGAGGAGAGTGAGGAGGAGGAGGAGGAGGAGGAGGAGGAGGTGGAGGAGGAGGAGGAGGAGGTGGAGGAGGAGGGTGGAAGAAGAGCAGGAGGAGGGAGAGAGAAAGAGAAGGAGGAGGAGGAGGAGGAGGAGGGAGGAGAGGAGGAGGAGGGGGGAAGGGAGGGAGGAGAAGGGGGGAGAGGAAGAGGAGGAAGGGAGAGGAAGAGGAGGAAGGGGGAGAGAAGAGGGAAAAGCAGAGGAAAGAGGAAGAAAGAAGAGAATATGGAGGAGGAGGAATAGGATGATGATGGTGAGGAGGAGGAGGATGAAGGATTATGAGGAAGAAGAGAGAGAAAGAGAAAGGTGAGGAATAGAAAAGGAAAGGTTAAGCAAACAAGGAGAAGATGAAGAGGCAACAGAGGACACCTCCGGGAGGGGGACGAAGAGAAGGACCAAGCCAGAACGTCCTGGGCCTCAGACCAAGGCTGGCCAACCAACCCACGCAATAATTGGACCAGGACCAATGAAACTTCAAACTAATGCATTTTCATTTGAACTCTTAATTTTCTGATAGAGAATGTCACTGCAAGCCAAGAACAAAGAAAAATGTCACTTACTGGGTGAAATTTTTCTTTTTTCCTTTTTTTTTTTTTTTAATGACACAATGCACAGTATATCTAGAGGAAGACCATAGTTTGTTTTCTAATGAAGAAAAAAAAAAAAAAAAAAAATCAATGTATAAAAAATATTTTTCTTTTTTTGGCATGATAAAGGTACTGAGTTATGATTCCAAGTACAATGATCGCTTCTATACTTCTGCCTGAACAAAATGTCAAAGAAAATCTTGAACAAATAAAGAAAATCTTGACAAAACTTGTATCAAAGACACAAAATAATAAATACAACTAATTTACCAAAGTGCAACAAACACTTGTAAAACAACTACTACTAACCAAAAATAGTAATCATAATAATAATAATAATAATAATAATAATAATAATAATAATAAAAATACTAAAAGACAAATAAATTTAAAAATGAAGGTCTAACATTCTACTCAAACTCTACCCCTACGAAACACCCTACATTTTCTTTTCTTTTTACTTCAACACCTTACATCCACACCTGCAAGAACTGAGGAATTCTTGTCTCTCTCCCACTTGATGCAACAGCTGGTGGTGAAAGAGAGAGAGGGAGGAAGAAAAAAGAGAGGTCTATGCTCCTTCTGTGGTCTCGTATCCACATTGGAAAACATTGTGCGTGCATGGTGAGCTTCTTTCTGTTGAAACGAGGTGATGATTCTGGACAGTTCAGCCAAACCATCTATCACCAGGAATTGGCCAAACTCCATCTACTGAATTGCAGAGAAAACTAAGAAACAAATAGTCCCAACCAAACCCTATCGGCTATCACATTTTGGCAGCCTTCTGGCTTACAATTACCATCTTGTAATACAACAGCTGACAAATGCCACAGTCAAGGGCAGCTGCACTGGTCATGTGAAGGCATCAGGCTTGCTTCTTGAGCAGACTTTTAAAAGACTACATTGGGCAAAAGAGGAAAATCACTGTTTCCTTTACAATATATCTACAGATGGTATAACTTTGGGTTTGGTACCTATCTCCTCATCTTCCCATGATGCATTTCTTATAAGTGTATGCTCAAATTTTGGTGCTCCACTGCACTTTCCTTCACTGTTTAATAAATTAAGTAAACAAAACTAACTGCAAACCATAATACTGATTGCCAAAATACACATTGTAAGACAGGATCTAATAAAGGCATTCCATCTTTTCTATCACTGAAAGAAGGATGACAGTAATTTCAAGGAAGACACACAAATCTCATCACTGTTGGCTCCAGGAGAGCACTGAGAACTCATGCCAAACCATCAGGCTAACTACCTGTCAAACAAGATTCTACTTGGGGAGGCAATGGGGCCTTAACTCAAGGCTGAAGGGATGGGAAAACAGCTTTCAAAGGTAAAAAAAAGACTTCCTGCTTCTCCAAGAAAGGCAATATAAGCCACTTCCTCGGAGGTGCTCAACTCTGAGTCGTGATGCTTTGAAGTGATGGGTTTGTCTTGTTTGAACAGAAACTCTCACTTCCTAACTGAATGTCAAATGGCAAAGGGTCAGTATTTGCAGAGGCAATCATCAAGTAGGCTTAAATGTTCTACTCCAAAACTGGAAGTTCAGAAATATCATTGCATGCTAATAGACAATCTGCTACCACTGTCTTGCAAATAAAAAGTTCCCTTTCATTGTAAATAGTCAAAAAGATAAAACTCTGTTTAGGCTCTCTCTGCTGCCAAAAGTGAAGCCTATGCAATACTGAGCATAATTGTAGCTGCTGAAACACCTTCCCCGAGAAGATCCCAAAAGATGCTGTCACTACCAACTCTTACTGAAAAAATTCCCTATAGGTACCCTGAAGTGACCTTTTTGGCAAACTTGGCTTGGAAGTTCCCTTTTATATGGAGTATCAGTAATGTGTATAGTAATAAAGAATTTTATATATGCATATAATAATATATATTATTATATTATATTATATATATATATTAATTATATATAATATTTTTATTGAATGAAGTTTTATGATATTAATGAATTAATAAAATAAATATTATAAATGAAAAATAAAAAATAGAAAGGTAATATATATATAATAATAATAATAATAATATAAAATATTATATTTTCTATATATATATATATAATATATTTTATATATAAAAGGGAAATTATTTTAGAGATTATATTATTATATATTAATATATAAATTGAAAAAATTTTATTATTTAAATATTTTAAAATAATATATAATTAAAATATATATATATATAATGTATATATTATTAAAATATTAT
Organism: Penaeus monodon; assembly: GCF_015228065.2. NCBI lineage: Eukaryota > Metazoa > Arthropoda > Malacostraca > Decapoda > Penaeidae > Penaeus > Penaeus monodon. The sequence goes on along the minus strand of NC_051427.1, from coordinate 20,947,021 downwards.
ATAAATTTTTATATAATTAAATATATATTATATATGTAAAATAATGTTTTTAAATATATTAAAAGTATTTATATATTATTTAATATATTATATAATATAATAATATATTTTAAAATATATATATAACCACACCACAACCCACCCATAAATATATATCCACAATATATATCACAACACACAACACACACAAAAACACATATATTATATAATATATATATATTATTATATAATATAATATATATATATATACAATATATATATATATATTTTTATTATATATAAAAATTTATATATATTATATATTATATATATAAAAAAATATCCAAATTTTAAAAAAAAATTCTATATATATTTATATAATATTATAATAATATTAAAATGATACATATAATAACAATAAAGATACATTATATATACATATATATATATATATAAAAATTATAATATATAATATATACAATAAATCAAAATATATATGATACATATATATATAATATTAAGTATATATAATAACATATAATAAATAATATATATAATAATATACATAATAATATAAATACATATAAACAAAATATATATATATATAATCAAAAATATACAAAAAAAAAACATATATATATAAAAAAATTTTTATATTATTATATATAATATATTTAAATATATATTATAATTAAAATACATAAAATTTTTTAAAAAAAATAAAAAACAATATAATAATTTTTAAAAACATATTCCCAATATAATAATTATATATTATAAAATATATTAATAATATATATATAATATAAATATATTATAATTTTAAAAAATTATATTATATTATAAAAATAATATATTTTTAATTTAATTATTATATATATTAATATATAATAAATTATATTATTTAAATATATAAATATATATATATATATATTTAATATATTTAAAATATATATATTTATTATATATATATATTACCCACACCACCCCCCACACACACACACAACACACACCACACACAACACACACCCCACAAGTAAATAAGTCCCTTTCTTTTAAACTATCTTTCATCTATAGATAACCAAAGAGAGATGACTATTCTATAAATTCTGTTTTGTCAATGACCATCACCTAAATTGGAATACTTAATGAGACTTCCTGGACAAGAGACCACAATATGCTTTTATTATTAACTTCATTTTTCTTCTTGCTTCTGCTAACAGTGGGGACTAAAGGGTGTACCCCAAACATAAGCACAAAAAGGCTCAAGACACAAAAAGATGTAAAGAAGTCCATAAAACAGGGTAGTTTGACAAGCCATAAGTGAAAGGGAGAAATGGGAAGTTCAGGCTTGTAAATAGAAAGGGGAAAAACAAGTCGCCAACAAGACTGATGGAACAAAATGGAGGGGAAGTTGACAGGGAGAGGGGGAAGTGCAGGAGGGAGAAACAGAGACATAACTGGGAACCCGTGATGCGGGTCCCCTCTCTGAGGCTGACCGCTTCAGCTGTGGTGAAGCTTGTGGTCCTTGGGGCCCATGGGTTGGGGTGTGGTGGTGGGGGGGTGGGGGATGTTTACTTCCGAAATTAATGCATCATGACATCCGAAGAAGTATTTCTTTATGTAAGGAGAAATTAGGCATCAAAGAGACAAAAAACAACCATGGGCAGAAAAGCTGATAAACAAGCAACAGCAGCGCTGGTGAATCATATGAGCATAAGTTGGTTAAGCGGGTAGGGGGGGGGGGGGGGGTCTGGAAACGGCAATAAGGGAGGGGGAAGGGGTGAAGGGGAAGGGGAAATTTCATTCATATAACAAAGGGGGTTTCTTTGTGCTTGGGTGGGTGGTGGGTGGGGAGGTGGTGGCTGAGGGCCAGAGAGGGAACTCTTGTCAGTGATGAAGGGGGGGGTTTGGGGTGGGTGGTTCACAGATGGGGAATAGTAAAAAAAACTAGCTGTTTCCCCCAGGTCAGAACCGCCTTTTGGGATCCCCCCCCCCACGTAAAAATGCCAAGGGGCCAAAAGGCGAAGGTCTTTCTCTGGCCTGCGGCCGCATTGGAGCGTTGGGAAGCGGGGGGGGAGGGGGGCCCCCGACCTGACCCCCTGGGGGGGTTTGAGCAGGGGGTTCACCCCTGGTGGGGGGCCCAAAAGGGCCCTTGACCCGGGCTCCAACTGCTGTTCAACCTCCCCCACGCCGCGCTGGCGTCCGCGTTCCCAGGGGAAACCCCCAAATTGGACGTGCTCGGGAGGTCTCCATGCGTGCTGCTCTTTTTCTTCGAAAGGGCTGGAGAAGGGAAAGGAAGGTTTGGGGTCAGATTGGTTTGGGGCCAGAGCTAATTGTCTCTGGGCGGGCCCAAATACTGACCCATCTCTTAACATCTAAATATTATATCACTTGGATCTATGATCGTCTCCCCTAGATCAAAACGGCCTCCCTTTTCAAAGTATTCAAACCCCACAAACAAAGGCCTGCCTAAAAACAGAACTAACCCCCAAAGCCACAAAAAAACTAAAAACAAAAATGGTCAGTGGCATTCCTTAGATCTATACAAGTTCTGTAATGGAGTTTACAGATTTTACCCCCTTTGGGCTTGGGTGCAAAGGGTCAAATTCAAATAAAAGGGGCTCTAAATCCTTTTCTGGGAGGGTTGCTACAACCCTACACCACATGAAACTGCAATGTTAAATTCCTAACAACAGCCAGAACAGCTGTTTTGGGTTTGATGTCTCTTTGTTGATAATGTCACATCACACACACTGAAACTTAATATAGGTGTTGTCTTCTTTACACTACAAAAAACGAATACAGACAACAAACACACTGCACGACGCAGCCCAAGATAAAAGAAAAAAGGTACTATTACCCCTTTTCCTCCCTTTTTTTTCTCCACCCTAACACAAAACCTTTTCCTAAAAAAATGAATCTTTACACACAAAAAAGAAAAAAAAAACAAAAAAGAAAAAAAAAAAAAGAGAAAGAAAATCTTCCCCTGGAGTTCGTCATCTGCAGCATGCCTGGATCTGTTTCTTTCCCAATGGTGGTTCCCGAAAAAGGACCATGCCATACCCTCAGGCACTCGCAGCGCACCACCTCCCCACCATTCACTGGTTCCTACCCCTGCTAACAGAGGGACCAAGATTTGAATGGTGGGGTTCCTCTTTATTTTTAATGTTTTACTTCTGAAAATTTAAACTTTTGGGACTTCATACAGTCTAAATTCATTTGATAATACAGTAAAAAGTAGGTGTACAAAGATAATGTAAAAGTGATAGTGGGGAAAGGGGGAATGGAAAGAATGAAAAGGCGAGAAGAAAATGATAAAAATTTAAAAAGGAAAGGGGGACTTTGGGGGGACAAAAAGGGGAATTTGAGGGAGAGAGAAGGAGAGAGAGAGGAGAGAGAGAGAGGAGTAATACCATATAAATTTGGATGCCATTCCCAAAAAAGAGAAAAACCCTTAAAATTTTAGAGGGGGAGGAGAAAAAAAGAAAAGAAAAGAAAGAGAGAGAAAAAAAAAATAAAAGCAAAAGGAAATAAAAAAAACTATTTAAAAAAATAACAGTAAAAATGATGCCCGCACGCTTATTTTATTCAAACTTAACGATAATGGAAAATAGGGATCTATTAACAACAAAAAACCTTCACCCGATTTATCAGGAAATTGGCAGCAGGATTTTAAAAAATTAAAAATAAAACACACTAGTTTTTAGTTTCGAAGGAATGGCAGGGGTGCTGATTTGGCATAGGGGTCCGAGCTAGGGCGACATATAAGCCCCCAGCAGCGGGCCCCAGGCCATATAAATAACGGGGGAAAAGGGTCACTTTTTTTCACACACAGAGGGCTACATTTCCCCTAAGTCCCAGGGGCCAATTTACAAACTCCTGTCTCTTTGTTTACTCTTTTTTTTGATTTTTAAAAAAATTTTAAGGGATCTTAAAATTGCTGTTTCTAATGTCTAAACATTATAGTAAATTTTAAAGTTATAAAAAAAAAAACACCCTTGATTTCATACTTAGAAAAAAAAAAAAACTTTTTCCCCCCAATTTGTTCCCGGTGAAAAGGGGACCAAGGTTTTAACTGACTCTTTGGGGTCAGACTTTCAGCAATTTTGTCAACCACTCACAAAAAAAAAAAAAATGGCCACATGTTTGCGGGCGGCAGGTTAGGGAAAAGAAAAAAAAGGGAAAAGTAAAAAGGGAAAATTAGAAAAAATAAGGAAAAAAAAGGAAAATTAAGAAAAAAAGTGAAATAAAAAAAAAAGGAAAAATATAAAAGGAAAAAAAGGAATGAATAAAAAAAAATGAGAAAAAAAAAAATTTAAAGAAATGGAAAATTGAGAATAAAGGAAAAAAAAGAACCATAAAAAAGAAAAAGGGAAATGGAATATGAAAAACAGAAAAAAAAAAATATTATTAGGAAAAAAAATGAAAAAAATTAAATAAAAAAAAATAAAGGAAAAATGGAAAACGCGAAAGGGGAAAGGTTCAAGTGAAAACCTTCCCCCCTTATCCTCCCCCGCCTCCCCTGTTGCGCTCTTTTATCCTGCTGTTTTTCCCCTTTTTTAGGTCGCAAATCCTTCACTTTCATTTGGGGTTTTGGGTCCAAGCCCGGGGGCCTGATTGTGAGGGCCCCCCCCCTTGGGGAAAAAAACCCCCCTCTTCTTTCCCCGTGAAGCCTATGCAATACTGGCATAAGTGGTATCTGCTGAAACACCTTTCCCCAGAAGATCCCAAAAGATCTGTCACTAACCAACTCTTACTGAAAATATTCCCTATAGGTACCCTGAGATGTGACCTTCTTGGCAACTTTGGGCTTGTGTAGGTATCTCATATATATGGAAATTGTATGCATGTATATGTGTATTGTATATAAATTAGATGCATATATGCATAGATATATATCATTATATATATATCTATATATATGTATATATATATATATATAATATATGTATATATGTATATATATATATATATATATATATATATATATATATAATATTATATATTATATATTAGTATCGGTATTATATTAATATATATATATGTATATGTATAGATATGTATATATTATGTATGTTGTATAATATATATAATATATATCTTATATATATATATCTATATATATTATATATATATATAACACACACACCACACACCACACACATATATATATATATACACACACATATAATACACATAACACACACACACCACACACACATATATAATATATATATATTATATATATAATTATATATATTATATTATTATATATACATAAATATATATTATATATATATATATATATAATATATATATATATATAATATATATATATATATGATAACATATATATATACATTATAATAATTATATACTATATATATATATGATACATTATATATATACTATATATTGATAACATATATATATATATACATATATATAGTATATATATATACATATATATACATATACATATATATATACACACACACACACACATATAACTATATATATCATATCTATATATATATATATATGTATATGTTATATATCTATGTATATATTATGTATATATATATATATATATGTATTATCTATATATGTATATATTCTATATATATATTTATATATTGTATATATATATATGTTATATATATAATTATCATATATATATTATATATATATATATAATATATATATATATATATATATATATATATACTATATGTATAATATGATATAATATATATATATATAAGATATATATATATAGATATATATATGTGTTGTGTGTGTGTGTGTGTGTATGTGTATATATATTTGTGTATATATAATAATATGTGTGTGTGTGTGTGTGTTGTGTATATATATATATATATACTATATATATATATTATATATATATATATGATATATATATATAGCATACATACATATATAATAACATATATATACAGATATATATATACATATATATATAATAAATATATATATATATATATCTATATATCATATATATATATATAATACTCTATATATAATCTATAATATCTATCTCTATGCTCTCTCTATATATCTATAATATATCCCTCTCTCATATCTATATATAGATATCTATACCTACTATATCTATATATCTAATATATATAATATACCTCTAACATAACATATACATCATACATATCCATATCCATGTATTATATATATATCTACATATTCTCTCTCTATATCTAGCTCTCTATTATATATATCTCTATATATGCATATATGCATATACATTTTATATACATATACACATATACATGCATACATCCATATAGATGAGATCTTACACAGCCAAATTTTGCCACGAAGGTCACATCCTCAGGGTACCTATAGGGAATAGTTTCAGTAAGAGTTTGGTAGTGACCGGCATCTTTTGGGATCTTCTCGGGGACGGTGTTTCAGCAGTACAATTATGCTCAGGTATTGGCATAGGCTTCACTTTTGTGGCAGCAGAGAGAGCCTAACCGATTTTATCTTTTTGACTATTTACAATGAAAGGGAACTTTTTAATTTGCAAGTACAGTGGTAGCAGTGTCTATTTAGCATGCACTTGAGATTTCTGAACTTCCTTTTGGGAGTAGAACATTTAAGCCTACTTGATGATTGCCTCTGCAAATACTGACCCTTGTGCCATTTGAACATTCATTTAGAAGTGAAAGTTTCTGTTCAACAAGACAAACCCATCACTTCAAAGCATCACACTCAGAGTTGAGCACCTCCGAGAAAGTGGCTTATATTGCCTTTCTTGGAGAAGCAGAAGTCTTTTTTTTTTTTACTTTGAAATCTGTTTTTCCCATCCCTTCACCTTGAGTTAAGGCCCCAAATTGCTCCCCAATTAGAATCTTGTTTGACATAGTTAGTCCTGAATGGTTTGGCATGAGTTCCATTGCTCTCCTGGAGCCAACAGTGGATGAAGATTTTGTGTGTCTTCCTTGAAATTACTGTCATCCTTCTTTCAGTGATAGAAACGATGAATGCCTTTATAGATCCTGTCCTTACAATGTGTATTTTGGCATCAGTATTATGGTTTGCAGTTAGTTTTTGTTTACTTAATTTTAGTAAACAGTGAAGGAAAGTGCAGTGGAGCACCAAATTTGAGCAACACTTATAAGAAATGCATGCATGGGAAGATTCGGAGAATAGGTACCGAAACCCAAAGTTATACCATTGTAGATATATTGTAAAGGAAACAGTGAATTTTCCTCTTTTTGCCCAATGTGCTTTTAAAAGTCTGCTTCAATGAAGCAAGCTTAAAGTGCCTTCACATGACCATGCAGCTGCCCTGACTGTGGCATTTTGTCAGCTGTTGTATTACAAGATGGTAATTGTAGCCAGAAGGGCTGCAAAATGTGATAGCGATAGGTTTGGTTGGGACTGATTTGTTTCTTAGTTTTTCTCTGCCAATTCAGTAGAGGAGTTTGGCCAATTCCCTGTGATAGATGGTTTGGCTGAACTTCCAGAATCATCACCTCGTTTCAACAGAAAGAGCTCACAATGCACCCCAAATGTTTTCCATTGGGATACGAGACCACAGAGAGAAGCATAGACCTCCTTTTTTTTCTTCCCCTCCCGCTCTCTCTTCACCACCAGCTGTTGCATCAAGTGGGAGAGAGCCAGAATTCCTCAGTTCTTGCAGTGTGATGTAAGGTGTTGAATGTAAAAAGAAAAGAAAATTAGGGTGTTTCGTAGGGTAGAGTTGAGTACGAATGTTGACCTTCATTTTATTTATTTGTCTTTTAGGTATTTTTATTATTATAATTATTATTATTAGTAATGATTCTTATTATTATGGTTAATATTTTTGGTTAGTAGTAGTTTGTTTTACAAGTGTTGTTGCACTTTTGGAAATTAGTTTTTATTTATTATTTTGTGTCTTTGTACAAGTTTTGTCCAAGATTTTCTTATTTGTTCAAGAGTTTTCATGGACATTTTGTTCAGGCAGAAGTATAGGAAGCGATCATTGTACCTTGGAATCATAACTCAGTACCTTTATCATTCCCAAAAAAGAAAAATATTTTTTATAACATTGATTTTTTTTTTTTTTTTTCTTCCTAGAAAACAAACTATGTTCTTCCCTCTAGATCTACTGTGCATTGTGTCATTAGAAAACAAAAAAAGAAAAAGAAAAATTTCACCCATTAAGTGACATTTTTCCTTTGTTCTTGCTTTGCAGTGACATTTTCTATCAGCAAATTAAGAGTTCAAAATGAAAATGCATTTAGTTTGAAGTTTCATTGGTCCTGGTCCAATTATTGCGTGGGTTGGTTTGGCCAGCCTTGTCTGAGGCCCAGGACGTTCTGGCTGTTGTCCTTCTCTTCGTCCCCTCCCGGAGGTTACCCTTTGCCTCTTCATCCTTCTCCCTTGTTTGCTACCTTTCCTTTTTCTATTCCTCCACCCTTTCTCTTTCTCCTCTTCTTCCTCATAATCCTTCATCCTCCTCCTCCTCATCCGTCCTTCATCGTCCTTCTCCTCTTTCCTCCCCCTTCTCCTCTTCCTCTTCTTCTTCTCCTCCTCCCCCTCCCCCTCCTCACCATCACATCCTATTCCTCCTCCTCCATATTCTCTTCTTTCTTCCTCTTATCCTCTGCTTTTCCCTCTTCTCTCCCCCTTCCTCCTCTTCCGCTCCCCTTCCTCCTACCTCCATGCGGAGCGCGCGGCTCCCAGATCCTTCTCTCCCCCTTCCTCCTCCTCTTCCTCTCCCCTTCCTCCTCCCTCCTCTCCCCCTTCCTCCCTCTCTTCCTCCCCCCCCATTCCTCCTCCTCCTTCCTCCCTCCTCCTCTTCCTCCTCCCTCCCTCTCGCCTCACTCCTCCTCCCCTCCTCCTCCTCCTTCCTCTTTTTTTTTTCTTTCCTTCCTCTCCTCCCGACCTCCCCCTCCTCTCTTCTCCTATAGCTCTCCTTCCTCCTTTCTCTTCCTCCTCCACTTCCTTCTCTTTCTCTTCCTCCTCCTCCTTCTCTTCCTCTCCTTCCTTTTTTCCCCACTCCTCCTCCTCTTCCTGCTCTTACTTCCACCTGCCCTTCTCTTCCTCCTCCTCCTCCCTCATCGGTCTCCCCTCCTCACTCCTTTTCTTCTTTCTTCTTCTTCTTCTTCTTCTTTTCCTTCCCTCCTTATTCTTCCTTCTCCTCGACCTTTCCTCTACCTTTCTTCTCTCTCTCCCATCCTCCTTCTTTTTTGTCGCCCTCTCCTCCTCCTCCTCCTCCTCCTCCTCCTCCTCCTCCTCCTCCTCCTCCTTCCTCCTCCCTCCTCCCCTCCTTTCCTCCTTCTCGTCCTCTGCCGACCCCTCTTCCTCCCCCCTCCCCTTCTCCTCCCTCTCTCCCCTCTCTCCTCCTCTTTCCCTTCTTCTCCTTCTCCTCCTCCCTCTCCCTCTCCCCCTCTCTTCCCCCTCCTTTCTCCCCATTTCATTCCCTCCTCCTCCCCTCCCCTCCTGCCACCCTCCTCCTCCTCCTCCTCCACCCCTCCTCTCCTCCTCCTCCTCCTCCTCCTCCTTCCCCTCCTCCTCCTCCTCCTCCTCTTATTCTTCTTCCTTCTCCTTCCTCTACCCTTCTATCCCCCATCCCATTGGGCTAACACCCATCCTCCTCCTCCCTCCTCTCCTGTCCCTCCTCTCCTCACCTCCTCCTCCTGCCTTCTTCTTTCTTCATTCCTCTTCTTCTCTATCTAAACTAAATCATCCAATGCATAATGCAATCACAACTTCTTTTTATTTGTTTTTTTCTTTTTACTCACGATTGATAGTTGTATAGCTTTTCTAACAAAAAAAGAAGAAGAAAGAGCTTCCTATGATTTCAGCCAAAATTTAACTTCCTTCCTGTTTAGGGATGCCGTCTCCCCGCCATCCCCTACATCATTTTCCCCCATATACATGATAACCACAACCAGGGGAAGCATTACAATCATAATATTTGTTCTGTCTTCCCTCACCCTGTCCACCAGTTTTCCATTTTTCTCCTCCTCCTTCCCTCCTCAGGCCCCTCTCCTCTCCCCAGGACAACACTGTGACATTCCCTACTTAACAATTGGTAACTTTGGACAATTCTCTCTCATTATTTTCTTTTTTTTTTTTTTTTTTTTTGATTTTTTTTTTTTTTTTATTTTTTTTTTTCCTGCTCCACCCCCCCCCCCCTCTCTCCTGTGCCCCTCCCTTCATTCCTCTAACCCCCGGCGGCGCGGGAAGCCCCCCAAACCCCACTACACTGCCCAGTGCTTCCCTCCTTTCCGCCAGGCCTTCCTGTGCCCTTCCCCTTGGATGGTTGGCCATTGCAAGGGCCCCTCTGCCCTCCTCCTTTTTTTTCCCCCTGTTCTACCCTGCTTGCGCACCCCCTCCCCTCCCTCCCTCCCTCTCTCACCCACAACCCCGCCTACCCCTCCCTCCTCCCATGAAAGTGCCACCCCTTATCCCCACTTCCCATTCCCCCATCTCGCCTCTCATATCGTGTGTCAAAGGAGAAGCCGGCAAGGAATGGCCCAAAGACTCGTTATTAGTTATTATTTTTTATGTTGTTGTGTAAGTCCCTTTTTCCTTAAGCTTATTTCTTCTTTTAGGTTTTTATTTTTATCTTTGTTTTTCTTAGTTTTATTTGCATTATTTTGTTGTTTGACCTCCCCTGTATTGTTCTTGATTTCCATTGTTTTTTTTATTTTTATTTATTTATTTTATTATTTATTTTTTTTTTTTTGTTTTTTTTTTTTTTTTTTTTTTTTTAGTTTAGTTTGATTTAGTAATTGTGCTTTTTGTTTCTTTAACGAGACATATAAAAAAGGAGATATGGATCTTAGGAAATGAAAATTTATTACAGTCAAGGTAATTTTGTCAGCTTTGTACTACCAATATATTGATTTTTTCTTCTTTATGTTTATTGTCTAGCATCTGTGGTTTGTTTTTTGTGAAGTACAAATGTTAATTTTTGTAAGCATATATATAGTTAGATATCTTGAATTGTTTTACATTATTGATTTCCTCTTGTTAACACGAGCTCTGAGTATCTGTCTTGATATTTCCAGATACTGATCAGGATCTTGTTATTGTATGTGTAGCTTATTGTGTAAAGAAAAAGAAGAAAACTTCGAGAAAAAAAATATTACTTTCCCCGTAGAATATCCCTTCCCCCCCTCCACCAGATCCTTGTCATATCAGCTTGTTCTCTTAAGCCAATAATCTCATAATAGTAGGTTTAATGAGGAAAGGTTTTTGTCGTCTCAGAGCGGAAGGTCGGGACAGAAAAGATTTAGCAGGTTTCCTCTGGAATTCAGTCTTGCTTCCTCTTTTCCTTCCTTTAAAGTTTTTGTTGTATCATTATTTCATGTAATTTTTTTTGTTTTGGGTTACAATCATATTGCTTTTTTATTTACTTCCTTTTGTATGTAGCTTCATTATAATATATATATATATATATATAGTATATATATATATAAATATATATAAATTTAGTAATATATATATATATATATATATATATATATGTCTGTATGTTTATATATATATAGATATATAATTTTATATAATATATATATATATATATATAATATACGAATATATATATTATATATTTATATATATTTATAATATATATATATATAAAAAAATATTATATATATATATATATTAGTATATATATATATATATATAGTATATATATATATATATATATAATATATATATATATTATATAGTAGTATATATAATCAAAGCTTTGAAATTTATCGAGTTTCTTATAGTAACCATTGTTTTTTTGTTGTTTTTTTTTTCTTTCTTTACTTTCTTTTTTCTTTTCTTTTTCTTTTTTTTTCTTGTCTCTTGTTAATTGCTTCTTGACTCTTTCCCATATATATTAGAAAAAAAAAATTGATATTTTCATTAATCAAAGAAATAACTGAAATAAGTTTTTAGTCCACCTTTTGTTTGAGGTTGATCAGGAAGAGTAGGTTTCACAGCCAAGGAAAGAGAGAACCATACTAATACGAAGACAAACCGTATAATGTAGTTAGATAAAAATAAATAAATCATAAAAAAAAAAAGTTAAAATTAAGCTTGCCTTCTGTTCATGGGTTTGGGAGAAAAGTTGTTTCTGATTGTACTCTGAGAGGAGCAATGATGCCTCTATTTATTTTTATTTTTTATTTTTTTCGTCAAATTGATATGTGTGCCTTGCATGTGTGTGCATGAGTTAGTCATAGGCTTAGTGATTTGCAGGGAGGCTTTGTGGATGCGTCTTATTGAGTGGATTCTTCCAAAGATTTTCTGAAGACATGACAGAGTTCTGGAGAGTTTTCACAGCATTGTTTTTATTCTGTTTTGGTATGTTAGATGTGCACCATAAGTAAAACCTTTTGTGAATAATGCATATATTCTCTTATCCTCAATTATTATAACTTGGTTTAAATGAAAGTGGTCATGTATGGTCCATTGGGATTGTTTTTTTTTAGTTATTTTTTTTATTCACTTTTGACACATCTGCTTTTCACAGGGACTTGATTCCTTGGAATGACAGGACTAAGGTGGTTCTGAGATGACCTTGCCAGAATGTGTTGCCACTCCGTGTGTGTCAGAACTGCTTTTGGGGAGACAATCGTGGAGTGGATTTGGCAGAACCGTCAGCACTGCCTATTCATTGTGCAGGCTGACTGATTGCATCCATCTGGGCCAAGTGGAAAGCTAAATCAGTGGGTTGCTTGTTATGAAAAGAAACCAAGATTGATTTTTTAGTCATGTCCATGATTTTTGAGCCAGTGAGGTGTATGGATCTACTATTAGACAGCATAACCAATCTCTCCAAGAGAGCCAGAGAATGCTGTGGGCTTGATGAGAAATATAGATGAAGTCCGTTTGGTCTTAGGTGTGAAGGTTTTCATTACCCAGTCACTACCTGGTAGTTCATAGCATTGCTGGGAAACACTCCATACTAAATAGATCTCAGTACAATTCATTCAGTGAGAAAAGTTTTTCTTCCTTTCCTTTTTGTGTTTAGCTCCACCATGTCAGAGTTATCTTTGGT
>NC_051427.1:20930023-20931397 GCF_015228065.2 Penaeus monodon | reverse complement strand
CAAATCCTCGCCATGTCACTACCAAAAATACTAACACCATCCCCATAATCACATCACTATCAGTCACAATCCCTTTCAGTCATCACCATAAATGTTCACAAGATTTCATCATCATTACCAACACTCACCATCAATCGTCAAATTACCTTCATCACCACCATCTCCAACATCGCCCCACCCATCATCATCACCACCACTACCACAATCACCATCACTACCATCATCACCACCACTACCATCATCACCATCACCACCACCACCACCAAACCATCATCATCATCATTATCATCCCCATCATTATCATCACCACAATCTCACCACCATCATCACCCCCCCCCAACTTCCCCCACCCCCCATCCCCCCCACCCTCACCCCCATCCCCACCATCTCCCCCACCAACGAAAACAACGCAACCAACCAACATAAACCAACCAAACAGACAAACAGACAAACAACGCAAGCCAACCAAGGAAACAGACAGACAAACAAACAGACAAACGCACGCAGCGTCCAACGTTCCGGTAACACACATCGCGAGGCCGTAGAAGTGGCACCATTTCAGGCGGTTTTTGCCCAAAAGGAAATAGCGTTTTAGACCTAACGAACACGCACACGGTGGAAGTGAGTGTGCTTGCCTGCTGTGTGTCTGTCTGTCTGTGCGTTCGTCCATTTGTCTGTCTGTCTGTTGGGCACGTTTGTTGCTATAGAACTTGTGGGATGTCCTTTTGTGTGGGGGTTGTGGGGGGGGGGGGGGGGGGACGGCGAGGGCGAGGGCGTGTGTGTGTGTTTGTGGGGTGTGTGTGTGTGGTTTGTGTGTGTGTGTGTGGTTTTTGTTTGGGTGTGTGTATTGTGTGTGGGTGTGGGGTGTGTGTGGGGTGGTGTTGTGTCTGTGTGTTGTGTGTGTGTGTCTGTGTGTGGTTGTGGTAGTGTGTGTTACGTTGGTGTGGGGGAAAAGTGTGCGTGTACGTGTGCGTGTGCGTACGTGCGTGTGCGTGTGTGTGTGCGTGTGTGTACGTACGTGTGCGTGTGTGTGCGTGTGCTCGTGTGTGTACGTGCGTGTGCTCATGTGTGCGTGTGTACGTGCGTGTGCTCGTGTGCGTGCTGGTGGGTTTCTGCGTTGTGTACGGCGTGTGCTCGTGTGGGGGCTGTGCCTGCGCGTGAGGCAACAGGGTCAATAGCAATGGATCTATTCAACAACAAAAGGCCATTCTTCTCTCACCGTTGAAATCGTCATTATTATAGTCTTCTCATTATCATAATTACCACGATCATTACTATAATTACTTTCATCATCAACTTTATCGTTGTCATTAACACCCCCCCTCTCTCTTTCTCTCTTTTCCTTTTCCCTCCCCTCTCCTTTCCCTTTCTCTT
>NC_051427.1:20925023-20927523 GCF_015228065.2 Penaeus monodon | reverse complement strand
CTGGTGCTCATCCAGCGAGAGAGAAACCTCCAGCGCTGCATATTCACTATTTCTACCTTCCTCTCCCCTGTCTTTTCCGTTTTCTTTTCCGTTTTTTCTTTCCGTTTTTTTCTTTTCCGTTTTTTCTTTTCCGTTTTTTTCTTTCCCGTTTTTTCTTATACACAAGCGCGCTCGCGCACACACATGTAAAGAGGAAAAAGGGGGCGGAAAGGGGGCAGGGGGAAAAAGAAAAGAAAAAGGGGAAAGAAAAAGGAAAAAGAAAACAAAAAAAAAAAGGAAAAAAGAAGGAAAAGAAAAAGGAAGAAGAAGAAAAAGAAGAAAAAGAAAAAGAAGAAAAAAAGGAGGGGGGGGGGGGAAAGAAAAAGGGGAAAAAGGAAGGGAAAAAACAAAGGGAAGGAAAAAAAGGGGGGGCCCCCAAAGGGAAAAACCCGGGGGAGGGCCCCGAGGGGGGCCCGGGGCCCAAACGCCCCGAGGCCGAACCCCGGAAAGGAAAAAACCCAAAGGCGCACGGCCCCCTTTTTGGGGAGGGGCCCCCGAGGGGGGACGGAGGGAGGAGGAGGGGGGGAGGAGGGGGAAACCGGGAGGGGAGGGGGGAGGGGCGGGGGCGACGGGAGGGCCCGGGGGCGGCGGGGGGGGGGAGAGGGGAGGGAGAGGGGAAAAGGGAGAGAGGGAGGAGATGGAGGGGGGAAAGGGGGAAAAGGGAGAAGAGGGGAGAAGGGAAGGGGAAGAGAGAAGGAGAGGGGGGAAAGGGAAAAGGGAAGGGAAGGGAGGGGAGAGAGAGAAAAGGGGGGAGAGAGAGAGAGAGGGGAGGGGAGGGGGAGGAGAGAGAGGGGGAGAGGAGGAGAGAGAGAGAGAGAGAGAGAGGGAGAGAGAGAGAGGGGGTTTGAGATGCAAAGGAGGAGAGAGAGAGAGAGATGAGAGAGGAGGGGAGAGAGAGAGAGAGGGGAGGAGAGAGAGGGGGGAGAGAGGAGAGGGGAGAGAGGGGAGAGAGAGAGAAAAGAGAGGAGAGAAAAGAGGAGAGAAGGAGAGAGAGGAAGAGAGAGAAAAGAGAGAGAGAGGAGGAGAGAGAGAGAGAGAGGGGGAGAGAGAGAGAGGAGAGAGAGGAGAGGAGAAAAGAGAGGGAGGGAGAGAGGGGGAGGGGAAAAGAAGGGGAGGGGGAGAGAAAAGAGAGAGAGGAGAGAGGGAGGGAGGGGAGAGAGAGAGAGAAGAGGGAGAAGAGAGGGGAGAGGAGGAGACGAAGTGAGAGAGAGAGAGAGAGAGAGTGAACTCAATCAACTCGAGAATTGGAATTTCATCTTACGAGACCCGGGGTCAGGAGGGAACGAGAGGGGGGGAGTGGGGGGGAGGGAGATGGGGAGAAAGGAGAGGAGAGATGGAAGGCGAGGACGAAGAGGGAAAGGGGTTTAAGAAGGGGGACGGGGGGAAAAGAGGAGAGGGGGAGGGGAAGAAGGAGAAGGGGAAAAAGAGAGGGGGGGCGGGGGGGGGAGGGCCCACGGAGCGAGGGCCCCTGTGGGAATCTCCCCGGGGCGAGAGAAGCTCCCCCTCCCCTTCCCCCCCCCCCTCGATTCTGCCACTCCCCGAATCAAGGTAAAAGGGAACCCCATTTCCCTCCCCCCTCCCCCCGGGCCCCTAGGGCCCCGAGGGAAAAAGGGAAAGGGGGGTCCACTTGCATACTTTTGCGCACACATGCACAAAACCCAAAACGTCACACAAACCCGCAGCGACACACGCACGCACAGGGTCGCCACATTGTTCGCAGTATGCAGGTTGGCTTTTAAAACGTGCCCCCCAATGCGTACCAAACCCAACACACAGGGCGCGTGCGCGTGCAAAAAAGCCCCCTTTTGATGCGGGGCTGGCCGGGGGCCCGGGCGGGGAACACCCAAAAACCCACATGTTCACACGCCCGCGCTGAGACTGTTTTTCCCACTGTCCGCGCCTCCGTCTGTCTACGCTTCTTGTGGCCGAGCGCCGCGGGGCCTCCGGGCGGAGTCGCTGGCCCCGGGCCCGGGCCCCCCGGGCCCCGGGACCACCCCTGGGCCGCTGCCTGGGGGCCCCCCGCCGCACGCATCGGCGGCAGGGCAGGTGTCTGTCTGTCTGCGTCTGTCTGCTTGTCTCTTTCTATGCTGTCGGGCCCGGGGGTGTTTTCCCCTTGTGTTCTCCTTGGCCCCTTCCCGGGTAAGGGTGTCAGCTTTGTAATGACGAGAAATGACAATAACATTGATCACCATGTGTTGTGTTGCTATTATTGCTACTATTGTTGTCTGGGTATTGCTGTATCATTATCATTATAATTATATAGAGACTGGTTTCCAAACGGGTTTAAGATCACAACTGCATAGTAATACAGGCAATCTTCTACCAACACAGACTGTAAATTATCAGAGGCCGCGAAAAATGACGCGAGGATCTGGCCGAGTCCGGCTTCCTGGTTCCCGAGACAACAAGGCGCCTGGGGATGGAACGGGAATGGAACGGGAATGGAACGGGAATGGGCGAA
>NC_051427.1:20917523-20920023 GCF_015228065.2 Penaeus monodon | reverse complement strand
CAGAGCAAATAGAGCCAACAGAGCAAATAGAGCCAACAGAGCAAATAGAGCCAACAGAGCCAACGGAGGCAAATAGAACCGAGTGAACCAAACGGAAGAAAAATAAAAACGACTTGTGCCAAACCCAATTCAAGCGAATGAAACCGAACTGAAGCGGATCCGAACGAAACAATCCGAACTAAACGTAACCAAACGAAACAATGCGAATGAATGGATGCGAGTACCAAAGAGAACGAAAAACACAAGGAACCAGTGAGAACCAAAACTGAACCAAACTGAAACGACTTGGACCAAATCGAACTCAATCGAACTCGAACCGAATCGAACTGAAAAGCGGAACAAAGCAAAAGACAAACAAAGAGAAGGGAGAGGGAGAGGGAATAAGAGAAAGGAGAGGGAAAGGGAGAGAGAGAGAGAGAGAGAGAGAAGAGAGGAGAGAGAGAGAGAGAGGAGAGAGAGAGAGAGAAGAGAGAGAGAGAGAGAGAGAGAGGGAGAGAGAGGGAGAGAGAGAGGAGAGAAGAGAGAGAGAGAGAGAGAGAGAGAGAGAGAGAGAGAGAGAGAGAGAGAGAGAGAGAGAGAGAGAGAGAGAGAGGAGGATCAAGACACCAACGAGATAAAACTAGCGTCGATGTTGGCAGCGCTAATTGACGTTGGCTGCAGGTGAGATTTAAGATGGGGGAGGGGGAGGAGGGGAGGAAAGAGGGGGGAAAGGGGGAAAGGGAAGGGGGAGAGAGAAGGGGAAGGGGGAGAGAGAAGGAGAAGGGGGACACGGAGGGGGAAGGGGAAAGTGAAAGGGGGATGGTGACTATAATAACAATAAAAATAATAAAAAATGAAATTAATAATAATAATAATAATAATAATAATAATAATAACAATAATAATAATAACAATCGTGTTTATTCCATTTGCCACAATGGTTATCACATTCGGCATGACGGGCAGTCTGTTTACTGCTGCTTCTGGAGGGCCCCCTGAGCGCAAGGAACGGCCGCGGTCTCCATCCCCTGGCGGCGCGGGACCTGAACGCGGGTCGGCAAGCGGGCCAGGCGAGATCGCTACCTCTGCGCCACATAACACAGGGGAGAGGGGGGGGGGAGAAATAGGAAGAGGATGAGGGGGAGGAAGAGGAAGAGGAAGGAGGAGGAGGAGGAGGAGGAGGAGGAGGAGGAGGAGGAGGAGGAGGAGGAGGAGGAGGAGGAGGAGGAGGGGGGGGGAGGAGGAATAAGAAGTAGGAGGAGAAGTGAAAGAAGGATGGAGGAAGGGTAAGAGGAAGGAGGAGGAGAAGGTGAGAGGAAGGAGGAGGAGAAGGTGGGAGGGAGAAGGGAGAAATAAAGATGGAAGAGAAAAGGGGGATGAACAGAAGAAGGGGGAAAGGAGAAGTGTGACAGAAGGAGGGAAGGAAGAAAGAAAGAAAAAGGGGAAAAGGAGACAGGGCAGGAAGAGGAGGGAGAGGAGAGCATAAGAAAGGAAGGGGAGGGGCTTCTAGAGAAAGCGAAGGAGGGAAAGGCAGGATCAAGGAAGAGTTTTTTGCCTGAGTAGGTGAAGGGGGAAGGACGAAGCGACAGAAACAGAGAAGGTTGAGGAAAACATGACGGTCCTCGTGAAAGAGAGAAAGTGAATAAATGAAAACTAACTCATAAATGCCAGAGGACGTGGAAAATACAGACGAAAAGAGAGAGAGAGAAAGAGAAAGAAAAAAACAACAGAGAAAGAAGTGAGAAAGAGTAGAGAAAAGCAGGTGAGTGAGAGACAGAGATAGAAAGGGACAGAAAGAATCTATAAAAGGCAGAAAAAAAGAAAATTAAAATCTTGATGAAAATTTGGAGACAGCAGAAAAGGAGGTTATAAAGAGACAAAAAATTATGAAGAGATTTTTAAAGACAGAGCAACAGAAAACAATATGAACCAATAGATAGCAATAGACAGATAAATAGATACACAGGCATTTAGGTAGATAGGTAGATAGATAGGCAGATAGGCAAATAGACATATCATTCAGACAAAAAACAATGAAGAAAAGGCAAAAGAAAAAAAAACATAGGGGGAAATGAAAGAAAAAAACGAAAAAAAAAAAACGAAAGGGAAACGAAAAAAAATCAAATGAACGAAAACAAGAAAGAAAGAATTACAACACTAAAAAAAAAAAAAAAAAAAAAAGCGTAATGAAAGAAAAAGGAAATGAAAGAAAACGACGAAAGAAAGAAAGAAAGAAACCGTGAAAGCAGGGACAAATGAAAAAAGGAAAGAACAATAAGGAAATGAAAAAAGAAAGAACAATCTGGAAATGAAAAAAGGAAAGAACAATAAGGAAATGAAAAAAGAAAGAACAATAAGGAAATGAAAAAAGAAAGAACAATCTGGAAATGAAAAGGGCAGAGGGGAGCGCCGCCCTTGCCAACAAGCAAAGCGCCCAACAACACATTAATTCGGAATTACTGGTTCACTCACCCCCACCCACTCGGCTGGCCTGGGGAGGGGGGGGGGGGAAAAGGGGGGG
>NC_051427.1:20913289-20915789 GCF_015228065.2 Penaeus monodon | reverse complement strand
CTCTCTCTTCTCTCTCTTCTCTCTCTCTCTTCTCTCTCTCTTTTCTCTCTCTCTTCTCTCTCTCTCTTCTCTCTCTCTTCTCTTTCTCTCTCTCTCTCTCTCTCCTCCCTTTGCAACCACAGCTTTGCAACAATAACAATTTCAGCAACAACTACGAAACAAAAACGATAACAACGAAAAATAAAACCTAATAACAACGATAAAAGTAATAACAACAACAACAGTACAACACCACCAACAACTACAATTTCCTCCAACAACGACAACATCACAACGACACCAACAACAACAAAACAATCCCAACAAAACAACAACAACCAACCCCACCCCACACCCCCACCCCCCCACACCATCCCCACCCCAACCCCAACCCCCCAACCCCAACACCCACCCCAGCCCCACCAACCCCACCGGGGGCGTCACAAGCCCACAAGGGCGGCGTCACACGAGCCACGGGCGACGAAACGCGGCGCAGCGCACCTGGTCCCGTGTCCCCGTCATACTCATTACCTCTAATGCTAATGAGCGTAAGAATAATCACATCACTAATTTTCTTGATAATATGTGCCAGCAGAGGGAAGAGCTGGTAAAGGAGGAATAGAAGAAGGAAAAGAAGGAGAAGGAGAAAAGGAGCAGGAGAAGGAGAAGAACAAGAACAAGAAAAACACGAGAACAAGAACAAGAAGAAGGAATGAGAGAAAGGGAGAGAGAGGAGAGAGTATTGGGGAAAAGGGGAGGAGGAGGGAGGAGGGAGAAAAGGAAAGACAGCAGAACAAAGGGGAGGAGGAAAAGGAGGAATGATAAAGGCAGAGACAGAAGGATAAGGGAGAGACAGAAGGATAAGGGAGAGACAGAAGGGGAAAGGAGGGGGGGCAGCCAGAGAGCAGGCCAGGGCGGAGCGGGAATTTCGGAGGCCGGAGGGCGCAAGGGCGGGGACGAGGGCGCGCCGACGTGCGAGCGAAAGGCAACGAAGGGGAAACAAATCCGTGAATAAAGAGTCGGTTCACTGGGAAACGGGATCAGCTGAGAGAAGGAGATGAAGAAGACATATATAACCTCATTAAAAAACAAATAAACAAATGAAGAGATAAACAGGTGTAAATAACACAATTCCATTCTGACTCCTTCCTCCTCCTCCTCCTCCTCCTCCTCCTCCTCCTCTGCCACCCCCTCCCTTTCCCTCTCCGCTCCCTTCCCCCCTCTTCCCCTTCCCCCCTCTTCCCCTTCCCCTTCCCCTTCCCCTCCCCCTCCCCCCTTCAGAAAATCCAACCCGCGGCCCGACCGAGCGCGAGGGCCACGCCGTGCAGCGTCGCGGAGGGCCAGTGGGCCATGCCCGGGCAGCGTCGCGGAGGGCCAGTGGGCCATGCCCGGGCAGCGTCGCGGAGGGCCAGTGGGCCATGCCCGGGCAGCGTCGCGGAGGGCCAGTGGGCCATGCCCGGGCAGCGTCGCGGAGGGCCAGTGGGCCATGCCCGGGCAGCGTCGCGGAGGGCCAGTGGGCCATGCCCGGGCAGCGTCGCGGAGGGCCAGTGGGCCATGCCCGGGCGTGGCAAGGGGAGCAATACCCCGGGACTGCCCCACGCACACACGCACACACACACACATATACATACGTACAGACAGACGCACACACACACACACACCGGCGCTGAATTGAAAATCAGTTCTGGCGCCAGACTGCTGTTGCTGCTTCTGCAATAGGTGGGGAGCCTCCACCCTCCCTGTACTCCCTCCCTCCCTTCCTCCCTCCCCATTATTCCCTCCCTCTAGCCATCCCTCTCCCTTGTACATTCCCTCCCACCCTCCCTCCCTCCCTTCGCCTCCCCCTCCCCCTGTTCCCTCCCTCCCTCCCTCATTGCCCCTCCCTCCCTTCGCCTCCCCCTCCCCCTGTTCCCTCCTTCCCTCCCTCCCTCCTCCTTACTCTCTACACTTCTCTCCTCTCCACCTGCCCACCTTCCCCCCCCCCCTCCAGCCATACCCTATACCCTCTCCGCCTGCGTCTCTCCTCACTTCCGGCGCAGCGAACGGGGTGCATGGAAGAAACTGCGATGTTCGTCCCGTTGCTCCTCTTCTCTTCCTCCCATCTCCTCTCTTCTTCCTCCTCTCTCTCCTCTTCCTCTTCCTTTTCTTTCTCCTCTTCCTCCTCCTCCATTTTCCCCCCGTTTTCCTCCTCCTTCCACCTCACTAAATTCCTCTTCCTCCTCGATTCTCAATCTCTTTCTCTTCCTCTTCCAGTCAATTTCTTCCCCGTCCTCCTTTTCCTTTGTATTCCCTTCCCTCTTCCCTTTTCTCCTCTTCTTTTATTTCATATTCCTCTTTTTTCTCCTTCCTTTGCTTTTAAACTCTTGTTCCTTCTCCAGTTTCTCCTTATCCTCGCATTTCTCCTCTTTATATTCTCTTCTTATTCTTATTCTTGGTTTTTCCTGACTTCTTCTTCCTCTTCCTCTTCTTCTACTTCCATTTCTTCTTCTCCTTCTTCTTCTCCTTCTCTTTCTTCTTCTCC
>NC_051427.1:20900789-20905789 GCF_015228065.2 Penaeus monodon | reverse complement strand
GGGTGAATAGGGGAAGGGGGGGATGGGGAGGGGGTGTTCCTCGGTGGGCCACAACCTTTACCATCTTACCCTCTCTCCCCCTCCTCCCCCCCTCCCCCCTCTGCTCCCCCATCAGCTATTCCTCAGCAGAACTGCCTTTGCAAGTGAGATGAAGTTGAGCTTCTCTCCGAATCTGCGCCCCCCCCCCTCTCTCTTCTCCTTCTCTCTCTCCCTGTTTATCTATCGTTCTCTCTCTCTCTTCCTCCTTCTCTCTCTCCTTCTCTCTGTTTATCTATCTCTCTCTCTCTCTCTTTCTCCTTCTCTCTTCTTCTCTCTGTTATCTTTCTCTCTCTTTCTTTCTCCTTCTCTCTGTTATCTTTCTCTCTCTCTCTTTCTCCGTCTCTGTTTATCTGTCTCTCTCTCTCTTTCTCCTTCTCTCTCTCTTTTTCTCCTTCTCTCTCTCTTTTTCTCCTTCTTTCTCTCTATCTCTCTCCTCATCTCTCTTTCTCTCCCAATCTCTCTCTCTCTCCTTCTCTCTCTCTCTCTCATCTCTCTCTCTCTCTCCTTCTCTCTTCTCTCTCTCTCATCTCTCTCCTCTCTCTCTCTCTCTCTCTCTCTCTCTCTCATCTCCTCTCTCCTCTCTCTCTTCATCTTTCTCTCTCTCTCTCTCTCTTTCTTCTCTCCTCTCCTCTCTCTCTCTTCCTCCCCCTCTCTCTCTCTCGTCTCTCTCTTTCTCTTCTCTCTTCTCTCTCTCTCTCCTCTCTCTCTCCTCTCCTCTCTCTCCTCTCTCTCTCTCTCTCTCCTCCTCTCTCTCTCTCTCTCTTTCCTTCTCTCTCTCTCCTTGTCCTCTCTCCTCTCTCCTCTCTCTCCTCTCTCTTCTCATTCTCTACTCCATCTCTCTTCTCCTCTCTCCTCTTCTCCTTTCCTTCTCCCTCTCTTCTTTCTCATCGCTCCCTTCTCTCTCGTGCCTCTTCTCTCTCTCTCACTCTCTCTTCTCGCTTTCTGTCCTTTTCCTCTTCTCTGCCCCCATCTAAATTCTCTTCAGTCTCCTTCCTCATTCTCTCTCTCTCCTCTCTCGCTTCATCTCTCTCTCTCCTCTCTTTTCTCTCTCTCCTCCTCCCACCTTTTCTCTTCTTCTTCTCTCTCATTCTCTCGTCATTCTCTCTCTCTCCTCTCTCTCCTCGTCCCTCTCTATCCCTTCACCCCTCGCCAACGCTTCTTCATCTTTTCCTCCCTCCCCTCTCCCCCCCTTCCCCATACACACCCCCGCACACAACGCTTACAATCGAGAACATATCGGTAACCCTCCCCCCTCCCCAGCCAACCCCACCACCCCATCCCCACCTACCCCCTCCGCTACACCCCACCCGCCCCATCCCTAAACCCACCCCTTTACTACCCCCCATCCTTTCTGCCCTCTACCCCCCCCCCTCCCCATCCCCTCATGTCAAGAAGCAAAACCCCAATAAATGATAGCTTTTTTCTTCACCTCTATAAAGCTGGCAGGCTTTGTGCGATCGGGAGGAATGGCCTAAACAATGAAAGAAAAAGAAAGAAAAAAATAAATAAATATATAATATATATATATATATATATATATATATATATATATATATATATATGTACATATATATATATATATATATATATACATATATGAAATGGAAAGGGGGTCCTGGTTCAGAATAGAGGATGAAATAATAAATGGATAAGGAGAGAGATGGATAGGTGAATAAAAATAATATCATTATTTAGAGATAGACGGATAAAGGAATTAAGAGATAAGCGGATAACAGAATAAAGAGAGAGACAGAATAGGTGAAAAAGGAGAGAGACAGAATAGGTGAATAAAGAGAGAGACAGATAACAGAATAAAGAGAGAGACAGAATAGGAGAATAAAGAGAGAGACAGATAACACAATAAAGAGAGAGACTGAATAGGTGAATAAAGAGTGTGTGTGTGTGTGTGTGTGTGTGTGTGTGTGTGTGTGTGTGTGTGTGTGTGTGTGTGTGTGTGTGTGTGTGTGTGTGTGTGTGTGTGTGTGTGTGTGTGTGTGTGTGTGTGTGTGTGTGTGTGCGTGTAAGCATGTTTTAATATAATGATACAAATAATGGCAGCGAAAAATAATGATAACGACAATACAAAGCAAGCGATCACTGCAACAGCGCCACTAATTACTGACAAAGAAGAAAGAGGGAACAGCAAGAGAGACAGAAAGTGACGAAAGGAGAAGCAACAAAGAAAGAGAAAAATAACACAGAAAGAGAAATAACAAGTCACCACCACCACTGACAACAACAAGACGCCACCAATAGCAGTACCACCTCCAACAACAGAATCACCACCAACACCAACGTAATTAACACCATCACCAGCATAATCACCACCACCCACAGAATCATCTCCAACAACAGAAACACCACCAACAACAACACCGTCACTAACACCACCATCGCCAGCATAATCAACACCACCCACAGAATCATCTCCAACAACAGAATCACCAACAGAATCATCCCCACCATCACCAACAACAGCAACAATAACATCCCAATCAGAGTCACCACCATCACCACCAACAATACCACCACCAACAGAATCACCACCACAGGAGTCCCGAAAGTACCACCACCAACAACAACAGTGTCTTCCCCCAAAAGTAACAAAAACACATCATCAACAACAACAGCAACAACAACAACAACAACAGCAACAACAACAGCATCAACAACAACAGCAACAACAATACAGCCACCGCCAGCAGCCACGACGGTGATATCCCCCGCACCAACATTTAAAACAACAACAACAACAACAACAATAATACCACCGCCAACCACAATAACACCACCACCAACAGCTACAACCACCATAACATACCATCCTGAACATCAATAATAAAACTAACAACAGTACAACAACAACACTAATAATAACAACTGTAACAATACCAACAACGAAAAGAAATTATAATAAATTCTAACAACGCTCACAACGTTAACAACAAAACCAGCAATACCACCACCACCAACCAACCAACAAACGACAACAAAACTAGCAAAAACACGACACCAACAAGAATAACAACACTACCATCAACAATAACAAGAGTAAAAACCACGACACCAATTACAACAAAACCACAACACTAACAACAACAACTCCCCACCCCCACCCCCCACCCCCGACCCCCGCCGACCTCTGACCCTGCGCCCCTCAGAAGGACCTCGGTTTCGGGTGTCGACAGGGTACGCGCTGACCCGGCCTCCCACCTGGATTCCACCTGTCTTCTTCCCCTGGCGCTCCACCTGGCTATCCACCTGTCTTCTTCCCCTGGCGCTCCACCTGGCTATCCACCTGTCTTCTTCCACTTGGCTTCCTCCTTCTGGATTCCACATGATCAGTGACCAGTTTTCCGGGAACCAAACAGTAATAATAAATAATAACAGTAATAAATAACAATAATAAAAATAATAGTAATAATAATAATAATGACAATAAGAGGAATAACAATAACAATAGAAATAATAAGAAAAAGAAAAATAAGCAAGAAAAACGTAAATAAAATGAGAACAAGGAGAGAAAAGAGAGAGAGAGAGAGAGAGAGAGAGAGAGAGAGAGAGAGAGAGAGAGAGAGAGAGAGAGAGAGAGAGAGAGAGAGAGAGAGAGAGAGAGAGAGAGAGAGAGAGAGAGAGAGAGAGAGAGAGAGAGAGAGAGAGAGAGAGAGAGAGAGTTCAATTCAAATTCAAACACTTTATTCCATTAATTACAATGGGTATTCTATTTACATATATATTGTTTACATTATGTCATAAGATGTTATATACATAGATATTATACAATGTTTGTTTAACAAGATTAGACAGAACATTAATATCACAAAAGACTGAAATATCGTGCTTGGCTTGATGTTTGAACGCCTGATGTCATTGATATTTCAGTAGATGTTCTTTCACTTTTGTTTTAAATGTCTTTTGGTTGGAGATATTTCTAATATTTTCTGGTAGTTGGTTCCAGATCAATAGTCCTCGGATTTGCATATTTCTTGCCCCGGTTTCTGTATTCGATCTTCTGATATATAGGGAAGTTTTTGCCTTGTATGGACACCTGTTGTGTTACCTGTTGTTTGTATAGGTAATAGCCAGTTTGGGTAATTTCCTTGTATGATTTTATGGATTAGAATACATGTGTTATAGGTGTATTTCTGATGTACTTTTAGCCATTTTAGTTTGTTTATATGTGGTGTGATGTGGTCATATTTATTTAAATTCCCTAGTGCTACTCTTGCCGCGAAGTTCTGTAGTTTTTGGGTCCTTTGTATTTGTGTTTTGTTTGTGGAGCCCCAGATGTTAAGACAGTAATTAATGATACTAAGTGCTAGTGTTTGTACAACAGCAATTCTTGTTTCTGTGGGTATTTTATTTTTGATGTGATTTAAGCATTACTTTTGCCCATTACTTTTCTGTAGATATGATCAATGTGTGTCTCAAATGTCATGTATCTATCTACGTGTACCCCTAGATTTTTTACTGTTGTGTTGGATTTGATGCAGCAACCTTGGAAGTCTATAACTGTGTCTGTGGGTATTTTTGCTATGTTCTGACGGCTGCCTATAAAAATACATTGTGTTTTTTGTGGATTTAGTTTCAGGCCATTCATATCGAAGTATTTTTTTTGCTTCTGTTAGGGTCTGTTTGGTTTTTCCTATCAATTCATTTAGGTTCTTAACAGAGGCAGCGTGAAGGAATTGAGAGTCGTCGGCATACTGAATAAGAAGACAGTTTCTTACAATTGATGACAGATCATTAATGAATATAATAAATAAGATAGGGCCTAGGATGGATCCTTGTGGAATACCGAACGAAATTGGTTGCTTTGATGATACTTTTTCATGGATTTTGACTGATTGTGTTCTTGCAGACAGGTAACTTTTGAACCAAAAATGATCAATTTCGTGATTTGTTAGTTTCTTTACAAGTAATTCGAGGCTGACACTGTCCCAAAAAACCCAAAGGGCTTG
>NC_051427.1:20891693-20900689 GCF_015228065.2 Penaeus monodon | reverse complement strand
TGTATGTGTGTATATATATATATATATATATATATATATATATATATATATATATATATATATATATATATATATATATTTTTTTTTTTTTTTTTTTTTTTTTTTTTTTTTTTTTTTTTTTTTTTTTTTTTTTTTAATTATCCCTTATTATTGGGTCCCCATGATCAGGTTCTGGCGATACTTTTAGGGCTGATCCCCTTCCTACCCCCAACCCCTCTCCATTTACCGGGCTTGGGACCGCACTGATTTTGGGGTGGCTTCCCCAAAGTGGTGGGTAGGCCTATAGTGAAGTTCCCTTGTCCAAGAGTTCAAACCCCTCGAATCAGTTTACCGAGTAAAGTCTTTTCCGAGCTCAAACCACCGGCCCCCGGGGCCTCTAAAGCCCAGTTATAAATAAGAATAAATTCTTTATTGCAAAATTAAAATTTTTATCCTTGTAGGTTTTAATACTGGGTCAAATGCAAAAGAAGGTGATCCCTTTGACCATAAAAAATTTTTTTTATTAATACCTAGAGAAAAAAAATAAGATTATAATTATATTTTATCCCTGTTATTATGTATTCCATATATAAATTTGCCCTGGGAAAGAAAAAAACTGCCCCTGGGGTTCCCGAACAAAAAATAGCCCCTTTTACCCCCTATGCCAGGATTCGGTGAAGCGTCGTCAGCAGGGCAGTGGAATCTGTAATTTACCCTTTTTTACTGTTTAGGGTTTCACAAAAAATATGCGGGCTATTGCATGTAACTGTTTAAAAGGGCAGAATAGTTCCTCCATTTGTTGGAGACTGGAGTTGAAAGGGGACCCGGGGGATTCCACTAACTTTTTTTTTCTCCTGACAACCTCACACCAATGTTTTAAATACGAAATGAATTCATCCACATCGCCCTCGCGGGGGTTATAAAGGGGGCGCTTTTTTTCAGTGGGCAACCAGGCTGACAATGTTAACATGCATCTGGAAGAAAAAGAGCCAAAGAAAAATGTCCATCGAAAACAAAAAAAACAAACGGGAACGTAAGGAAACTAAAAGAGAGGGTAATTGCATCGTCTGTAACAAAATGGATAGATACAACTTTCAAATACTAGGAATCAGTGAGCCCAAAATTGGGAAAAGTAATGGAATTTAAAAAATACGAAAACAAAACAGTTTTTTTTTTTCTGAAAAAAAAAGGGAAAAATTTAGTCATGGAGTGCTTGTTTCTCACGAAAAAACTGCAGATACACTAATTGAGTAACCCCAATAAATGACCGGTTAAAAAATCAAAAATAAAAGCAAAACCTCATAACATCGTTTATATAATGCTACGCACCCCCCAACATTAAATTTTGGAAGAAGGGAAAATTTTTCAAAACACTCCCCAAAAACTTAGACATAATCCCTAACGAAGAAAAAGTAATTATAGGAACCCTCAATGCTAAGTGGGCAAAATGATCTAAAAATGACGTTTTTGGGGAAAAATTGGGCCCTTTGGGAAAAAATAAAAGAGGTGAAGATTTTATTGAATTCTGTGTACAAATAATCTTATAGCAACACATTTTTTTCCAACCCCCCCAAGACATTTTAAGCGGGGTTTTTAAACCCAAAAAAAGAACACGAAACCAAATTGACAATTGTGTTGAACAAAGGGAAAAGTTGTATAAAAATCCAAGACAAACCTGCAACAGGACCCCCAACTACTAACTATCAATTTTAAATAAACTAAAAAAGATGGAGCGTCCAAAAAACCACCTCAAAGTCGACTAAAAAAACCTTTTGACAACAAATTACAAATTAAGTGTAAAACAAATTTTGAATGTCAATCATTAGATGAAAAAACACCATATGATTTGCAAGAAGAAAAAAAGCTGAGCTGCTTAAAAAACTATCCCCAAAAGAAAAGAAAAATTCCCCCTGGATACTGAAAAAACCCTAAGTAAAATTGAAAAAAGAAGACCCCTAAAATCAAGGGGTATCAATAACCCAGTTGAAGGGAAATTTACAAAAAACAAATACAAAAATTCAAATATTTTTGGAGAAAAGGGAAAAATTTTAAATAAAATTGCCAAGAATTAAAAAATTTCTATCAATAAGAAAACAAAGAACTCTACCAAGGAGCACGAAACATTACACAAAAATTTTAAACCTAAAAGGACACTACCAAAGACGAAATGGACTATTTTTTGTGTAAAAAGAAGTAAAAGTAGAGGAATCAATATTTTTCTAACTTAAAAAAAATAAGATCTAACAAAACTTAAATTAGACTAAATGACAACAAAAGATAAACCCCCGCCATGCAGACGAAGTTATAAAAGCCATAAAGAATTAAGAAAACAAAGTTTGGGGAATAGATAAAACAACAGCAAACTAATCAAGAATGCGGGAAAGTGTTAAATTTCTACAAACTTTGTGCGAAAATTTGGAAAAAAGAAGTGACCAGAAGATGGGAAAATCATTTTTTTCTCCCAACAAAAAATGGTGACACACCCCAAATGAACAATACAGGAAAATTGCTTAAAAATCACAGCGCAAAATGAAGTTAAAGTTAAGACAAGAAATTGCAGATGATAAAGCAGTTTTTCGCCCGGGAAAAGGAAACCAAAAACCCAGATTTAAATCTAAATTGATCAAGAGAAAATCGAGAACATCAAAAGACCTATCCCTGTGTTTATCGTTTCTAAAGGATTTTTGATGCTGTTATATCCTCTGGAATAAATGAACAATATAAAATTTTCCAATACACATCACAAACAAATAAAAGCCATGTATGCCCAAAAAACAACATCTTAAGAAACTGGGGGTTTTAACAAAAGGGTTAAGTCAACCAAGGGACGACGGGTTTGCATTCTTCTCCCCCCTTTTTTAATATTTTTCTAAAGCAATTATGAGAGGGCCTAGAAATTTTAAAAAGAACGTAGATGTTGGGGATAAAAAAATATAAAATCTAAGATACACTGATGATTAGTTTTGCAAGCAGTATCACTGAACTAAAAAACATGATAAATTTAAGAAGAAAGCAAAAAGGCGGGTTTTATTTCTTTAAAGCCCAAAAAAACTAAAAACTGAAAATTGAAAATAACCGGGAATGAACGATGATGAACATGTTCAATAAAGGAGTGGTTGTGGAAAATGTGAAAAAAGTTCACGATCTTGGGCTGTTTTTACTAATTTTTATATGACACGGAGAAAAAAGAACTGCCCTTGCAAAAAAAGCCACAGTTGCTCTCAAAAACATCTGGAAAACCCCAAGATTACCTTACGGGAAAAACTGAGGTTTTTTGAATATTAGTTTTCCCAGGGTCATATGGTTCTGAGTGTTAGGTGCTGAAGAAGATAGACAGAAAAAGGTCAATATTTTTTAACTATGGTTACAGTGATACTACATATTACTGGCAAAAGAAAACGAAAGATGAAGTGCTGAAAAAATAATTTAAAGACCGGTGTTGGACATCTTGAAAAAAATGGGGAAAATAAAGTTTTTTGGCATGTGATAAGTAAAAATATTTAGAAAAAATGCTGGGTGGTGATAGGGAAAAAGAGGAAGAGGCAACCAAGACGATTAAGCAAAACTCAAAAATATTTTCGGGCTGACGATGGTACAAGGGAAAGAAAAGCGCAAGATCGAGTTTAGGGGCGAAAGGGTGGTGGAGAGGGCCACACTGCTCAAAATGGCATACCTTTTTGTGATGAATAAATTACATTGCTGTAATTTTAAACTTCTTCCTTTAAACTGTCCTGCGACAGCGAAAAGCAAAGTAATTTAATAAAAGGCACATCTTCTCCATTTTCCCCTTGCAAAAAAGGAAGCTATGTCGCAGCCGAGTGGGAACATTGCTTCTTTCTTACTAGTATCCTTTTATTTAAAGGTAGGTTCATGTCGAGGCCGCCGTGGCACAGCAGAACTTAATTGGTTTTCATGTTGTGATGCTCTTGGAGTAGGACGTGGGGGTCCCCCCGTTTCCCTTTCCCCGGAAGTGCCGGTGGGCCTTTTTTAGGTAAACCCTTTGGCCACCCCGGCCTTGGGATCTGGGGTTCTATGATTTTTTTTTTGGCAATTTAGAGCGGGGGTTTCCCTTGCCCCGCCCCTTTTTTTTTTTTTTTTTTTTTTTCCGTCACCATCTCTATTTTTGCACTGACAGGGCGGTTGGCCACCAGTGGCTAGGAGGGAATCGAGGTGAAGTTCCTTGCCCAAAGGGGAAAAAAGTGCCCCGGGCCCTGCTCGAACCCCAACTAGATTGCCCGGACAGTCTTGGTCCGACGCTCTAAAATTTGGCCACCGGTCCCCCCTAGTATCCCAGACCGGTTATATATGTGTGTGGATGTTTTTATTATGGAATTTTATATACAAAAATTTTATATTATTGCTAATATATATTAATAATATATATATATATATATATATATATATATTATATATGGCCGCGGTGGCTGATGGTTAAGCCGGGGTCAAGACTGTTGACGGCAGTCTGAGTTTGGGGGGTTTGAGTCACCGGGCCGGGCGTTTTCCCGGGGAAGGAACTTCACCCCGTTTCCTACCCCGCCATGGGGGGGGAAGCCAGCCCCAAATCATGCTGGTCCCAACCCCGGATAAATAAGGAATGATTCCTAAAAAGGTAAAACCGGCACTCTTCGTATTTTTGTACCACTCCCAATTCATCACAACATGAAAACTACAATTTTTACATGCTGTGACCCCAGCGGCTCAAACATGACCACCATTTAAAAAAGAAAAAAAATATATATTATGTTATTTTTCCTTTTTGGGAATCATCCTCTATTTTGTCCGGGGGGGGACCCCATATTGGGTGGCTTACCCACCATGGCTAGTAGGCAATCGAGGTGAAAATTCCTTGCCAAGGGAAAAACCCCCGGCCAGTGACTCGAACCCCCGAACTCAGATTGCCGTGTGACAGTCTTTAGTCCGATGCTCTAACCATCGGGGACCACGGCCTTACATATGTTAATACATATATATATTGTGGTGTGGTGTGGTGTCATATTTTCTATTTCTATAATATGTAATATAAACAAAAAATATATTTAAGAACCCTTCTCAGGAATTTGCAGGGGGTTAAGGCCATTTCTTGGAAATGACTTTTCCCTGTACCAAGCCCCAAAAGCTGAACTCTAAACCCCCCTTGCGATGACGCAATCCCATCAGGGATGGACGGATTATCTCAAACATGTTGGGGTTCGTGAATTTGGATGATATTTTTAGCATTGTACCAGGGAGACCCTCCAACAGTTTGCTTAGATGAAGCAATGTACATGCCCATGCCGGACCCGTCCCTCGCGGGAACCTCCTACCCAACGAATTGGATGGGATTTCCAAGCTAAGAGTGGGAAAGCTGCGGCTATATGAACCCTGCAATGCTAAGGCGGGGGGTAAACCCTTGGCTGGGCCTTTACAGCCAGACTGCCTTCTGGCAGTCGGGTCCTTCCCTTGCCTGCTGAGGGGCGGGTTTCCCCCTCTTGGAAGGGAAAGGGGATGTTAAAATTTGTTAACTCCCGTGGCATTACACTGTCAGTCCCAGGAAAGGGTTCTCCCCCACTTTTTCTGGATCCGAACCCACCATGAGGCTCAAGACCAGAGCAGTTGGATTTACTCCTGGGCCCCACAATGACTGTAACCAGCGCTTAGAGAAATTTGGGGAACCCCGTCGTGATTTGGTCGTGAGTTGCTTAAACCTACACCCCCTCAGAGGCGTTTGACTCGGGCTCGGGAATCGCTAGGGGAGATCCTAAACTCAGGGGAATTCCGACACAGATTATTGGCCAAATAGCAACCCTTTTATACGGGTCTGAAAGTTTTTAAAAGTGTGGTGGGGGTCTGCGAACTTCTTCCCTTTTAAATTCAGGGGTGAGGAAAGGCGCGTCCTTGCACCAACACTTTTAACACCTGTATGGTGGAAAAGAGCAAAATTATCCAAAAGTCATGTGGAGAACACTAGGCAAAAACAAGGTTAGCCCTTGACATTCCCCGCGTGCTGCATCCTATATACCCTTGGAGTCACTGGTGGGGCTCTTGTGCATTTAGCAATGAGGCGAAGCCCTTGGGGCCTAGGGGTCTCCTGGACCAAGAAAGATTCAGGACTTTGGGGCCTGTTAGGGGAACCCGTTCATCGACCCATGCTTGCAGCGAGGACGTTAAAGTACGGAGTTTACATCCCCGGGTAGCGTAGTCACTCTCGGGCTGTCAGCCCAAAATAAATGACGGTTTGGTCTGGACCCTGATCTCGATAACAAGGCATTAGGAGTGTGGGTCCCTTGAGGACCAAGCTGGGTCTTCAGGCCTTTTGATACTGCATTTCGCTCTAGGGAAAAGCAAAACCTGGACGCTATCCAATGTCTTGGAGTCTCGTTTTGATACCTTTTTTTTAACGCCCCTTCGCCGGATCATGGGTACGTTGGCAGGCCCACGTGTCAAACGGGGGGTTTCACCGGAGACTGGTAGGGCCCTTTTATTGCATAATCCGGGATCACCAACTAAGGTATATGGGCCCTAGTTTTTCCCTGTGGATGCCCCCTGCCCATTGGGTTTTGCCTCTCTGCGAGAAACTCGGGGGGGGGAGGAGGCCTGGGGACGACCCAGGAGACATGGCATGGGCGCTCGACAGACCTTTTGCGAGGAAATTTTAGATGGCCTGGGCCTGCCCTTTGGGCTCGCGGTGGAACGAAGGGCGGATGCGGCCATGCGCCCCGCGGGTTAGCCCCTTTATGTGATGATGATAATGTGATATTTGTTAGTATTTATATAATTTTATATATATATATATATATATATATATATATATATATATTATATAATATATATAATTTTGTTGTATAATATATAATAATTAATATATAAATATATATATATATATAATAATATAAAATATATATATAAACATATATATATATATATATATATATATATATATATTATAAAAAATATATATATATAATAAATTATATTATTAAAATATTAATTATATATAATATATATAATATATATATATTTTTTTTATTTTTTATTTTATATTTTATATATATTTTATTTATTTATTTTTTTTATTTTGTAAAATAAATGTTTATATATATATTATATATATTTATATTTTATATATTATATATATATAATATATATATAAAAAAACCAAAATTTATTTATATAATATATATATTAATATATATAAATATTTTATAATATATTATAATATAGTTTTGGGGGGGGGGTTTTGTGTATAAAAATAAAAATATATATATATATATTTTATATATTTTATATAATATATATATGGTTTTTTTTGTTTGTTTTTTTATATAATTTAAATATATATATATATATAATATTTATATATATATATTATAAAAAATTTTTAATTAATTTAAAAAAAATATATTTTTTTCTAATTATTTATATAAAATTATATATATATAAATTATATATTTTTAAAATATATAATATATAAATTAAAAATATTATATATATTATATATAATATATATATTATTATTATATATTATAATTTTAATAATATATATAAACTTTTATAAAATTTAAAATATAATAAAATTATATTTTTTTTTTTGGTGTTTGTGGGTTATAAATATATATATTTTATTATTATTTTATATATATAATATATTTAAAAAAGAAATTTTTAATATATTACTATATATATAATTATTATAATTTATATAATATATAATAAAAAAGTAATATATATATAAAATAAATTTTATATAAATATATTAATAATATATAATATAGTTAATTTATAAAGAATATATAATATATTTTATATATATATTTTATATATATTAAAATTTTATTATAATACACCAAATGAATATATATATATATTAAATATTTTTAATAATTAATATATTAAATATATAAAATATAAATATACACAAAGAAATTAAAATATAATGTATATATATATATATAATATAATATATATAATTTTATATAAATATTTCTTTTATTATATTATATTTATATTATTTATACGAATATATATATATATTAATATATATATTATATATATATATATTATAAAAAAAGAATATATTATTATTATATATATATTAAAATAATAATAAATATAAAAAATTTTTATATAACACCAAATAATTTATTATAATTATTAAAAATATAATAAATATATATATATATATATATATATATATTTTATAAATTTTTTATATTATATATATATTAATATAATATATTATATATATTGGGAAAAAAAAAATTTATATTATTTTTATATATATATAATTAATATTTTAAAAATATTTTTAATTTATATATTAAATTTTCAAAATATATTTTATTTTCTATATATATTATATATAAATTTGTTTTTATTTTATATATAAATATAATATATATTATATATATTAATTTTAATAAAAATGTGTAATATATTGTTTAAAATAATATATAATATATATAATAATATTAATTTTATATTTTTCATTTCCCCTGTGTTTTAATATTATTAATAAAAATTTATATTAAAATTATTTATTATTTATATATAAATATAATATTATTTAAAAAAAAATTTTTTATATTTTTAATATTAATTCTTTACGCGTTTTAAATATATAATTTATTTAATTTTATTTTTATATTACTTCCATTATCACGTTGGTGTTTTGGGTATTTATATATTAAAATTTAATTATAATAATATTTTAAAAACAATTTGTAAAAATAATAATTAAAATTTTAATTATATTAAAATATTAAATAAATTATTTATTATAAAAATTTTTTCCCCGGTTACTATTAAAAATTATATAATAATTTTTTAATATATTATATATATATATAATTAAAATATTAGGGGAAAAGAAGAAAATTATTTTGGTATTTTTTTAAGGTAGATGTTACCCCCTTAATAATATTAATTGAGTTTTATGTTGTGTTTTTATTATAATTATATTTTTCCCCCAGGTTTATTTTTAGGGAATATTTTTATTTAATTTAAATTACTTGGGTGCTTAATGGTATAAATAATAATTT
>NC_051427.1:20879193-20889193 GCF_015228065.2 Penaeus monodon | reverse complement strand
TGATGATATAAAAAAATATCATTAAAAACATTATAAAATTATACATTGATAGCATATGGAAAAAGTATTATCATTATTCACCGTTTCTGTAAAGACATGCACGTCAGCAGTTATTTTCGCACAAATATGCAATAATTAATGCAAGGAAATAATAATTATACACACAATAATCTTAATAAATTCAGGATAAGTAGAATTAAAGGAGAACAGAAGCAATTAAGATTGTAAAATTTAAAGACTATAAAAAAAACAAAATCGAGAAACAATATATATAAAACAACAACAAAACATCATCTATAAAAAAAAAGCAAAATTTACCCCCAACAAGAAAGACCAAGACACAAAACACAAAAAACAGATCAATCCCAAACAGCCAAATAAAACCCGTAAAACAGAAGGAAAAAAGACCCAAATCAGGCAAATTAAGGCATACGTGAGTAATAAAAGCGAGTCCTCAGGCGGTAGCGTCATCATCGGTACCTACGGCAACCAAGGCAAACCGCGCCCGAGCGGGGGGAAGGACGGCGAGACGGAGAGACGAAGGAAAACGCTCCCTCACATCTTTCCATGTTTTCCCTCCTTCGTGCGCGATTTTTCTCGTCTCGTGTGAACGTCGGGTGAAGCAGGCGTGAACTTGGTGACGAACAACGTGTGAAGGGGTTGAGTGTTGAGGGTGATTAGCGGAGCCGTAGCGTACCCCCAAAGAGCGAGGGGTCCACGTGCCCTGTGACCATTGAATCCAGTTAGGTTCTGAAAATCTCAATTATTAGCGAGAGGGCGTCCTTTATTTAATTCTTTGACGACACGCACAGTCGGGGAAGGGGGCGATGGTGTGGCCGTCGCCGCCCCTTTTCCCGCGGAGTGTCCTCGGAAATAATCGAATTTTCAAAAAAAAAAAAAAATTTCATTCGAAACCAACCGTCAACAAAGCGAAGTGCTGCCATCTGTTTGGGCGGCGGAGGACACTGCGGCGCCCAGTCAGCTGGATTCATTTTATTTTAAAAATCCTTTTTTTTTGTTTCGCTAGTGTGTATGTATGCATGTATGTGTGGTGGTATGTATGTAATGTATGCATGTGTTGTGATGTATGTATGTACGCATGTATGAGCTGTGTGTATGGTATGTAGCACGTAGTGTGTGGATGGATATATATGTATATGTGTGTGTATATATATCTAGTATGAACACACACACACACACACACACAACACACACACACACACCACACCACACACACACACACACACACACACACAACACACACACACACACACACACAATTAAATACTACATACATACATAATACATACATACAACATACCATACATACATAATACATAATTACATACATATCATACATACATAACATAAAACATTTTTTTATATTGTTAATATCCATATTGCTATGGTAAGGAATATAATTTATGAAGTATATGGTATGTTATTATTGTTATTATTGTAATTATTATTATTATTATATAGTATTATTATTATATTATTATTGTTATATTCTGATTATATTTGTTACTATTACTATTATTAATTTGATTATCATTGTAATTTTTATTATTATAGTTATCATCACCATCATCATCGTTGATCTCATGATCATCACATCAGCACGTCGTCATCATTCATCGTCGTCATCATCATCATCATCATCATCATCATCCCTCATTCATCATCATCATCATCATCATCATATCATCATCATCTATCACATCATCATCATCATCATCATCATAATCATCTCCAGTCACCATCATCAATCATCACCAGTGTTAATAATATTAATAATAAAACCAGTGATGAACTGATCTAGGCAGGAAAACCAGTTATAGGAAAATGGAACTGCAACATTTCTAAACGGGTCATTATTATGGGATTATTATTATTTTTTTTATTCCATGGTTAAAAAACATGATAGACCAAGTGACCAGAAACAGTAATTTGTTGCGAAAGTATAGGAAATTTTAATTATAATGCTAATGATCAAAATGATGAGCTTTT
The DNA here is from genome assembly GCF_015228065.2 of Penaeus monodon. Classification (NCBI taxonomy): domain Eukaryota; kingdom Metazoa; phylum Arthropoda; class Malacostraca; order Decapoda; family Penaeidae; genus Penaeus; species Penaeus monodon. The sequence goes on along the minus strand of NC_051427.1, from coordinate 20,887,183 downwards.
CCAGTCTAATGTCGTCGTCATAATCATCCATCATCATCATATCACATCAATCATCATCATCATATCATCATCATCCATCATCATCATCATCATCATCATTCATCATCATCATTAATATCATCATCACTCATCTCCAGTCACCATCATCACTCACACAGTGTATAATATTAATAATAAACAGTGATAACTGACTAGGCAGTGAAAACCAGTTATAGAAAAAATGGAACGTGCAACATTTTCTTAACTAATATTTACGTGATTTATCTTATTTTTTTTACCATGGTTAAAAAATCATGATAGACCAATAGGTGACCAGAAACAGTTAATTTGTTGGAAAGTATAGGAATTTTATATAATGCTAATGATCAAAAATGATGAGCTTTCCAGCTAAGTAAAAAATTTGGTCTTATCCATATCAAATTCATTATGTAGGTTTATGGGATACATAAGAAAAGAACATAGAAAAAATATCGTGCATGTTCCCTTTTGCCACAGATTTATACAAAAATAAAAGTTTGCATATTATAGAATAATATTTTCATGATTTATTGGAAAAAAAAAAAAAATGGTTATCATCTTATTTTTGTACAATAACGACTACACTACCAATCATTGGGCTGGTGTTTGCTCCTCTTCCCTGTTGTTCAAGCACAAGTGCAATTCTGCAGACCCCACCCAAGACATTTGATGGACCAATGTTGAGCTTTTCAGGTTTAGCGTATGTGTGAGTGGGTGCGTTGAATGTGAGTGGTGCGTGTGGAATTGATGTGCGTGCATAGGTGCTGGCCTGAAAAAAAAATGGTTTCCCCACTGACCCACGATTTTTTCATCAGTAATTTTAAACCCAATAAACTGGGGGAAAATTGCAAATTAAAAAAATATATATTATTTATTTATTTCATTTTCTTTATTTTTTTTTAATAATTAAATTTATAATTATTTTTTATTTATTTATTATATATATTATATTATTATTATTATAGTAGTAGTTAGTATTCAGTAGTAGTAGTAAGTAGTAGTTAGTAGTAGTAGCGATACAGGTCTTACAGTTTAATTAGCTCATTGGTGACTTGTACAAGTGTGCCATCTATGTGTAAAAAAAACAGTTAAGAAAGTAAATTCACAGCGGGCATGGCATGTACATATATGCATGGCCGTTGCATTGGGTTACATTATTTATGATTTTTTAAAGATAAATCCATGGCTTATTAACAATGGGATAACATATTTTACATCGTCAAGTGTATTTGGCTAATAAACAGTGAATTTTAAAAGCCTTGGGGTGATTTACATATTGATATCCCCTATTTTGATTGAAATAGTGCCATACTTAAATGATCTCATGAATGGGTCATTAAGCCATTAGGTGTATTTGACCCATGGACGTGTGACTTGTTCCCTTGGTTAGTTGCTCTTGCTCAGGAATTTAGGCTCACACTCACTATTTTCTAAGGGTTGTCTTTTTCATAAATATCACTAAATGTGCACCAAAAATCTTGATAGATGACACTTACTACCTAGATATCATCTGTAAAATTACACATTTTTCATTTACCTGCCAAAAAGGAAGGAGGCGGCAGAGGGGTTTGGGATGGTCAGTGCGTGAAAGATCCTTTCCTTTTGACTTCTGGAAGGGGATGATAGTTGTGGGTTCATCTCCAATCAATGAGAGGCCACAGACAATGTTGATGGTATGGCTCGGGTTAAGCTAATGGGGATGGGGTGGTGGATGATGGATAAACCCCATAATAATATAATTACAGTTGTTTTTTGATTCTATAGTTATTATTATTATTTTTTTTGTTATTCCCCTTTTTGTTGATGTTAATTATTATTATTTATGAATATTATTATGATTATGATTTGATTATGATTATTATGATTGTTTCTCATTTATTATTGCTATCATATTATTGATATTATCAGTATTATTGTGTATAATCCTCACATCATCAGTATTATAATCATTATAGTTATTATTTTTGTTGAGTCATTGGGTTCATATTCTATTCTCATTATTGTTATATGATAATTTTGCTATTGCTATATTATTGTAAACCTATTATGGACCCAAATTTTTCCTTGGCACATAACACAAAAAATTATGCTTCAAGTTTTAGAATTTAGGTTAGACTAGACAAATTTCAGTTCAGTGTGGTATGAGAATATAGATATTATATATATGTATATATTTATATATTTGTACATAGTATTGTAAATATATATATATAAAAATATCATATATATATATATATCTATATGTATATTTATATATATGTATATATATTTATACATATTTATATATTATATATATATTTATATATATATTATATATTTATATAGGATATATATATATATATTATATATTATATATATATATATATTATATATATATTATATTATAAATTTATATATATATACATATATAATTTATATAATATTTAATTCTATATTCTATATATTATAATATATGATATATATATATATAATATATATATATATATATATAATATATATATATATAGTATATTATATTATATATATATATATATATATATCATATATATAAATTAATATATGAATAAATATATATATATTTATATATATATAGATAATAATATATATATATATATATATATATATATCATATTAATATCATAACTTGTATACATATTATACGTATGTTGCCATATATATTTATTTATATAATTGTTTATATATTATATGTATTATTATATAATTTATAAATATAAGATTTATATCAATAATAAATTATATATAATTTATAGATATTAATAAATATATATATATATTATATATTATATATTATATAAATATTATAGATATAGTATATATATGTATTTAGTTATATATATATATTTCATATTTTTGTATATTTGTTGATATATATAGCATATATTCAATATATTTATGTATATGTATTATTTATGTAATATATATATATATATATATATATAATATATACCCCTATAAATATATTATATATACAATAGATATAATATATACATAATATATATATATATATATATATATATATATATTATATATATATATATAATATATATATATATATATATATATGATTTATATAACATATTTTGTAATATTTTATATAGTTATATGTAATATATATTATATATAATATATAAGATATATATATATATATATACATATGTATATGTATAGATATATATATGTGTGTATATAATATATATTATAATATAAATATATTGTATATGTATAGATGTATATGTTATATATATGTATATAATGTATGTTATATATGTATTATGTATGTAATATTATGTATATATGGATATATGTTATATTATATTATATATATATAATATATATATATATATATATATATATTGTGTAGTGAATACTTAATATTTATATTATTACACAAAAACACACATTATTTCTATATTATGTAGATATTATATAGCAATCTATATTTTTATTATATAATATTAAAATTCATAGTCGTTATTGTTATTACTATTGTTATTATTATGGATTATTTTTCTATTATCATTGTATCATGTTTATAGTTATTTTATTCTTTTTCTGATTACTACTTCGTATCCTTCCCAAAATGGCCTCTACCACCGTTTTTTTTTCAGCTCCATTCCGCCATTCTATGCTCCCATTCCTGCTTTTTCTCCTTGCAGATATACCTTTTTTCTTACTACTACTCATACTACTACTTCTACTTCTACGGCTTCCTGACCTCTTACTTCTACTGCCCTATCTACTTCTACTTCTACATTCTTACTTCTACGTATTTCTGCTACTACTACTACTACTACTCATACTACCCCCAATCACTTCTTACTCTACTCTTAATCGCTGCTGCCGCTGCTGCTTCCATCTTGTCATCATTCTCCGTATCATATCATTGGCTGTTGCGCACTGTCACCGGGCAGCAGTATAACTCATCCCATTGTTACGTGTTATTGTTTATACAATTTTTTTTTTCACTTTACTCCCCATATTGGTATTATATTGTTGTTGTTACTATTATTATTTTTATATTGTGTTCATCCTCATCAATGTACTAATATTATTAGTCCTGTCTGTTGTTATCATCGTCAATCGCCATCGTCATCATCAGTAGTAGTAGTGGTTTTGTGTTGTTGTTTTTGTGGGCGTTGTCTTTTTATTTTTATTATTATTAGTATCATTCTTATATTATTATTATTTATTATTATTATTATTATAAATTCTTATTATTATTATTCTTATTATTATTATTATATTATCATTATTACTATTATTATCTTACTATTGTTACTAATACTATTGTTGTTGTTGTTCATTGTTAATATTTTAATTATCTGCATCATTATAATCATCATCATCTAATATTATATCTATTATTAGTATTAGTATTATTAGTATTATTATCATTATTATTATTATTATCATTATGTCATTAGTTTTGTAATAAGGATAATTTTTAATTTAATAGTACTATGGTGATGGTAATGATCATATTGTTAACTTTATTTTTTCTATTATCATTCATTACATCACCATCATCTTTATTTTATTTTTTTTTTTTTTTTTTTTTTTTTTTTTGTCTTCAAGTTTATTTTGTTCATGTTATTATAATTAGCATATTATCATCATCCATCATCATCATCATCATCATCATTATCATTCATAATCATCATCATCATCATCATCATCATCATCATCATCATAATCATCATCATTCATCATCATATCACATCATCATCATCTCATCATCATCATCTTTATGATAATGATGATGATGATGGTTATTATTATTAATGTTACCATAACTAATATAACGGTTATTGGGTTGTTTCCAGTAGGCCAGTGCAACTTACTTACTAGATTTGCTCTAGGAACATCTATCTAAAACTTTTTTAAGCAGTTAAGTCTAATAAAAATGGAAGTGTGGAAGTCTATTTTAGTGTGGTTTGTAGAATAGGAGACACAGATGGTATACTAATGGTGAAAATGCAGAAAGAACGTGACAATGGTATGTTTGAAGTTATAAAAGAGTTTCAGATTCATGTGAGGACGACTTCCGTAACACATGCCATTGCGAGTCATCACATTAAGCATGCTTAGCTCTTTCACAAAAATAATGTAGAGGGGAAATAAGGGTATTAGATTTGAGGAACACAATACATGAAGGGCATTCATAAAGTTGTATAAAGGTAATGAAGAAATGATAGTTTCAATGATGTAATGTTCTGAGGTTCACAGTTTGTTTCAAAGGGTGTAGAAGACACCAAAATTTCACACTGAAACAAACGGTTATTAGATGATGGCATCTGCATTCTACGTTGTTTTAGAACCTTGTTTGTTAAAACAGAACTAGTTAAAGTCTCAACCCCGCTGGGGTCCAGGTGCCTTGCTGCCGGAGTGGCCCAAAATCAGGCCATAGACTTACTCTTGGAGTTGGCGGCTCTTATCCGGTGTGGGCTGGTAGGCAGCTCAGAGAGAGTTTGTTACAAGACTCTGGGAGAAGCATTTTGGCTTTTTTTGCCATTTTCCTATGCCTATATTTACTTGTCATCTGATATGCTCCAACAAGATGGTAATAGACAGTGCCTCGAGGTCATGCCGTGGGGCAAGAAGGGCTCCAGAGCATGGGGGGGTGTCCTCCTTCCTTGTCATAGGGGCTTATGGATAGTACTTTCCCCTCATTATGGTGGACATGATGCATAGGTACCGTTCCTTCAATGCACACGGAGGTCTAAATCCACCCTCTAAGAGCTTTGTCGCATTCCATAGGTGGGTATTCCTGTCACTGGAAACCTCAGTTGGATTGTTTCATGAGTGGCATGGAGCCCAACCCTGAGCCAAATTTTTTGTTTAGTGCTTTGGCTATTTTGCACCCGGAGAAGGATGTTTAAATTGCATATACGGGTCTGTTTGTATCTATTGTAAACATCTCTTCAGATGTTAGATTTATTTTAATTTGTTGCTCTTGTGTTGAGTTTAGTTTTTGAAATTAATTTTTAGGTTGATCAAAAAATTTCCAAAAATTCATAGGGGTATTATGAAAGACCATTTTGGATAAGGGATAGACAAGACAGGGACAGATGACACGACCAGACAGAACAATAAAAAAAAAAATGTCAAGCAGACAAACAGCAAGACGAGTGAAAGAAAAGATTATGGTGTTGTGCGTGTGCATGCGTGTGTGGGTGTGTGTGGTGGTGGTGTGTCGTGTGTGTGTGTGTGTGGTGTTGTGTGTGTGTGTGTGTGTGTGTGTGTGTGTGTTGTGTGTGTGGTGTGTGCATTTTGTATGTATGCATATGTATATAGTAAAGGTGTACACACAACATACACACACACACACCACACACACACCACACACACACAACACACACACACACACACACACACACACACACAACACCACACACACACACACACACAACACCACACACAACACACACACGCACACCAGGACACACACCGTGCACAACAGACACAAACTCAGACACAGACACACACACACGCACACAGACACACACACGCATACAGACACACGCACGCAGCCACAGACACACGCAGACACACACAGACACAGACATATGCACACACCACAACACATATGCACACACCACACCGACACACACACACACCCCCAAAAACACAACACACACAACAGACACACTCCACGCACACACACGCACACACACGCAACACAGACACCTCACAGCACACAGGACACACACACACAGGACACACACGCACGCACACAACACACAGACACACTTATGGCACACACAGACACCGCACCACACAGACACACACGCACACACAGACCACACATGCACGACACGGACACACACGCACGCACAGACACAACACGCTTGCACAGACCCACACACGGACTTGCCACGCACGCACAGGACACACACGCACGGACGGGGACACACCCGCACGCACGGAACACACGCACGACGGACCACACACGCACGCCACGGACACCCACACGAACGCACGGGGACACACACGCACGCACGGACACACTGCACGCACAGGACACACGCACGCACAGATACACTCGCACGCACAGACACACACGCCACAAACACAAACACACACAAACACACACACACACACACACACACACAACACACACACAACACACCACACACACACAAACCATGCATATACATACATACTCTAAAAATCCATACACACACATTTGTTTATTATTTTTTGCTTGCTGCTTGCTTTGTGTATGGTTTTAGATAACCATCCAAAAATATAAAAAAACTGTGTGAGTCTTGGGGTAGTATGTGGTTCATAAAATCAATGAGCTTGCCTAGGGGGAAAAGTGTCCTGGCCATGCTTGCCTGGAGCCGCCCCTCCCTGCTCCAAAGCACAAATGGACGCCCATGAATGACCCCCACCCTCACCATCCTTTCAGGCCCCCAGACATGTCCACGGAAAAAATACATCAAGAAACCCCCAAAGTGTATGGACGAAAATAAGACCATTAACCTTGCAGCGGCCAAGGTCATTGTGTTATTAACAAGAAGCAGTTGGACATGGTACAGGCTGTCCAAGAAGTACATGTGACGAAGTGTGTCCATGACGGCGCACAAGTGAAAAAGTAGGCTGTACATTTTTAATTATTTTTGTTAGATCTCTCTCTCCGCAGAGAGAGGGTAGATGGGAAATATGTAGAAAGAGGAAGAGAACAGGAACAAGAGATAAGAAGGAGGAAATAAGGGGTAGAGCGTAAGAGAGGAGATGAGGACGAAAGACAAGAAAGAGGGAGGGAGAAAGAAGAAAAAGTGGAGAGAGAAGGATAGGGAAAAAGAAGGACTAAAGGGAAGAAGAGAGAGAGAGGCAGAGAAGAGAGAAAAAGAGATGAGAGAAGAAAGATAAGAAGGAAGCGAAAGAAAGAGCGAGCGAAAAAGAGAGAGAGAGAAGGAGAGAGGGAAAGAGAGAGAGAGAGAGAGAA
>NC_051427.1:20864193-20871693 GCF_015228065.2 Penaeus monodon | reverse complement strand
CCACTCTCTGTCATGGGTGAGTAAGCACTATGGTGTTCCACGATCCACACTCTCGGCCAGGCTTAAGTCCCCTCACCCCCTGGCCAGGAAGATGACAGGTAAGGGAACCGCCTTGCCGTATGAGGAGGAGGAGGCCATCAAGAAGTGGATCTTGGAGATGAGCACTAAGGAGGGCACACAGGCCTGGCAGACCATAGCCAGGACAGTTCAGGAAGTGCTAAATGAACGAGGGCTTAAAGTGTTCAAGAACAATAACAAGCCAACGTCTGGCTGGCTCCAAGCCTTCCTGAGGCGTCATCCCGAGCTCAGAAAGATACGCATGGTACTGGACGGACAGGCATTGTGGGGACCCACCAAAAAATATGGATAGCAAGGTAAACCTGAAGTAAAAGTTGTGGTCCTGGGCTAGAAGGACGAGGATGAGGAGGATTACCCCAATATATAGAGGAATATACGACAGAAGGAGTCGCTTCTGGACGAGCTGGGATGACGGAATTAATAAAATAAACAAAGCAAAATCCTGAGAAAGATGCATCAAAGTTGAAGCTGAGGGACATCCAGCCAAGTGCAGAAGGCCAAGGATAGCTTTGAGATGCCACCCTTCACAAGGAGGAGCCGCGCGGCCGTTTGAAAAAGCAGAAGACGTTGCACACGCAGGACACAAAAACATCTCTTGGGGAACAGAAATTCTCGTGGACAATAAGGTGATCACCAGTCCTCCACCCCTGCAGGATCTCTCCTCCAAAGTTCAGCAAGCAGCATTACTCAGATTCGTAGACAGTGTTCTTTCTAGGTTTTGAAAGAGATAGTCTTCCCCAGGAGCCGAAGGGATTTCTTCAAAACTAGATAAGTCTGCCAAATCAAAATGGTCTTTCTTTCACGAAGGCCAAGTGATTAACCTGAATGTCTTCGCTCGAGGCATTGTCCATGGTTTGACATGTCCTTTCTCAGAAGCCAAGTGATTCATACCTAGATGTGAGGGTTCATCTCCAGATTCAAGTGGTTTCCTCCCTGGATGTGTGTATCTTTCTCCAGAGCCAAGTGATTCTTGCTCCCGGCTGGAAGGTCCCCCTCTACTCCTGAGTGATTCTTCCATGCTGCAGACAGCTTCCCACTCTGAGCCAGTCTTCCCCAAAATCAGTGGTCCTTCTGCAGCAGTAGTGATTCTGCATGGATGGAATGGTCCTCCAGTGCTAAGTTTCCTTCCCCAAAGTGAATGGCCTTTTCGCGAAAGTTGAGTGACTCGTTACCACAACAAGCCAGTGTACCGCTTAAGATGTGCAATCTTCTCAGTGAGCTGTCAGCGGGCCAGACCTGTAAGTCTACTGAGCCAGTTAAGGCAGAAGTGGGGAAATCAAAGATGGAGTTGGGGAGTAGAAGTGAAGTGAGGATGGAGGTGGAGGGCAAGGAAGCGAAGACGGTTGTTGTAGTAGTGCAAGGAAAGGAAACAGAGCGAGAGATAATGAAAACAAGAAGGAGAAGGAGTGAGGCCAGTACATTTTTTTTTAGAGAAGTGGGAGGAGTTGTAAGAAGCAGCAGGAATAAGACGAGGATACATAGGAAAGAGCAAGCGAGGAGAAGGAAGAAAAAAAAAAGGCAAGAAGGGGGGAGGCGCAAAGTAAAAAAGAAGGAACGCAGAAAAATGGGTAAGGAGAAGGAAGGGAGAGAGTGGAAAGGGGAGGAAAAAAGAGAAAAACAAAAGATGCCTTAGGGCAAAAATTAGCTGAAGTAAGTTTAATAGGAGTTGGGAAGGAAAGGAGGAGCAGCAGTAGGCGTAGGAAAGAAAAAGGGAGTAGGATCAGGAATAGGAAGAGGAGGATCAGCAGAGGCAGGGGTTAGGGTTAGGGAAAGGTTTGGGACAGGGGGAAGGAAGAGGAGTAACTGAAAGGATTAGGAGAGGGAAGTAGGAGAGGGAATCATGGAAGGAGGAGCAGGAGTAAGCGTAGATTAGGAAGAGGGGGAAGGAGTAGCAGGAGTTAGACTAGGAAGAGGGGAAGGGGTCAGAGTTTAGGAAGAGAAGAGGGAAAGAAATGGGACAGAAGGTAGGAATAGTAAGTTTAGAGGAGCCAAGGGGAGAAAAGGGAAAGTAGAAGGAGAAGTTGGAGCAGATGGGGAAGGAGTTGGATTAGGACTAAGAAAAAGTGGTGGGAGGAAGGCCAGTTGTTGGGAAAATAGGAAAAGGAGGAAAGTCTGGGGGTTACTGCCCTAACAACAATGTCATAAGGGTTTCTGAGGCAATGTACCCAAATCCTCAGGTTCATGAGAAGAAGGAGGATCCTGTCAAGTGCATGGCAAAAAAGCCAGGAGGGGGCCTACAAGCTGCTCTTTTTCCAAATCAAGTGGACAAAGACATTCCCCTTCATTTTTCCCAAAGAAAAACTTGAATACTCTTCCATTTAAAATGACTGCCTTTCGGCCATATAACCAAAATTGACTCGGGACAGAGCAGCATACATCGCAGATGCACAAGAGGGACCCCAACCAGAGGCTCGACACGACGTGCAAACAAAGGTCTTCCATGTTCTGGGCAGTAAAGCATACTGGCACACAGACAGAAATTTATGAGTTGGAATTATGCCAGCCATAGCACCAACTGGTTAGTCTTAGTCTCCAGCTCATTAGTGAGGACATTCCCAAGGCCTTCCTAAAGCCCAGTTCCATCAGGAGTCCAGGTCAAGCAGAAGGCTTGAGTCCATTGAAAAAACCTTGGATAATAGTCTCCGTACTGAAGATGCCAGAGTTCTTAAGAGATCTGAAGATCGGCGTTTCTGGTGCAAGAGCCAGACGGACCTGAGGTGGAAAGTATTCTGTCAGAAATCAGTCACAGGTAATAAAAAAGGCAGCTAAGAGAGTCAGAGATGAGGATGTGGAAATAAAAAACCTACAAGAACCAGAATAAGTGGAGAGGCGTCTTCCTGATGAGGCCGCCAAACATCCTGAAAGAGAGGGGGGGGGGGGGGGACCCCCTTTATCAGAACGACGAAAACCATGTTATGCACTTGAATCCATCACAAAACGAGGATAGCCAGCAGAAAAGTCAGTGTGGATGATGTTGCAGGGCTTGAAACAATGTATGGAGGTATACTCAGCTTGTATTGGAAATAGAGGACTTAACCAGTACATACATGTGGATGAATGAAAGACGGCGAGAATGCCAGACGGACCCACTATTTCAACGTGGGAGAAAAAGCAAAAGATGGTCGAAGAAGCTAAAGGCAGAAATGGAGATGTCAAGCCCTGGTAGTAGCCAGAGTGGATGGAAAACCGGGACAGCCGGTACCTCTGTATAGAGTGGATGAGGCAGAAGCCAAGTACTTGTATGTTCCTAGCACCGATGACAATAACGGCAGTCCACTTGCCAGACTGGAGGGTTCTTCCTGGTGCTAGTAATGTGAGGCGGATGAGCTGCTCTAGATAATCTGTGGGAGGATGATGTCAAAATGGAAATAGGTGGACTATGAGGATGTCAAACCCCTCCTGGAATTGGAGGTTGAGAAGTTGGAGCCCAGAGGCAGAGGTCTCAGAACAACAGATCCTCAAACTGTGGCTGCAGTAGTAGAGGGAGTCCAGAGGTGCGCTGTCGGACGACAGAAGAGGAGAATTAAGAAAAAGTGTCCATGCTGTAGTGAGCCAGATATGCAGAGCTACCGATTACGTACAAATGTAGTGAGGCATGGCAGCTTATGGAAGTTATTGTTAACAGACTAGAGAGATTTTAGGTTGATGTAAATCTGTATGGACATTTTTTTTTTTTATTATTAAGATTTTAAAAAATGGAGCTGTAATCATTGTTTGTAATATACAGTGGAATCAAATCCTTCGGATAAAAGTCTTGATCAGAGGGTTATCTTTGAAGATGACAGTGGAATGGGTTGTGTCATTTAAGTAGTTTCTTTAACATTTACAGTGACTTATCACTGTTTGAGAAATTTCCAGTACAAACGTGGTTCCCATTGATTTTTCTTGTTATATATATACTATGTTTTATGCAGTAATGTGTATTTATTTTATGAGTATTGTTATATTATCATATTGGGAGCCTTAAGGTTTTTGTACATTACTGTTAATTGTTTTTTTATTACTGATTTGTATGGCTGCGCTGTACTGTGTCGTACATCTACATAAATGTTGGCCTTATATGAATATTCTTGGCTGGTTTCAAGAAGACGTGCTCCACATACTTTATGTTTTCACACTTCACATAATGCACACACACACACGCAAACGCTCACGCACACGGCACACGCACACGCACACGACACGCACACGCCCCCGCCACACACACACACAAACACACACACACAAAAACACACACACACACACAGACACACACACACACACACACACAAACACATACAATACACATACACATACAATACACATACACATACACATACACATACACATATAGTATACACATTACCGAACATACGCACAGACACAACGTAATACACAGACGTACATACAACATCGTACATACACACAATGTCATACACACGTACATACACATACCACCACATACACACACAGTACACAACACACACACACCACACACACACACACACACACACACACACAACAAACACACACAAACACACACACACACACACAGATACTAATATAATATATATATTATATATATATATATATAGATATATATATTATATTAGGCTATATGGATTTATGTATGGATGTAGGGTGTAATGTAATAATTATATTAGATTATATTAGTATTATATAGACCTAGTATGTACCTATAACTGGGCTACACCTAGAAACTATGCCTAAAAACACAACACATGCACATGCACACACACACAAACGCACACGCGCACGCACGACTCAACGGCACTCACTCACTCATCACGCACGCACTCACGCACGCACGCACCACTCACGCACTCACGCACTCACGCACGCACGCACGCACGCACGCGCTCTCGCTCGCTCTGGCGCGCACGCTCGCACGCGCCGCGCACTATCGCTTCTCTCACGCACCGTCTCTTCGCGCCCGCGCTCACCGCTCGTCTACGCCGCGCGCACGGCGCGTCGCTCACTCCCGCCCACTGCTCTCTGTCTCTCCCCTCTACTCTCCGGCAACTCTCTCACTCTACCTCTCACTCTGTCTCTTCTCTCACCACTCACTCTCTCTCTCGCTCTCTCACTCTCTCTTATCTCACTTCCTCTCCACTCTCTCAGTCTTCTTCTCTCCCTCTCTACTCGCTCTCACTCTCCCTCTCTATCTCGCCACTCTCTCACTCTCTTTCTCGTCCCTTCTTAGGGATAGCACTATAAATATTTGGCTGTGAGCTGTTATCTATGTGAAAAGTAATATTGATTATATAAGATTCAAAAGGACGTCCACCCTTCATTGTGGTGTTCTTTTTGATGCATTTTTATGAAACTTTACCTACTGTATTAATAAGGTTAAAGGTTCCATCTGTGTTTAATTCAACCTTTACTCAGCAAAGGGAGATTGATGGTGAAAACAAATTTATTTTGTCTATTCATAGAGTGAACTTTATTACTCTCGTTGTAATGTATAAAAAGTATGGACTTGAATGATTTGAATTTGAATTAGAAAGAAAACAAAATCTGTATAAATGAGAGTTCATTGAAATTGGATTTACCAATAAGGATAATATTAGGATATGCATGAAACAACATGGTGATCACTATCATAGTCACAATTATATATATATATATAATTATTATATAGATATATATATAATATATCTATAATATATATAGTATATATAGTGATAATGTATATCTATGTATATGTGTATTTAGGTTATGATATATGTAGTATAGGATATATATATAATTTAATATATTATATGTATATTATATATAATATATATATTGATATATTATATGTATATATTATATATTATAATTATATATTCTTTATTATATATATATATAATATAATGATTATATATAGTAATATATATACTGTGTCCCTCTCATTTTTTACCTTAAATGTCCCCAGAGTATTCAAAATATTTGGATCTACTCGGCTTTGATAGGAAAAGCCCTAATCATCACCCTGTGGCAGGATATTTTACCAGGTGGGACGAGCAAGACTATGTTGGGGTCCACTCTGCTAGGGAAGATCTGCCTCCTGGCACCGTTGCCGCTATCCATACCTTGCCCAGGGAAGCCCATATAGACTTCAGCCAAGACTGATGTGTGCATGGAAACAAAACCCATTCAATCACAAGCACCCCCCCCCCCAGTCCCTTGCCCTTGTGGGGGGGGGGTGGCTTAGGAGGTGAGACTAGACACCAAAGCTGGGGATCTCCCTCCTGGGCCTCAGCCACCTAGGCAACTAATTTTCCCATCCGCTTTTTTGTTTCTGTTCTTCCCACCCCACTACTATCCAATTCCTAAGGGTGAGAACGTGCTGAAAGATTGATAAGGCTGACTTTGGCCAGTCCTGAATGCATGAGGGAGGCATGGGCAAACTATTCCCTGTTTTAGTTGTTAGCCATTACCCTAGCAAGGAGAACCCGATGGTTGTACGTTTCTCTCCACAACATACTCTAGGCTTACCATAGCCAAATAATGTAAGATGTATACTTGTAGGGGCAATGAGGCTTGCCCTTCATAAAATAGCCCCACCAACTCAACTCAAACCCCAGGCTCCCTTTGACCACGGTCTGGAACAACTTCAAACTAATACCCCCTCCTCAATGCCTACTAATACATTTCCACCCAAGTCATACACTCAAGCCTCAGGAGACATTTTTCAACTTCATCACTTCTACCCACACTTTCTTCATCAACTACCCCATCATCACTATACTCTTTACAGCCGTATTGGTCCACCTGTCCGTAATAATACCTCCCAACAATAACGCCTTCTTCACACTTCCCCGTCCTTATACCACCCACCATTCAACAATTCTGAAATACTAATTAGTCCGTATAATGGGACCAATTTTTCGATGATCTCGCAATACTTGCACTGGAACTGTCTCTATCTTCAGCAAACCATTTCTAACAAAATTGATCACACTGTGGAGAGACTTAATCGCATGCACTCATGGACTATGATGAGATCAGTACAGTGCTACACCATTCCTCCTCAAAAGGTCTATTGAAGGATCCCAACCAACATTGCCAAAAGGATCTTTCGTAGACTGACCTTCCTTTAATGTTACATTAGTGGAGAATATCTCCATGTCCGACCATATAACCGTCCCCCGTTGTGTCAAAATTGTTGGGAGTTAGGACATCCTACAAACATTGCGTTTTCTACAGCAGAATCCCTATATGTATCCAACCTGTTAATACTCAATCAAACTGACTTGCACAGTCACGCACGTGTAACGTGGCGACCCCAAAAGTGTTTATCGGGGCCTGCCCCATACAGTTTGAGGACTTAGGTGGTAAACGCTCAGATTAGGACTCACTCTTTGCGTAGCCAAAGCGAGAGTTCTTTTGCCATTTTAAATCAAGACATTCCCAATCTACTGCAGCCTCACCCCCATC
>NC_051427.1:20846878-20864093 GCF_015228065.2 Penaeus monodon | reverse complement strand
AAAAAAAAAAAACCCGAAAAAAAAAAACATACCCCGTATTTCCCCTTGAGGGCAGCCTGACTCCAACTTCTTTTTAAAAACACCCTTTGGCCCGCTGCTTTTATGGTCTTTTTCTCCATACATTTTGGGGGTTTTTTGATGTTTTCGGCTGCTGGGGCCGAAAGGAGGGGTGAGGGGGGGGGGTCTTTGGGCCCTTGTGTGGAGCAGGGGGGCGGCTCCGGGAAGCATGGCCAGGACACTTTTTTAGGCAAGCTCAGGGGATTTTTTTGAACAATAATACCAAGACTCAAACATTTTTTTTTATATGTTTGGGATATGTTATCAAAAATACAAAAGAAAGCAAGAAGCAAAAAAAAATAACAACAATGTGGTGTATGGATGTTTATATGTATATGATATGCATGTGTGTGTGTGTTGGTTTGTGTGTGTGTGTGTTGGTTTGGTGTGGTGTGGGGTGTGTGTGTGTGTGTGTGTGCGTGTGTGTTGTGCGTGCGAGGTATCTGGGGTCGGTGTGTCTGTGCGTGGTGTGTGTTTGGTGCGTGTGTCTGTGCGGTGCTGTGTTGCTGTGCGTGGGGGTTTGTGTGCCCCCGGGCGCGTTGTGCCCGTGCGGCGTGTGTGTCCGTGCGTGGTGTGTGTCGTGCGTGCGTTGGTGCCCTGCGTGCGTGTGTGTCCGTGCGTGGTGTTGTTCCGTGCGTGGTGTGTGTCCGTGCGTGGGTGTTGTGGGCTGGTGGTGCCCGGCGTGCGTGTGTTCCGTGGGGACGGGCCCTGTGTGTGGTTTGTGGTCTGTGTGGGTGTCGTTGTGGGGTGTGTCTGTGTTGCGTGCGGTGTGTCGGGTGCTGTGCGGTGTCGGTGCGTGTGTGTGCGTGGTGTGCGTTTTGTGGTGTGTTGCGGTGAGGGTCTGTGGGGGTTTTGGTGTGTGTTGTGTGGTGTGTATGCGTGTGCGTGTGCATGGTCTGTGGTGCGGGGTGTGTCTGTGGGGTGCGGGGGTTTTTTCTGTGGGGGTGTGTGTTGTGAAGCGTGTGTGTCTGTGAAAGCTGTTGTCTGTGCAAGCGTGTGTGTTGGCGTGGTGTTGTCTGTGCTGGTGTGTGTCCGTGCGTGCGTGTTGCCCCGTGCGTGTGTGCCCCGTCGGCGTGTGTGCCGTGGTGCGTGTGTGTCCGTGGTGCATGTGTGCTGGTGGGGGTGTGGTCTGTGTGTGGTGGGGCCTGTGTGTGCATGTGGCCGGGTTGTGTTGCGGGTTTGTGGTCTGGTGTTGGTTTTGTGTGGTTTTAGTGTGTCTGTGTGTGGTGTTGCGGTGTGTGCGTGTGAGTGTGTCTGTGTGTGTGTGTGTTTTGGGGGGGGGGTGTTTGTGTGTGTGTGCAATGTGTGGGGTGGCATATTCTGTGTCTGTGGGGTTGTCGGGTGTCGTGCGTGCGTGTGTCGTAGCGGGGGTTTGTCTGTGGCGTGTGTGTTGTCTGTGCTGCTTGGGTGTCTGTGTGCACGGTGGTCTGGGCGTTGTGTGTCTGTGTGCGGCTGGGTCGGCTGTTTTGGGGTCTGGGTGTGTGCTGTGTGTGTGTGTCTTGTGTGTGTGTGTGTGTGTGTGTTGTGGTGTGGTGTGTGTGTGTTTGTGTGGTGTGTGGTTGTCTGTGTGTGTGTGTGTGTGGTATAGTGTTTTATTTCTTTGTGTGTTGTGGGTGTGGTGTGTGTGTGGTGTGTGTGTGTGTGTGTGTGTTGTGTGTGTGTGTATTGTGTGTGTACACCTTTACATATATACATATGCATACATACACATGCCACCCACACACACACACACACACACACCACACACTACACACACACGCACACACACACACCACACACGCATGCACACGCACACACCATTCTTTTCTTCACTGCTCTTTTGTCTGCTTGACTTTTTTTTTATTTTCTATCGGTCTGTCATCTGTCTGTCTGGTGTCTATCCCTTTCCACAATGTCTTTCATAATACCCCTATAGATTTTTGAAATTTTTGATCAACAATAAAAATTATGTCAAACCACACAAGAGCAACAATTAAATAAAATCTAACATCTGAAGAGAAGTTTACACGCCCGTGATGCAATTTTAACTCCTTGGCTCCGGGTGAGCATAGCCCAAGCACAAACCCCAATTTTGCTCAGGTTGGCTGCCATGCCATCCTGAACATCCACTGAATGTCCGGTGACAGGAATAACCACTAAATGCACAAAGCTCTTAGAGGGGGATTAGACTCCGTTTGCATTGAAGAAGGGACTCATGCATCATTTCCCAGTAATGAGGGTGGAAGTACGTATTCCTATCCATGAACTAGAGGAGACACCCCCATGCTCTGGAGCCCGTTCTTGCCCACCATGACCAGAGGCACTGTCTATTACCTCGTTGTTGGAGCATGATCATATGAGCAAATATAGACATAGGAAAATGGCAAAAAAAGCGCAAATGCTTCTCAAGGAGTCTTGCAACCTCACCTGAGCTGCCTACCAGCCACACAAACCGAGAAGAGCCGCCACTCAAGTAAGTCTAATGCTGGATTTGGGCCACACCGGCAGCAAGGCACCTGGACCCAACGGGGTTGAAATTTAACTGTTTCTGTTTAAAACAAAACAATGGTTCGACAGTAAATGCCGATCCATCATCTAATAACCGTTTTGTTTCAGTGTGAAATTTTGGTGTCTGTCTCACCCTTTGAAACAACTGTAACCTCAACATTACATAAGAACTATCTCTTCATTACCTTATACCCACCTTTATGTGCCACTGCTATATTGTGTTACCTCAATCTAATAACCCTTATTTCCTCTACATTAGTTTTGGAAAGCTAGCATGCTTAATGTGATGCCTCCAATGGCATGTGTACGAAGTCTTCACTGGAAATCTGAAAACTCTTTTATCGACTTCAACTACCATTTCACTGTTCTTTCTGCATTTTCACCATTATATACCATCTGTGTCTCCTATTCTACATAACACACACTAAAATAGAGTCCCTTCCATTTTATTAGACTTCACGTGCTAAAAAGTTTTAGATAGATGTCTATAGCAATCTAGTAATAAGTTTCACTGGCCTCTGGAACAACCCAATACACAAGTTATATAGTTAGAGTACAGTATATAATACCATCATCATCATCCTTATCATAAAGATGATTTGATGATGATTGATGATGATGATGATTATGAATGATGATTGATGAGGATTCTGGATGATGATGATGATGACTGATGATGATGATGATGATGATGATGATGATGATATGAGATGATGATGATTATGATGATATAATGCTAATTATAATAACACTGACATAATAAAAACTTGAAGACAAAAAAAAAAAAAAAAAAAAAAAAAAAATAAAATCAAATGATGGTGATGAATGATGTAATGCGAAGAAAAATAAAATTACATATGATCATTACATCACCATTAATTACTATTAATTAAAATTATCCTTATTACAAACCTAATGACGGATAATGAACTAATAATAATATGATAATAATATATCATAATATAATAATAATAATATATATTAATGAGATGATGATTATAATGATGAGCGATATAAAATATTAAACATGACAACACTAACAATAGTAGTAGTAGCAATATAATAATATAGTTAATTATAATAATCATAATAAGATATAATAATTAATATAATAATATAATAATAATAAATAATAATAATATAATATAATATGATAATAATAATAAATAAAGAATTAAAAGACAACGCCACAAACAACAACAAAAAACAACTACTACTACTATGATGACGATGGCGATGACGATATAACAAAAACATGACTAATAATATAGTAACATTGTGATGCTGAACACATAAGAAAAAATAATAATAGTACAATCAACACTAATAATACAATATGGAGTAATTGAAAAAATGTATAACAATAACAACGATTCACAATGGTGATGATTATACTGCTCCGGTGGACAGTGCCAACAATGATGATGATACGGAGAATGATTACAATGAGAGCAAGCAGGCGGCAGCAGCTATAGAGTAGAGTAGAATTGATAGGGTAGTATGGTTATAGTATTATAGTAGCAGAAATAGTAAATTAGCAGTAGAAGTGAAGTAGAGCAGTAGAAAGTATAGTAGAGCAGTAGAAGTAGAAGTCGTAGTAGTAGTAGTAGTAAGAAAAAGTAGTAGCGGGCAGAGAAAAAAGCAGGAATGGAGCAGAGAAGGCAGGAATGGGAGCCTGAACACAGTGTAGAGCCTTTGGGAAGGAGTAACTAGTAGTAATCAGAAAGATAAAAATAACTATAAATGATAACATGATATAAAAATAATCATATAATAACATATAATAACAATACACTATGAATTTAATATTTATAATAAAAATATGATTCTATATAGAGTATCTACATATATATAAATTATATGTGTGGTTTTGTGTATAAATAATAGATATAAGTATTACACACACAATATATATCTATATATTATATAATATATTATTATATATATATATATATCGTATCTATATTAATACATATATACATATATAATATAATATACAATATATAACATATACATATATACATAGATACAATATAACATACATATACATAAATATCATATATATACGTACATATAACAT
This sequence comes from Penaeus monodon, assembly GCF_015228065.2. NCBI lineage: Eukaryota > Metazoa > Arthropoda > Malacostraca > Decapoda > Penaeidae > Penaeus > Penaeus monodon. The sequence continues at coordinate 20,859,469 of NC_051427.1, read as the reverse complement.
ATATATTACATATACATATATGTAATATGATATATATATATTATATATATTATATATATATATAAATATATACATATATACATATATAGAAATATAACAAATAGTATCAAATGTTTATATATATATATTATATATATATATATATATATATATAGATATATATTACATATACTACATATAAGACATAACAAATAGTATAATTCATATATATCATATTATAGATATATGTATTATATAATAATATATATAATATATTATATATATATATGTATGTATGTATGTATATATAATTATGTATATTATGTTTGTATGTATAAGATATATAACTATATATCATACATATACATACATATATATAATAAATAAATAAATATACATATACATAATGTATATGATATATGCATATATATAGTAAACAAATCGCCCCAAAAATAGAATAATATATATATACAAGTAAATACATATATATAAATCATATATATATTATATAATATATAATATATATAATATATATATATGTTTATATATTAAAGATAATAATTTGATATATAGAAATATATAATATTTTATAAATATATATATATACATATAATATATAAAACAAATATAATAATAAATATATATGGAAATCTACGATAATATTTATAAATTATATAATATATATATATATATCTATATATATATATATCGATATATATACATATTATAGTATAAATACTATATATTTAATATATACAATATATAAATAAATAAATATAAATAAATATATAATAGAAACATAAGTATAATATGGTATAATTATATAAATATATTATATATATTATAGATATTAATATATATAGATATATATAATATATCTTATACTATATTATAGTCTATCTATATATATAGATATATATAGATATATATATAATATAATAAATATATGATATCTATATATATAGTATCTATATATATGAATATATATCTATATATATATATAATATATATATTATATATATATATATATACATCTATATATACATATATATATATATAATATAAATATAATATATAAATATATATATAAATATATATATGTAGACTAATTCCTACCTACAATAATACAAATATGATAGATATATATGTAATATATATCTAATATTATATATAATACACTATAATATTATAAATATATATAATATATAAATCGATATATAAATATATATATAAAATATATGATTATATTATCTAGTATATCTAATATATATGTAATATAGACTCATATATGTTATATATATATTATACTAGTCTAATCTATATATATACCTCATCTCTCTGAAGTATCTATATACACTTATATATATCTCTATCTATATATATATATATAGATATATATATAAATCTATATCTGATATATATCTTCCAGAAATATATATATATATATTAAATCTGCTATAATATATATAGCATACTAATATAAATAATACATATAATAATATAAAATAAATATCTACATATAATACTATATCTCTACTCTATATATCTGATATATCTATCCCATATATAAATACATATATATATATATATATATATATTCTAAGATATATTTTTATTATTACTATTTACATAATATGTAAAAAAATATAATAAATATATACATATATATAAATATCTATATTAACCACTGACCTGAGAATTGTCGAGTCTACTAATTCTAAACTTGACGCATAATTTTTTCTGTGCAGGAAAATGTGTCCATAATAGGTTAACATAATATAGCAATAGCAAATTATCAATATTAAACAATAATGATAATAAATAAATGACCCAATGACCACAAAACTAATAACTATAATGATAGAATAATGATGATGATGAGGATTATAAAAATAATATTGTAAATATCAATATATTAAAAAAAAAAAAAAAAAAAAAATAGCAATAATATGAGAACAATCATAATAATCATAAATCATAATCAATCATATAATATTATAATAATAATAATTAACATACAACAACATATACAAACAAAATAATAATAATTACTATGAATCAAAAACAACGTATATTATTATGGTTATTCATCACCTACCACCACCATCCCCATTAGCTTAACCGAGCCCATACCATCAATGTCCTGTGCCTCATGATGGCTGAGAACCCACATAACTTCAGTCCCCTTCCAGAAGTCAAACAAGGTAGGAATCTTCGCACTGAAACCATACCCAAACTCCTCTGCCTCATTCTTTGGCAGTAAATGAAAAATGTGTAATTTACAGATGAATATCTAGGTATAAGTTCATCTACAAGATTTTTTTTTGGTGCACTTTAATTATATTTAGGAAAATACACTAGAATAGTGGGGAAGCTCATTCTGAGCAAACAAGCACTAACCAATTGGAAAAAGCACGTCATGGGCAAATGACCTAACTGGCTTAATGACCCATTCATGAGATCATTAAGTATGGCATATTTCATCAAAATATGAATATCATATGTTCAATCACCCAAGGCTTTTAAAAATTCACTGTTTATTACCAAATACACTTGGAACTATGTCTAATATGTTTTCCCATTTGTTATAACAGGATTTATCTTTAAAACATCATATAATAATGTAACCCAATGCCAAGTCCATGGCATAAGTACATGCCATGCCACTGGAGTTTACTTTATTAAACTTTTTTTATCGAGCATGATGGCTACCCTTGTACTAATCCCCATGAGCTAATTACGAGTAGACCTGTATCGGCTACTACTACTACTACTACTACTACTACTACTACTACTGACTACTACTATAATAAATATAATAATAATAATATACTAATAATAATAAAAAAATAATTATAATTAATTAAGGTAAAAAAAAATCATAAAAATAATAAATAAATATATATCTTTTTTTTGGGGCCTGTTCCCCCATTTTATTGTTAAACTTCTGATGAAAAAATGTGGGTCAGTGAACCATTTGGTTTTCAAGCACGCACCTATGCCGCTCACTCACATTCAACGAAATCACTCACATTCACGCACCCCCTCACACATACGCTACCTAAATCTCAACATTGTCCTCATCAAATGTCTTTGGGTGGGGTCTGCAGAATGCACTTGTGCTTGACAAAGAATAGGAGCAAACACAGCCTCAATGATGTAGTGTATTCGTTGTACCAAAATAAGACTGAAGAAACATTTTTTTTTCCAAATATCATGAAAATTATTCTATATAGGCATGCTTTTATTTTTGTATATAATCTGTGGCACAAATGGAACATGCCTGATATTTTTCTTGTTCTTATTTATCCTACACCACATAATGACTTTGATAGTATCAGACAAATTTTTTACATTAGACTGGGAAAGCTCATCATTTTGATCATGTGCTTATATAAAATTTCCTATACTTTTCCACAATTACTGTTTCTGTTCACTTTGGTCTATCATATTTTTACCATGGAAAAAATAATCTAAATCACAATATAATGTTTAAAAATGTTGCAGTTCCATTTTCTATAATGGTTTCACGTTCAATGCTAGTTCCAGTTATCCGTTATATTATATTATTAACACGTGATGATTGATGATGGTGACTGGAGATGATTTGATGATGATGATGATGATGATATGATGATGATGATGATGATGATGATGAATAGATGAAGGATGATTGATGATGATGATGATGACTGCATATGATTTATATGATGATTGACGCGACCATTAAGACTGATCTCCTCATTTTGATCATTAGCATTAAAAAATTCCTATATTTCCAACAAATACTTTTTCGTCACTTGGTCTATCATGATTTTTTTACCAGGAAAAAAATAATAATACTCACATAATAATGATTTAGAAAATTTGCAGTTCCCCATTTTCTATAACTGGTTTCACTGCCTAGTCATTATCAACTGTTTTATTATTAATATATTAACACTTGTGATTGATTGATGATGGTGACTGTAGATGATGATATGAGGATGATGATGAGGATTGATGATGATGAATGAATGATGATGATGATTATGATGATTATGATGATAGATGATGATGATGATGATGATGAGATGACGACGATGAATGATGAGCGACGGCTGATGTGATGATCATGAATGACAACGATGAGTGATGTGTGATACATTAATAAAATAACAATGGTAACAAATTTAATATCGTAATAGGTAACAATCATAATATAATAATTCAATAATAATAAATAATAATAATATAATAATAATAATAATAATAATAACAATAATAACAATAATAACAATAAACATTATTCATAATTATATTCATTACCATGCATCTGAACAATATAAAAATGTGTGTATGTATGTATGTATTATTTAATGTAATGTATGGATGTATATGGTATGTAGTATGTATGTATGTATGTATGTTGTTATGTATGTTTAATGTGTGTGGTGTGATGTGTGTGTGGTATGTGATGTGTGTGGTGTGTGTGTGATGTGTGTGGTGTGTGTGTGTGTGTGTGTGTGTGTGTGTGCATACATATATATATACACACACATATACATACTATCCATAAACCACACATACGGGCTACATAATACACACACACATCATGCTACATCATACATACACACCATGCATACATCATACATACACACACACATACATGGCATACACACACTATCGAAACAAAAAAAAGGATTTTTAAATGAATCGCCTGACTGGCTGGGCGCCGCATTTCCTCCGCCGCCAACCAGATGGCAAGCACTTCGCTTTGTTGACGTTGTTTCGAATGAAATTTTTTTTTTGAAATTCGATTATTTCCGGGACACCTCCGCGGAAGGGGCGGCGCGGCCACCAACCGATCGCCCTTCCCCGACTGTGCGTGTCGTCAAGAATTAAATAAAATGACGCCATCTCGGCTAATAATCTATTTTTCCGACCTAGCTGATCAATGTCCACAACGGGAACCCTCGCTCTTTGGGACGCCAGCTCGCTAATCACCCTCCTCACCCTCTTCACACGTTGTTCGTTCACTCACCTGCTGTCCCCGACGTTCACGAGACGAGAAAATCGCGCACGAGGCGAGAACATGGGAAAATTGAGGGAGCGTTTTCCTTCGTCCTCTCCGTCTCGCGTCTTCGTTGCCTTGGTTGCCGAGGTACGTGACGGACGCTTCGCCTGATGGACTAGGCTTTTTAGACTCACTAATGCCTTAATTTGCCCGATTTGGTCTTTTTCCCTTCTGTTTTCGGGTTTATTGGCTGTTTTGGATTTATCTGTTTGTGTTTTGTGTTTGGTCTTTCTTGTTGGTTATTTGCTTGTTTTTATATATGTTTGTGTTGTTTTTTATACATATAGTGTTTCTTCTCGATTTTGTTTTTTATAGTCTTTAAATTTACATCTAATTGCTTCTGTTCTCTTTAATCTACTTATCCTGATTATTAAGATTATTGTGTGTAATTATTATTTCCTTGCATTAATTAGTGCATAATTTGTGCGACCATTAACTGCTACGTTCATTTCTCTTTAACAGAAACGGTGAAATATGAATAATACTTTTTCATCATGCTATCAATGTATAATTTTATAATGTTTTTAATGATATTTTTTTATATCATCAGTAACGTTGTACTATTTCAAATCAGCGTGTGGCTTGCCTGTTTTAAGGAAAGTTGTTATAATCGAATTCAATGTCGGAACATTATAATATATAATATCATTATATCATATATAATATAATATATTATATATATATATTTATAGATATATATGTGATGTGGTGTATATTATATAATTATATCTATTATATTATATATATTATATATTTTTTATATATATCTATGATGTGTGTGGTGTGTGTGTGTGGTGTGTGTGGTGTGTGTGTGTGTGTGTGTGTTGGGGTGATGTAAGTATTCAGTGTGTTGTATTATTCTTTTTATTTAGTTTATTTCATTATCATGTTGGGTACTCTGACCTATCCATCATTGTTTTCTTTGATATTGATATCGTATTTGTTACAAAACGACCCGTGCGTTATATACCCTTTTTTTATTTGTTTCTACACACACACACACATAGCACACACACATGCCACACACAACACACACACATACACACACACACACAGGCAACACACACACAACCACATACATACACATTAGACATACATATAGATACGCACAGAACTACATTGGCACATTCATGAAAACAATCAAAGACACAAGCGTACAGTCAAACAAGAAATACATACAAGACACACACATCAAGATGTTACACTGCACAAACACATAAACATATTTATTATATATATAGAATTATATATATATCTTATATGATATATAATATATATATATATATAATATATATATATATGATATATAATATATATATATAATATATATTATATCTATAGATTTATTATATTACAATATATATACACAAACACACATACACACCCACACTCACACACACCCACACACACACACACACCACACACACACACACACACACAACACCACCCACACACACATTATATATTATATATATACTATATATATTATATATAATATATATATCTAATATATATATATATATATCAGACACAACACAAGATATGCCCCATGTGCAAACCCCACACACAAACAGAGGAATACACACATACGACACAAAAAAAACAAGATACGCATCACAAACACACATGAACAAGACACGTAACACCATTACAAATACAAGTAAATGATACATACAAACTCACATAGAGATACATACCAAAGAATCACACATAAACAAACCTAGATCTGTATTTACTTAAGACACAATTATTCACAAGCAATATATCAAACATAGTGATTATGCAAAGGCACAACAGGAATAAGCACTAGGATACCATACATAGATGCAGACGCACAAGCAAAGTTGGTGTACAAGATACACACAAACCACAATATCATCATCATCATCAAGGCTAACGCCGACGGGGCGCATGGCTGCATCACCCTTCGCTTCCAGCCACAAGGATTCCTCGAGGCGAGTCTCTAGGCATGCACATCCCATCTCTTTCCTCGCGACAGGTTTCGTAGAGCTGACCAAGCCATGATCTCCTGGTCGTCCCACAGGACTCCTCCACCCAGGGTTTGTCCTCGCAGTGAGACACATGTTGGGGCATGCGTCCCCAGGACGTCTATGTGCCCATATAGCCTGAGTTGGCGATCACGGATTATGCAAGTGAACAAGGTCCCATGCCAGTCTCACGGTGTAAACCGCCCCGTTGGACACGTGGTCCTGCCACGTACCCCATGAGTCCGCCGAAGGGACTTGTTACAAAATGCATCAAAGACAAGACTCCAAAACATTGGATACCGTCCATGTTTTTCGCTTCCTACACAAACTGCAGTATCGGCCTGAAGACAAGCAGCTTGGGCCTTCTGCATAGGTTACCGACATGTCCAAATGCTTCTTGTTGATCGAGTTTCATGGCTGCTGTTGCCAGACCAATCCTTCTATTGACTTCTTGGTCTGACGCCCAAGATATGGACTGACGCTACCAGTTGTAAACTTCTCTGTACTCTGTAACGTCTCCGCCGAACACGCATGGATCGACTGAACGGGTTTCCCTAAAAGTCCCTGATCTTGGTCTTGGTCCAGGAGACCTCTAGGCCTAAGGGCTTCGCCGCTTGCTAGATGCATCAAGAACCGCCCCATTGATCGTGACTCCAATGGAATAGCACACATCTCGCCCAAAAGTCAAGGTCAGGACCTTGATTTGCCTATGTTGCCTCCAACACTGACTTTGCTAGTAGCTCTGCCCATTATCCAGTCATACAGTGTTGAAAAGTGTTGAAGGCCAGACACCGCCTTGCCTCACCCCTGATTTAACAGGGAAGATAAGTTCGACAGACCCCCAACACACATTACAGCACTTTCAGTACCAGTATAAGCTTGCCTATTAGGCCAATAATCTGTGTCGGAATCCCTGAGTCTCAGATATCTCATAGCGATTCCCGATGCCCGAGTCCACGCCTCTTGAGGTCGATGTAGGTTGCAAGCACCCACGACCAAACTCAGACAGGCCGTTCCCAATTAATTCAAGCGCTAGTATCCTCCTTGCCAGTAGTAAATTCAGACTGCTCCGTCTCTGATGCCTCAGGCAGGTGGTTGCGGATCGTTTCAGAAGAAATGTGGGCGAGAAACCTTGCTGTTATGCGTTGAGTCATTGTAATGACACGGTCGTTGCTATCAGTCCCAACGATCCCTTCGCCCTTCCAGAGATCAATGACCACGCCCCTCAGCAGGTCAGGGGGAATGGTACCATACTGCAGGTTGTCATCAGGACGGTGTAATGCGGGCCCCGAGCCATAGGTTTTACCTTTAGCAAGTTCGCAGGGATATCCATATGCCTGCAGCTTTCACTCTCAGCTTGGAAATCGCCATCCTAACTCTGTTCGGTAGGAGGGTTCCTCGCTGATTGGGGTGGTCCGGCACAGGCACTGAGACATCGCTTTGCATCAAGCTAATTGGTTGGAGGTATACCTGGTACAACTGTTAAAATACTCAGCCAACATTCACGACGTTTAACATGATCTGAGATGATCCGTCCTGCCCTGATCTCTGACTGCATCATCTGCGGAGGATTAGCGTTAGCTTTCTCAGGGCTTTGTAGGCAAGGGCGAGGTCTTCCAGGAAAGGCCTTCAAGCCTCCTCGCAAGATTCCTGATGAACTGTTCCTTGGTTCCTATAGCAGTAGCTATAGAATACACTTTTACGATACATTAACAAAACCAAAGAGATACATATAAGAGACACAATTAAACATGGGAACACATACAAACATAAACCACAAAACAAGGAATGGGAATACCAGAAGATACCAAACACAAACATAAGTATATTTTCAAAGAATACGTAGCATACATACAAACACACAACAAGAGACAGATACAGCGTTTACATACAAGTCACCTCAAATAAAATTCCAAACAACACAAGATACTTGCACACACTTAGAAACACTAAAATAATATGAACCACAACACACACACACTCTCTCTCTCTCTCTCTCTACACACAACACCAAATGTGTGTATATGTATATATATATAATAATCTATATATATATATATATTATTCGTATGTATGTATATATCTATATATATATATATATATATAATATATATAACCACCACACACACAAACAACATACCACACACACACAGCACACACACCACACACACACACACACACACACATCTCATATATTGTAATATATATATATATATATAATATATATATATGATATATATAATATATATAGTATATATATATCTTCTTCTTTTAACGGTAGGTTCATGTCCTGAGCCGCCGTGGTCCAGCATGATACTAATTGTAGTTTCATTTGTGATGCTCTTGGAGTGAGTAACGTGGTAGGGTCCCAGTTCCTTTCCACGTAGAATGCCGGTGACCTTTTTTAGGTGATCTTCTCTTCTATTTATCCCGGCTTTGGGACCAGCACTTGACTTGGGCTGCTTGGCCTACCCAGTGGCTAGGTAGGCAATCAGGTGAAGTTTCCTTGCCCAAGGACAACGCGGCGGTTGGTTGACTCGAACCCTCGAACTTGATTGCCGTCGTGACAGTCTTGATTTCGCGACGCTGCTAACCATTCGAGGCACCGCGGCCCTTGAACCGATCATGGGCTTCCATGTTTTTGTCTTAGCATTTAGAGCGTGGTTTGCCATTGCCTTCCCTCCCTTGTTTTAATCGATCACATCTTTATGTACCCGCACTGACTGAGCTGCTTGGCCCCAGTTGCTAGCAGGAATCGAGGTGAAGTTCCTGCCCAAGGGAAACACGCGCCGGCCGAGTGACTCGAACCCTCGAACTCAGATTGCCGTCGTGACAGTCTTGAGTCCGACGCTCTAACCTTTTCGGCCACCGCGGCCCCATATATATATATATATATATATATATATATATATATTATATATATAATAAAATATATATATATATATATATAATACACAAACACACACACACTGAATTTCATCAAGGGCACAAACACAGACAAATACAGAAACACTACACAAACAGAATCAAGATACATACAGACACAAACAAGCACAAACACTTGATGAATATAAAGTGCAAACACATTGCATCCAAAACCACAACACGAAACCCCCACACTCTACAAACAACAAAAAACATTCACACTCACCAACTTGTAAACAACAAACAAACACATTTGCATTCCCAAATTGTAACAAACATACAAACACACACACACATTTAAACACACAAATATACAAGTACACACCCATTTGCACACTCGCATTGAACACATACACTTGCAAACAACAATCAAACACAAACATACAAACACACATACTCGCATAAAAAAAATACACATACAACAAACACACTGCAACCAAACATATACAAACAAACACATACAAAAACACATATAGACAAACATCATACAAACAAAACATATGATTACAAGTAAACGCACACATACTAACAATACACAATACACACACAACAAAAACCATACAACAAAACACATACAAACAAACACACAAAAGCAAAAACATACAACAAACATACAAAAACCCACAAACATCAACAAACACCAAACGCTACAAACAACACACACGAAAACACATAAAACAACAAACAAACAAACAGTACTACAAACACACAACAAACACAAGACAAACACATACAAAGAGACACATACAACATACACACCAACAAACACGCACAAACAATCAAACACACCTACAATCAAACAAAAAACACACATACAAACAAACATATACAACACATAAACAAACAAACAAACACATACATACAAACATATACAAACACATAAACAAACAAACAAAAACACATAATACAAACATATACAAACACATAACAAACAACGACACCCATACAAACAAACATATACAAACAAATAAACAAAAAAACGACACCCATACAAACAAACATACAAACACATAAACAAACAAACGACACCCATACAAACAAACACATACCAACAGACACAATAGAAAAACACACATACAAACACACAAGACAAACACATATAAACAAACAAAGAGACACAAACAGATTTTTTACCCACCACATTCCCAATGAAAAAACAAACAAGCAAACAAACAAACAGACAAACAAAAAGACGAACTATATCTTAGAGATAAAAAGAAAAGAAAATAGATAAAAAAAGATAAAAAAGAAAATGAGTAAAAAAAAAAAAAAATCAGTTTAAAACAGAGAAAAAAAAATAATGAAAAGCAAGAAAAAAAACAATAAAAAAAACAATGAAAAACACGAATACAAAAAAAAGAAAAAAAACGAGTAAAAAAAAAAAAAGTCAACGAAGAACAAGAGTAAAAATAATAAAACAAAAAATAAAAATAAAATCAAGAAAAAGAATTAAGCATATACGAAAAACAAGAGAAAAACAACGAAAAAAAAGAGAAAAAAGAAAAACATCAACGAAAAAAGTAAAAAAAAAAAAAAGAAAAAAAAGTAATAATAATAATAATGAAACATCAACGAAAAAAGTAAAAAAAAAAAAAAAAATATTATGATAATAATAAATAAATAAATAAATAAAACTTAAACGAAAAAGAAGAGAGAGAGAAAAAAAAACATCAACGAAAAAAGAGTAAGATAATAATAATAATAATAATAATAACAAAACCTCAACGAAAAACAAAGGTAAAAAAAAAAATAATAAATGACGAAAAAGAAATAAATACATAATATATAACACATCAACGAAAAAAGAAAAAAAAAAAAACCTAAAACATTAACGAAAAAAGTAAATAAAAATCAATAAAAAAAAAAAAATCAACGAAAAACAAAAAAAAAAAAAAAAAACAAGAAAAAATCAACGAAAAAAAAGTAGTAAAAAAAAAACCTAAAAAAAAAAAAAAAAAAAATCAACGAAAAACAAAAGTAAAAAAAAAAAAAAAAAAGAGAAAACACAACGAAAAAAAGTAGTAAAAAACAACCAAAACCAAAAAAAAAAAAAAAAAAAAATCACGAAAACAAAATAAAAAAAAAAAAAAAAAAATCACCGAAAAAAAAATCAAATTAAAAAATAAAAATTACAAAAAAAAAAAAAAAAAAACAGAGAAAAATAAAAAGAAAAAAAAAAAAAAAAAAAAAAAAAAGAAAAAAGACAGAAAAGAGAGAAAAAAGAGAAAAACTAAAATGATAAAAAAGAGACAGAAAAAGGAAAAAAGAAATAAAAAAAAAAAGAGACAGAAAGAGAAAAAAGAAAAAAATAAAAAAGAAAAAAAAAAGAGACAGAAAAAAGATAAAAAAAAAAGAAAAAAAAAGAAAAGAAAAAAAAAAAAAAAAGAAGGCGGTTCCCGAGCGCGTTCGAATCCCCCTCGATTCCCGACGAAACGCGAGTCGACGAGAAACTAAGTATCTCCTTCTTTTTTAATCTCCCCTTGTTTTAAATCCCATTGTTTTATCCCCTTGTTTTATCTCCTTGTGTTTTATCTCCTTGTGTTTTCTCTCTCCCCTTGTTTTATCCCCTTTTGGGTTACTTCTTGCGTCGTTTTTTCTCCTCGTTATTTGCTATTTTATCTTCCCATGGTTTATTTCCTCTGG
>NC_051427.1:20833315-20841778 GCF_015228065.2 Penaeus monodon | reverse complement strand
TTGGAATTATTTGGAATACCAAAAGTAGCCTTTTATAAAAAATATCATTCATATAACAGAGATTAAATCCATTTAATGTTCTCGATGCCATAATGTATGTATATGTACTTATATTATTATATATATATTTATATTTTTAAATATTTATATATTTTATATATATATAGGAATATGTGTGCGTGCCCCCAACTGCAACCCAAGCATACTTACATAAATGCCATATACAACATATGATGGTGTTCCAATTATAAAAACTTTTGTATTTTCATATCCTCAGAATACTATATTTAATTCTTCTTAAACTTTTTGTAATATCATTTTAGCTCTTAATCCACGTAACATATTTGTTCTATAACCTATTAATTAACTTTTTAACTTCATTACCAATACTCAGATCTAGGCCTTTGCAGCCGATGTCGGGGCAAAAAAGCCGTTTTCCAGCCTTTATATATCATGATGATGACAATAATAACAACGATGCATATACATTTACAAATATAAGTGTATATATATAAGTGTGCGAAAAACACACCACACACACGCAAACACCACACACCACACACCCACACACACCACACACAGACAAAACCCCCAAACACACACACCACACAACACACACACACACACACACACACACACAAACCACCACAACCACACACAAACACACCACCATATATATATATATATATATATATAGATATATATATATTATATATAATATATTTGTATATATTTTTATATATGTATATATATATTTTATATATTAATATTATAATATATACATATATTATATATATACCAATATATATATACATGTAATATATTTATTTATTTATTCATACACATGCATACATGTATGTGTTGTTGTTTGATGTATATAGTATGTTGTATGAATATATATATTATATATTATAAATAAACATTCATACATTATTACTGATATCATTATAATCATCACACACACAACACACACACATTATATATATATATATATATATAATATATATATAAGATATATATAATATATTTAATATTATTTATATGATATATATACTTTATATATATATATTACACGTGTGGTGTGTGGTTGTGTGTTGTGTGTGTGTGTGGTGTGTTTTGTGTGTTTGTGTGTGTCTTGTGTGTGTGTTGTGTGTGTTGTGTGTGTGTGTGTGTGTGTGTGTATGATTACAATAATGATATTAGTAATAATCACCAACAGTTAACAGAAGTGTGAGCAGCCAGAACCTGAAAGTTCATACAAAAATAAAGGGGAGAAGAAGGCATTGTTACAAATACACAATGGGAAGGAAAATTCACATGTGGTGATATTAACCATCCCCCAGATGTGCAATACGAGTATCTAAATAATAGTGATAATAATAATCAATATTATGCTACTAATATTACTACTAATAATAATTAATATTATTCTAATAATAATGATAAGAATTACAATAAACATTCACAAATTTTGTTTGCCACCCGACGGATATCTCAAAGGAGAGTTATGCTAAATGAAACAGTAACAATAATCAGGACCGTTAATATATAAGATACATAAAAGTTCGTGAAAAAGAAACATGATATCAGCCTATTCTACACCTAAAAGATAAGCTACATACATAATATAGATTATGTATATATCTATCTATCTATCTATCTATCTATCTATCTATCTATCTATCTATCTATCTATCTATTTATCTATCTGTCTATCTATCTATCTATCTATCTATCTATCTATCTATCTATCTATCTATCTATCTATCTATCTATCTATCTATCTATCTATCTATCTATATACACGCATGTTCCGTGCCGTGTGTTTGTTTTGGTCGAACGTCACACACTTTACTATTTTCATCTCATTTTTTCTCAAAGGTTGCCTTTTTTGCTCCCAACAGGTTGGAGTGGTTCGGAGCTTGCCTAAAGGCTTGGGTGGGCAGGATTTTGTCGTTAGGAAAGTGTCGCTCTTTGGCTTCCTGCTGGCGCTGGAAGATAGAATGTTTGTCCGTAGAAGATACGCGGCGGGACCTCAAAAGGTAGACTTTGCCCGCATCAGGTGGTCGGCTTTACATTCTGATTAAAATTTACTGTGGCCTTTATGGTCATTTTCGTACTAGTGCAGAGGCGCTTTCTCGTTTTCGGGCACGGGTATCGATATAAGCACATAACAATCCAAAACAAATTCTCTCAATACGTTTCCCGCAAACGAACAAAACAGAGACAAAACTCGTTTTTTTTCAAGTCGAATGTTGACTTTCCCGTGCCACGGGGGGGGGGGGGGGACCCGCTGCGGGGTGGAAGCTGTGCCGCCAATCGCCTTTGGAGGTGTGCCAGTGGAAATTTAAGGAAGCAAGAAGTAGCCAATAAAACATGATTGTCGCAGGAAATCATTTGAGAAAAAAATAAAATAAAGTAACAGTAATAAATTCTGATTCGTTATGGATGCCGTTTGCGACTCATGTGTCCTCACCATCTAGGCAACAAAGCAATTTTGCAAGGAAGACTCTCGTGTCCCAGACTTTTTAAGGAAGCAGTTGTCAGTGCCAAAATGCGAAACAGTTTTCAACCGTCAGCTCTGTCTCGGGTCATGGCGTGGATAGTTACCCAGAAGTTAACTGCTGCGGATCTCTTGCTTTTAGTTTGGCTCGATCTTGCCGTGAATACGAGGTGAAGATTTGTTACAGGGGTCGAAGCCCCCATTTAAGAGGACAAACGAGGAAAACTAAAGCGTGAAATGCGCGTGTAACGGCTTTGGTCGCGGTACCCACCCCGCAGAGAGGGAGGGGGAGTGGGGAGTGGACTCGAAAAACATTGATAAAGGAGTATAGACTAGTGACAAGTGATAAATATGCTCCGTTAATATGTGATAATAAACGCAGAAACTCGTGAAAATAAACCCGAAACCATAGGAGCAAATACTGGCTCTGCCAAATATAACGCACTTGTCTTTGCGTGCGAAACGATATACATATTTTTTATTTTTTATTATTTATTTATTTATTTATTTTGCTTGTTCTCATTGTGTTTATTGATTTCATTCCTTAATTCAATTGAAAACCATCATTTTTTTTTGCAAAGTCCAGATAAATTATAGGGTAGTTGAAAGACTCAGAAATGGTGGTTTGCAATTGAAATGAAGGCTGAAAACACGCGAAACAATGAAATCAACTAAAATGGTCACGTTTCATCGCATTTAACATCCTTTGCATACTGAATATGTAATAAAATGCAAGTCAAGAAGTGTCCACTAGCTAGTTCATTTGGCAGAATCCATTATGAATTGATATTCCTTGCCTTATCTGTGAGTGTAGACCACCTCACGGGACCATAGCATTTGGCCGTAGCATATGAAAGTTACAAGTATCACGCCACAGGCTGTCCCACTGAAATTGTGGGCTTCGTAGCTCTATGAAGAGGCCAGCGGAACGCAGGGCTGGACAAGGCTGTCCCTCTCGTCCATCTCGCCCTGGGTTGTTTGGGCGAGCATGATGAGATGCCATCATAATAGCATAAGGCAGCATAAGTACAGCAGATTATATTTTAACTATCGTGCAGTATTACTTACTATTATATTACGTTATTGCACACTGTTACATTGGATATTATTAACTTGCTTTATTGCAGATTGTAACTAATTAATTTATATTTGAAATTAGCTTGAGAATTTGGGTAATTTCCATTAAGTTATTGTACATTCGGTTAGTTATTTAGATTATTCTCTCTAGTAATAGCAGAAGCAAAATATGACTAAGCTCACGTGTATTTTACATGCATCATCCACACATAGCACCATACCCATTGTTTCCAAGGTGAAAAGAATAGGAGGAAAGGGGAGGGGGAGAGAGAACCAACAAAACAGGGTGGGGGAGAGACGTGGCGAGGGTTGTATATCCCTATCGCTGCTATCATCATTAACGTTATCAGTATTATCATTATTATTCAGATTATTTTATTATTATTTGTTATCATTATTCTCTCTCTCTCTCACTCTCTCGCTTTCATATTTTGAGACACTTGTGCCAGCCCAAGCGGGAAGCTGGACCGGCTCTTGCGCCGGTCCAGCTTCCGCTTGGTCAGTCATCAACATGCTGTCTCAGTGGTGATCGGCTGACAGCTCTCTGCCTAAGGTGTCCCAAGTGTCTCTGAATATGAGTGTCGCCGGTCCCAATTACTTCACCCAAAAACCTCGGGCCACACCTGGGAATCCACAAACCCATTGGCGTATGAACTAAAAACCTACCTAACTTGGGGCTACACCCGGACCCCCACCTGGTCGCCATGGACTTACTCTCCGTGCGGTATTTGTCGCAACCTATTGTCTTTGTAGTAGATGAGGTAAGCATCTACTACTTGAACTTGTCTACATTTCTTTGGGGAGTGTCTATAATGGGTGAGAGTTCCCACTGGTATTATTAGGTGCTGCAGGTGCAGTGGAGAGCACACGGTGCGGAGACTGGGCAGTACTGAGTGGCCTGATGGTAGAATGGGGAATGCTGATCTTGGTTCATTCATTTATTTAAGATTTACGAAGTTTAGCCTCCCCCTGGCCCTCCATATATATAAAATTATATATATTATATATATATATATATATATATATATTATATATATATATATATATGTATATATTATAATATATATATATATATATATAATATATATATATATATATGGCCCGGCCTGTGTCAGCTATTTATGGCTGTCTCATTTGGTTCTGTGACACTCAAATGCCTACTGTGGGTGGCCGGATTGGCAGCAAGCACTCCTGCAGCCACAAAGTAAGCCCTGCGGCTGTTGTGGGGGGCTGTCTCAGAAACTGTGCGTGCTCACAACTTTGTAAATAATGTAACAGGGTAGCATTCAGCTTGTCACAATACTTGCAATACCTGTCTGCACAGTCAATTGTTTGTATGATTTGCCATGCGCAGTGGTAACCTAGTCCTTTTTCTGTGAGGAATGACTTCAGCACCTTTATTGACTGGCTCATAGGCTGTGGCATTTGAGTACCATCTGGCTGAGGGGGAGGTTCTCGTTTCTTTTCTGTAAATCTGCAGGCGAATGGCAAATACTGTGACATTGGAACTTTTGGTTTTGGGATGGGAAGTATGTCAGCCTTCTTCCAACTCTGGAGGAGAGTGGAAGTTTCCCAGTACTTGCTGATGTGTTGCAGGAAATGCAAGGTGATGGGGTCGGGGATCCTATCAGAGCCCAGGCCCAGTGTTTTTGTGCTTTTCTTAGTTCCATCTGAGTTACTGGGTTTTGGCTGCAATCTGAGTTCGAGGGTTCGAGTCACCGGCCGGCGCGTTGTTCCCGTTGGGCAAGGAACTTCACCTCGATTGCCTACCTAGCCACTGGGTGGCCAAGGCAGCCCAAGTCAGTGCCGGTCCCAAGTCCAGGTAAATAGATAGAGTTAGCGTCAGGAAGAACATCCGGCCAGAACTTGATCATTTCTTTCTGAGCGAGGTCTTCTTCTCAGAGGCGATACTAAGACATACAGTGACGTTAACAACGCCAACTTCTTGGGCTGTCTGGACCTATTCACTCACTTTGGCCATTTTTGAGGGATCATGTTGACACACACGGAAACCCAGGAAGGCTAATGTATTCTACATGTCTCCTGACATGTGTGATGAATTCATCGCGATCATGGGGCAAAAAAGTAAAGGAATCAATCATCGCAGAAATAAAAGAGGCGAAATATTATGGCACTAGCGTCATATGGTTCTGAGTGTTGGGTGCTGAAGTAGATAGACAAGAAAAAGATCAATAGTTTTGAAATGTGGTGTTACAGACGAGTACTGCGTATTAGCTGGACAGAGAAGAAGACGAATGATGAAGTGCTGAAAAAATAAATTGTAAAGACCGGCTGTTGGACATCTTGAACAAAAGGAAATTAAAGTTTATTGGTCATGTGATGAGAAGTAAAAGTTTTTGAGAAAGACTTGCTGACAGAGATGGTGATAGGAAACAGAGGAAGAGGCAAACCCAAAGACAAGACTGAGCGACAATATCAAAGATATTTGCGGCTGTCGATGTACAAATGGAAAGAAAAGCGCAAAGATCGAGTTGAGTGGCGAAGGATGGTGAAGAGGTCCACGGCTGCTCAAACATGAGCAATACCGTTATTGATGATGATGAGCGTAGATTCCACGCCTGACCTGAGCCATACAGATCAAACTAGCTGTTATGACAAGAAATGTGAATTGAAGTGGCGATGTTGTTGAAAGCTTTTCAAAATTCACTGCAGTCGAAAGTCATGCGGGTCGATATTTGTTTGGTATGTTTCAAGAAAAA
Source organism: Penaeus monodon (assembly GCF_015228065.2). Taxonomy (NCBI): domain Eukaryota; kingdom Metazoa; phylum Arthropoda; class Malacostraca; order Decapoda; family Penaeidae; genus Penaeus; species Penaeus monodon. The sequence continues at coordinate 20,835,478 of NC_051427.1, read as the reverse complement.
ATGAAACATCTGGTATTGGCATCAGTGCATGTAGATCACAGTACTACGATAATGCCGCAAACATGAGCGGCATTTCGTCCATTTCGTATACAAAGACGAAGCGAAATCGCTCCGCTCTTCATCCTCCCGCCTCTCCTTCACCGACTCGGGCTAAATTGCACATTGATCCCTGGCCTAAGAAAACTTCTAGAGTAAACGCGGTGGAATTTTTCGCAGAGTTATGACTACATGGTTTTCTTTGTGTTGGGTTGTGTGTTGCGTGTATATACATGCACCTATCAGTCTCTCTCTCTCTCTCTCTCCTCTCTCTCTCTCTCTCTCCTCTCTCTCTCTCTCTCTCTCTCTCTCTCTCTCTCTCTCTCTCTCTCTCCACTTTCCATCTTTCTATATTAATCGTCATTTCTTCGTTATTCCTTTCCTCTTTATCCGTTCAAGGTTAATCAGTAATCTCAAGGAACATCATGTGAAAAAATCTGGATATATATAAACATTAAAAAAAAAACAGAAGCTTTTAGTTTTGTATTTTCTTTTTCATAGGCACTGTTGTTGTCTCCTTTAAATAAACAAGTTAAATGTTTGATATTTCCAGTGATAAATCAAATACGCGATCATTTTTTTCCGAAGTTCTGAAGATGTTTCAATGGAAATATATGAGGGTTTCTGCTGATATCACTTTACACACGATAAAAGCCAGAAAGTGTCCAGCCGCAGCTACAGGAGTTGGCCGGCGGCGGTTGCCCCCTCCCCCCCGTGCGGCACTCAGCGGCGCCAGACAGCGTGGCGCCAACGACGGACAGCGATATCAGTTGCCGAATTATAGTTGTTTCAGTTTTAGTAACGGGATGGAGGGCAGACGAAACAAAGAGATCTGTCGTTTATTAACTTAACGGCGATGATAAAAAATATGATGTGATCATGATATTGATGACGACGATGACAATGATTATAATGAAGATCACGGTGACGTGATGACCAACACATCAATGCACATTGAAAGATTTCAGCCCAAGCAGAATGTGGATTCTCGTCGCCTAACGAGACTGATGCTTTTGGACTCAATTTGAAAAAGAAGAAGAAGAAAAAAGTATCGCGACACGAACTGGTCTTATGAACAATTGCACGAACAACGAACCTCTATTACTTGCTAATTGATTGCCTTGCTTGTTCATATGTTGCCTTGCTTGTGGCATTAGGACCTCTTTGACACAATAAACACACACACACAAACGCACACACATAAACACACACATAAGCACACACACACATACACACACACAAATGAACACACATACACACACACACACACACTCACACACACATACACACACACATACACATACACACACGCATACAGAAACGCACTCAAAGCCAATTTCTATTTTCTTCGCTTTCTTGTTCCCTCATTTTTGGTAGTTTTTCTTATTCCCAATTTTCGCATATTCCCCTCATCCTTCTCGCTCATTTCATCACATGCACACACACACTCACACACACACACACACACACACACACACACACACACACATAAACAAACGCACAGAAACACACATATACATACAGACACACACATACACACACACACAAACACAAATACACACAAACACATAAACACATACACACACATAAGCACACATACATAAGCTCACACACATAAGCACACATATATAAGTTCACACACACATACATACACACACACACACATACATATACACACGCACACACATACACACACACATACACACATGCGCACACATACACACACATACACAACCATACACTCACATAAACATAAACACACAAACACACACACACACACAAACACATAGACACCCACACGCACATAGAAAATCACATAAACATAAACACACAAACACACACACATATACATGGACGAACACACACACACATACACACTCACATAAACAGAAATACACATAAATGCACACACGCACACCAGACACCACGCACACACAGACCTACACCACCCATACTCCATAAACAAACACACAATTATAAACACACACGCCACACCACAACACACACACACCACACACTCACATAAACATAAACACACACATACACAGCATAACATAGCACAAAGACAACGCCACAAGCAAACACACATAAACTAAGCACACTTACGAAAATACACATAATACCACA
>NC_051427.1:20809132-20819132 GCF_015228065.2 Penaeus monodon | reverse complement strand
TTTTTTTTTACTCGTTTTTTTTCTTTTTTTTGTATTCGTGTTTTTCATTGTTTTTTTTATTGTTTTTTTTCTTGCTTTTCATTATTTTTTTTTCTCTGTTTTAAACTGATTTTTTTTTTTTTTTACTCTGATTTTTCGTTGACTTAATTTTGGTTCATTGTTGATTTTTTTTTCTTTTTTTTTTTTCTTTTTTATTTTTACTATTGTTTTTCATCGACGAATTTGACTTTTTTTTTGCCGATTATTACTGAATTATATCTTGTTCGTTTTTTCTTTTTTTTTAATCATTTTCTTTTTTATCTTTTTTTATCTATTTTCTTTTCTTTTTATCTCTAAGATATAGTTCGTCTTTTTGTTTGTCTGTTTGTTTGTTTGCTTGTTTGTTTTTTCATTGGGAATGTGGTGGGTAAAAAATCTGTTTGTGTCTCTTTGTTTGTTTATATGTGTTTGTCTTGTGTGTTTGTATGTGTTTTTCTATTGTGTCTGTTGGTATGTGTTTGTTTGTATGGGTGTCGTTTGTTTGTTTATGTGTTTGTATATGTTTGTATTTATGTGTTTTTTGTTTGTTTGTTTATGTGTTTGTATATGTTTATATGTGTTTGTTTGTTTGTTTGTGTGTTTGTTTGTTTGTAATATGTTTGTTTGTATGTGTTTGTTTGTTTGTATGTGATTGTTTGTGGGTGTGTTTGTTTGTTTGTGCGTGTTTGTTGGTGTGTATGTTTGTATGTTTGAATGTGTGTTTGTATGTGTGTGATTGTATGTGTGTTTGTATGTGTGTGTTTGTTTGTATGTGTTTTGCTTGTATGGTTTTTGTTTGTGTGTGTATTGTGTATTTGTTAGTATGTGTGCGTTTACTTGTAACTCATATGTTTTGTTTGTATGATGTTTGTCTATATGTGTGTTTGTATGTGTTTGTTTGTATATGTTTGGTTGCATGTGTGTTTGTTTGTATGTGTATGTTTTATGCGAGTATGTGTGTTTGTATGTTTGTGTTTGATTGTTTGTTTGCAAGTGTATGTGTTCAATGCGAGTGTGCAAATGGGTGTGTACTTGTATATTTGTGTGCTTATATGTTTGTGTGTGTTTGTATGTTTGTTTACAAGTTGGTGAATGCGAATGTGTTTGTTTGTTTGTTTACAAGTTGGTGAGTGTGAATGTGTTTGTTTGTTTGTATGAGTGTGTGGGTTTCGTGTTTGTGGTTTTGGATGCAATGTGTTTGCACTTCTTATATTTCATCAAGTGTTTGTGCTTGTTTGTGTCTGTATGTATCTTGATTTCTGTTTGTGTATGTGTTTCTGTATTTGTCTGTGTTTGTGCCCTTGTATGAAATTCAGTGTGTGTGTGTGTGTATTATATATATATATATATATATATATATATATATATATATATATATATATATATATATATATATATATATATATGGGGCCGCGGTGGCCGAATGGTTAGAGCGTCGGACTCAAGACTGTCACGACGGCAATCTGAGTTCGAGGGTTCGAGTCACCGGCCGGCGCGTTGTTTCCCTTGGGCAAGGAACTTCACCTCGATTGCCTGCCTAGCCACTGGGTGGCCAAGCCAGCTCAAGTCAGTGCCGGGTAAATAAAGATGGTGACTCGATAAAAACACCGGGAGGAAGGCAATGGCAAACCACCGCTCTAAATTGCTAAGAAAAAATCATGGAAGCCCATGATCGTCAAGGCCGCGGTGCCCGAATGGTTAGAGCGTCGGACTCAAGACTGTCACGACGGCAATCTAAGTTCGAGGGTTCGAGTCACCAACCGCCGCGTTGTTCCCTTGGGCAAGGAACTTCACCTTGATTGCCTACCTAGCCACTGGGTGGCCAAGCCAGCCCAAGTCAAGTGCTGGTCCCAAAGCCCGGATAAATAGAGAGAATGATTACCTAAAAAGGTACCACCGGCATTCTCCGTGGAAAGGAACTGGGGACCCTACCACGTACTCACTCCAAGAGCATCACAACATGAAAACTACAATTAAGTATCATGCTGTGACCACGGCGGCTCAGACATGAACCTACCGTTAAAAGAAGAAGATATATATATATATATATATATATATATATATATATATATATATATATATATATATATATATATATATATATATGTGTGTGTGTGTGTGTGTGTGTGTGTGTGTGTGTGTGTGTGTGTGTGTGTGTGTGTGTGTTTGTGTGTGTGTGTGTTTTATATATATATATATATATATATATATATATATATATATATATATATATATATATATATATATATATATATATATATATATATATATACACACATGTGTGTGTGTGAGAGAGAGAGAGAGAGAGAGTGTGTGTGTGTGTGGTTAATAATTCTTTTAGTGTTTCTAAGTGTGTTGCAAGTATCTTTGTGTTTGTTTGAATTTATTTGATGTGACTTGTATGTAACGTTTGTATCTGTCTCTTGTTTGTGTGTTTGTATGTATGCCTACGTTTCTTTGAAAATATACTTATGTTTGTGTTTGTATCTTTCTGTGTATCCCAGTCCTTGTTTGTGTGTTTATGTTTTTGTATGTGTCCCATTGTTTAATTGTGTCTTTATATGTATCTCTTTTGGTTTGTTTATGTATCTTAAAGTTTATTCTATAGCTACTGCTATAGGAACAAGGAACAGTTCATCAGGAATCTTGCCGAGGAGGCTGAAGGCCATTTCCTGGTAAATGACCTTCGCCCTGCCTACCAAGCCCTGAGAAAGCTGAACTCTAAGCCCTCCTCGCAGATGACTGCAGTCCGATCAGTGGATGGACGGATCATCTCAGATCATGTTAACGTTCGTGAATGTTGGGCTGAGTATTTTGAACAGTTGTACCAGGTAGACCCTCCACCAATTAGCTTGGATGCAAGCGATGTCTCAGTGCCTGTGCCGGACCCACCCATCAGCGAGGAACCTCCTACCCTAACAGAGGTTAGGATGGCGATTTCCAAGCTGAAGAGTGGGAAAGCTGCAGGCATATGTGATATCCCTGCTGAACTGCTAAAGGTAAACCTATGGCTCGGGGCCTGCATACAGTCCTGACTGCCACCTGGCAGTCTGGTACCATTCCCCCTGACCTGCTGAGGGGCGTGGTCATTGCTCTCTGGAAGGGGAAAGGGGATCGTTGGGACTGTAGCAACGACCGTGGCATTACACTGCTCAGCATACCAGGCAAGGTTCTCGCCCACATTCTTCTGAAACGATCCGCAACCACCTGCTGAGGCATCAGAGACCGGAGCAGTCTGAATTTACTCCTGGCAAGGAGTATACTAGCGCTTCGAATAATTGTGGAACGCCGTCGTGAGTTTGGTCGTGGGTTGCTTGCAACCTACATCGACCTCAAGAAGGCGTTTGACTCGGTGCATCGGGAATCGCTATGAGATATCTTGAGACTCAGGGGAATTCCGACACAGATTATTGGCCTAATAGCAAGCCTTTATACTGGTACTGAAAGTGCTGTAATGTGTGTTGGGGGTCTGTCGAACTTCTTCCCTGTTAACTCAGGGGTGAGGCAAGGCTGTGTCCTTGCATCAACACTTTTCAACACCTGTATGGACTGGATAATGGGCAGAGCTACTAGCCAAAGTCAGTGTGGAGCAACACTAGGCAATATCAAGGTCTCAGACCTTGACTTTGCCGATGATGTTGCTATCCTATCTGAGTCCCTGGAGTCACTGGTGGCGGTTCTTGATGCATTTAGCAATGAGGCGAAGCCCTTAGGCCTAGAGGTCTCCTGGACCAAGACCAAGATTCAGGACTTTTAGGGGAACCCGTTCAGTCGATCCATGCTTGCGGCGAGGACGTTACAGAGTTACAGAGAGTTTTACATACCTTGGTAGCGTAGTCCATATCTCTGGGCTGTCAGACCAAGAAGTCAATAGACGGATTGGTCTGGCAACAGGAGCCATGAACTCGATCAACAAAAGCATTTGGACATGTCGGTACCTATGCAGAAGGACCAAGCTGCGTGTCTTCAAGGCCTTGATACTGCCAGTTTTGCTGTATGGAAGCGAAACCTGGACGTTATCCAATGTTTTGGAGTCTTGTCTTGATGCCTTTTGTAACAAGTCCCTTCGCCGGATCATGGGGTACAGTTGGCAGGACCACGTGTCCAACCGGCGGTTACACCGTGAGACTGGCATGGGACCTGTTACTTGCATAATCCGTGATCGCCAACTCAGGCTATATGGGCACATAGCTCGTTTCCCTGTGGACGACCCTGCCCACCAGGTTGTCTCACTGCGAGACAACCCTGGGTGGAGGAGTCCTGTGGGACGACCCAGGAGATCATGGCTTGGTCAGCTCTACGAAACCTGTCGCGAGGAACTAGAGATGGGATGTGGGCCTGCCTAGAGACTCGCCTCGAGGGATCCTTGTGGCTGGAAGCGAAGGGTGGATGCAGCCATGCGCCCCCGTCGGCGTTAGCCCCTTGATGATGATGATGATTATGTGAGTTTGTGTGTATCTATGTACACCAACTTTGCTTGTGCGTCTGTATCTATGTATGTATCCTAGTGCTTATGCCTGTTTGTGCCTTTGCATATATCCCTATGTTTGTATATATTTGCTTGTGAATAATTGTGTCTTTAAGTACATACAGATCTAGGTTTGTTTATGTGTGATTCTTTGTATGTATCTCTATGTATGTTTGTATGTATCCATATTTACTTGTATTTGCGTAATGGTGTACGTGTCTATGTTCATGTGTGTTTGTGCATGAGTATCTTTGTTTGTTTGTGTGTATGTGTGTATTCCTCTGTTTGTGTGTGTGTGTTTCTGAACATGGGCATATCTTTGTGTTTGTGTCTTTATATATATATATATATATATATATATATATATATATATATATATATATATATATATATATATTGTGTGTGTGTGTGTGTGTGTGTGTGTGTGTGTGTGTGTGTGTGTGTGTGTGTGTGTGTGTGTGTGTGTGTGTGTGTGTATGTGTGTGTGTGTATATATATGTATATATATAAATATATATATATATATATATATATATATATATATATATATATATATATATATATATATATATATGTACATATATATATATATATATATATATATATATATATATATATATATATATATAATATGTTTATGTGTTTGTGCAGTGTAATCATCCTTGTTTATGTGTTTGTGTCCTTGTATGTATTTCTTTGTTTGCCTGTACGCTTGTGTCTTTGATTGTTTTCATGAATGTGCCACTGTATGTTCTTGTGCGTATCTATATGTATGTCTAATGTGTATGTATGTGTGTGTGTGTGTGTGTGTGTGTGTGTATGTGTGTGTGTGTGTGTGTGCATGTGTGTGTGTATGTGTGTGTGTGTGTAGAAACAAATAAAAAAGTGTATATAACGCACGGGTTCGTTGTTTGTAACAAATACGAATATCAATATCAAATAAAACAATGATGATTATGTCAGATTACCCAACATGATAATGAAATAAACCTAAATAAAAGAATATATACATACACACATGCATACTTACATACACACACACACACACACACACACACACACACACACACACACACACACACACACACACACACAATATATATATATAATATATATATATATATATATATATATATATATATATATACACACATATATATATATATATATATATATATATATATATATATATATATATATATATATATATATATATATATATAATGTTCCGACATTGAATCGTTTATCACAACTCTCCTTAACACCGGCAAGCCACCACGCTGATTTTGAAATATTACAACGTTACTTGATGATATAAAAAAATATCATTAAAAACATTATAAAATTATACATTGATAGCATGATGAAAAAGTATTATTCATTATTTCACCGTTTCTGTAAAGAGAATGCACGTCAGCAGTTAATTTTCGCACAAATTATGCAATAATTAATGCAAGGAAATAATAATTATACACACAATAATCTTAATAAATTCAGGATAAGTAGATTAAAGAGAACAGAAGCAATTAAGATGTAAATTAAAGACTATAAAAAAACAAAATCGAGAAACAATATATATAAAAAACAACAAAACATATATAAAAAAAAGCAAAATTAACCCAACAAGAAAGACCAACACACAAAACACAAACAGATAAATCCAAACAGCCAAATAAACCCGAAAACAGAAGGAAAAAGACCCAAATCAGGCAAATTAAGGCATAGTGAGTATAAAAGCCGAGTCCCTCAGGCGAGCGTCCGTCATCGTACCTCCGGCAACCAAGGCAACGAAGACGCGAGACGGAGAGACGAAGGAAAACGCTCCCTCAATTTTCCCATGTTTCCCTCCTTCGTGCGCGATTTTCTCGTCTCGTGAACGTCGGGGAAGCAGGTGAGTGAACGAACAACGTGTGAAGAGGGTGAGTGAGGGTGATTAGCGAGCGTGGCGTCCCCAAAGAGCGAGGGTTCCCGTGTGACCATTGATCAGCTATGGTCTGAAATATTATTATTAGCCGAGATGGCGTCCTTTTATTTAATTCTTTGACGACACGCACATGTCGGGGAAGGGGCGATGGTGTGGCCGTCGCCGCCCCTTTCCCGCGGAGTGTCCCGGAAATAATCGAATTTTCAAAAAAAAAATTTCATTCGAAACAACGTCAACAAAGCGAAGTGCTGCCATCTGTTGGCGGCGGAGGACACTGCGGCGCCCAGTCAGCTGATTCATTTAAAAATCCTTTTTTTTTTGTTTCGATAGTGTGTATGTATGCATGTATGTGTGTGTGTATGTATGTATGTATGCATGTGTGTGTATGTATGTATGTATGCATGTATGTGTGTGTGTATGGATATATATGTATATGTGTGTGTATATATATATGTATGCACACACACACACACACACACACACACACACACACACACACACACACACACACACACACACACACACACACACACATTACATACATACATACATACATACATACATACATACATACATACATACATACATACATACATACATACATACATACATACATACATACATACACACATTTTTTTATATTGTTCATATTGCTATGGTAATGAATATAATTATGAATATATGTTATTGTTATTATTGTTATTATTGTTATTATTATTATTATTATTATTATTATTATTATTATTATTATTATTGTTATTATTATTATTATTATTGTTACTATTACTATTATTAATTTTGTTATCATTGTTATTTTTATTATTATAGTTATCATCACCATCACTCATCGTTGTCATCATGATCATCACATCAGCACGTCGTCATCATCATCGTCGTCATCATCATCATCATCATCATCATCATCATCATCATCATCATCATCATCATCATCATCATCATCATCATCATCTCCAGTCACCATCATCAATCATCACAGTGTTAATAATATTAATAATAACAGTGATAACTGACTAGGCAGTGAAACCAGTTATAGAAAATGGAACTGCAACATTTTCTAAATCATTATTATGTGATTTATTATTATTTTTTTTCCATGGTAAAAAATCATGATAGACCAAGTGACCAGAAACAGTAATTTGTTGGAAAGTATAGGAAATTTTATATAATGCTAATGATCAAAATGATGAGCTTTCCAGTCTAATGTCGTCGTCATCATCATCATCATCATCATCATCATCATCATCATCATCATCATCATCATCATCATCATCATCATCATCATCATCATCATCATCATCATCATCATCATCATCATCATCATCTCCAGTCACCATCATCAATCATCACAGTGTTAATAATATTAATAATAACAGTGATAACTGACTAGGCAGTGAAACCAGTTATAGAAAATGGAACTGCAACATTTTCTAAATCATTATTATGTGATTTATTATTATTTTTTTTCCATGGTAAAAAATCATGATAGACCAAGTGACCAGAAACAGTAATTTGTTGGAAAGTATAGGAAATTTTATATAATGCTAATGATCAAAATGATGAGCTTTCCAGTCTAATGTAAAAAATTTTGTCTTATCCATATCAAATTCATTATGTAGGTTTATGGATACATAAGAACATAGAAAAATATCAGTGCATGTTCCCTTTTGCCACAGATTTATACAAAAATAAAAGTTATGCATATTATAGAATAATTTTCATGATTATTTGGAAAAAAAAAAATGGTTCTCAGTCTTATTTTGGTACAAACGACTACACTACATCATTGGGCTGTGTTTGCTCCTCTTCCTGTTGTTCAAGCACAAGTGCATTCTGCAGACCCCACCCAAGACATTTGATGGGACAATGTTGAGCTTTTCAGGTAGCGTATGTGTGAGTGGGTGCGTGAATGTGAGTGAGTGCGTGAATGTGAGTGAGCGTGCATAGGTGCGTGCTTGAAAAAAAATGGTTTCACTGACCCACTATTTTTTTCATCAGAATTTTAACCCAATAAAATGGGGAAAATGCAAATAAAAAAATATATATATTTATTTATTATTTTTTATTATTTTTTTTTACATTAATTAATTTATAATTATTTTTTATTTATTATTATTATTATTATTATTATTATTATTATTATTAGTAGTAGTAGTAGTAGTAGTAGTAGTAGTAGTAGTAGTAGTAGTAGCGATACAGGTCTTACTCGTAATTAGCTCATTGGTGACTTAGTACAAGTGTAGCCATCTATGTGTAAAAACAGTTAATAAAGTAAACTCACAGTGGGCATGGCATGTACATATATGCCATGGCCGTTGGCATTGGGTTACATTATTTTATGATTTTTTAAAGATAAATCCTGTTATAACAATGGGATAACATTATTTATACATAGTCCAAGTGTATTTGGCTAATAAACAGTGAATTTTTAAAAGCCTTGGGGTGATTTACATATTGATATCCCATATTTTGATTGAAATATGCCATACTTAAATGATCTCATGAATGGGTCATTAAGCCAGTTAGGTCATTTGCCCCATGACGTGCTTGTTCCATTGGTTAGTTGCTTGCTCAGATTTAGCTTCCCACTATTTCTAGGTGTCTTTTCATAAATATCCTAAATGTGCACCAAAAATCTTGATAGATGAACTTACTACCTAGATATTCATCTGTAAATTACACATTTTTCATTTACCTGCCAAAAAGAATGAGGCAGAGGAGTTTGGGATGGTCAGTGCGAAAGATCCTTCCCTTTTGACTTCTGGAAGGGGACTGAAGTTGTGGGTTCCTCAGCCAATCATGAGGCCACAGACAATGTGATGGTATGGCTCGGGTTTAAGCTAATGGGGATGGTGGTGGTGGTGATGATAACCATAATAATAATTACAGTTGTTTTTGATTCTATAGTTATTATTATTATTTTTTTTGTTATTATTTTGTTGTATGTTAATTATTATTATTATTAATATTATTATGATTATGATTATGATTATGATTATTATGATTGTTTCTCATTATTATTGCTATCATATTATTGATATTATCATTATTATTGTTATAATCCTCATCATCATCATTATTATCATCATTATAGTTATTATTTTTTGTTGGTCATTGGGTTCATTATTTATTATCATTATTGTTAATATTGATAATTTTGCTATTGCTATATTATTGTTAACCTATTATGGACCACATTTTCCTTGGCACAGAAAAATTATGCTTCAAGTTTTAGAATTAGGTAGACTAGACAAATTCTCAGGTCAGTGTGTTAATATAGATATTTATATATATGTATATATTTATATATTTTTTTACATATATTTGTAAATATTATATATATAAATATATAATATATATATATATATATATATTATAGTACATATTTATATATTATATATAATATATATATATATATATATATATATTAATATATATATAATATATATATTTATATATATATTATATATAACTATATATATATATATAATATTATATATATATATATGTATATATATATATAGTATATATCTATATCATAATATACATACATATAATAATATATATACATA
>NC_051427.1:20794132-20804132 GCF_015228065.2 Penaeus monodon | reverse complement strand
TCCAGGTGCCTTGTGCCTGGTGGCCAAAATCCAGGCTAGACTTACTTGATGGCGGTCTCTTCTCGGTGTGTGGCGGGTAGGCACTCGGTGAGTTGCAAGACCCCTTTGGGAGAAGCTTTTTGGCTTTTTTTGCCTTTCCTATGTCTATATTTTCATCTGAAGCTCCAACAAGTGGAATAGACAGTGCCTCTGGTCATGGTGGCAAGATGGCTCGAGCTGGGGGTTCCTCCTCTAGTCATGCTTTGGATTACTTTCCACCCTCATTACTGTGGAATTGCATAGTCCCTCTTCATGCACCGAGTCAAATCACCCTCTAGAGCTTTGTGCTTCTATGGGTTATTCCTGTCACCTGACCTTCATTGATGTTTCATGTGGCATGGCAGCCAACCTGAGCCAATTTTTTTTTCGTTTTGGGCTATTCCCCGGACCAAGGAGTTAATTGCATATCGGCTGTGTAAACTCTCTTCAGATGTTGATTTATTTATGTTGCTCTTGTGTTGGTTTTGAATTATTTTATTTTGATCAAAAATTTCAAAATTCTAAGGGTATTATGAAACATTTTGTATAGGATAGACCAACGACAGATGCAGACAGACAGAAAATAAAAAAAATGTCAAGCAGAAAAACAAGAGTAAAGAAAAGATTGGGTTCGTGTCATGCGTGGTGTTGTTTTGTTTGGTGTGTGTGTGTTGTGTGTTTGTGTGTGTGTTTGTTGTGTGTGTGTGTGTTTGTGTGTGTGTGTGGTGTGTGTGCAGTTTATGTATGCATATTATACTAAAAGGCGTACACACACACTACACACCACACACACACACACACACACACACACACACACACACCCACACACACCAACACACAACACACAACACACACAACACAAAACATCACACACAAAAAACACACACCCCACCACACACACACACACACACACACCACAAACCACACACCCCACACAACACACACACACACACACAGCACAACATATGCACACACACACACCATTGCACACACCCAGACACACACACACCAACACACACCAACAGACACACACACACGCACCCCAAACGCCCCACACCCACACACAGACACACTCTCCCACAAAAGACACACACACACAGACCCGCCACGCACACACACGACAGCCACATGCACACACAGACCACCACACACAGACACACACGCACACACAGACACAATGAAACCACGGACACACACGCTCACGCACACACACACAGCCCCGCTACACACCCAACGCAGGACACACACCACGCAGGGCCAACACCACACAGACACAACACGCCCCACAACACACCTTGCCAGACACACACGCTTCACAGACACACCCTTCACAACCACACGCACCACCAGACACACATCCACGCCAGACACACACGCACCACAGACACATGCACACGCACACAACATATGCACACACACACAGACCACCACACACACACAACCACCACACCACACCACCACACGACACACGCCACACACACGGCACACACACCACACGACACCTACACGCACAGACACCCTCAAACCACACACGACACCACGCACACACGACAAAACTCACACACAGAAAAAAAACACACGGACACCAGCACACGCACGCAGGGACACCGCACGCACTGACACACGCACGCACGGACACAAACTCACGCACGGACACACACGCACCACACGAACACACACGCACGCACGACCACACGCACGACACACACACACCCACGGCCCCACACACGCACTCACGGACACACACCACGCACGACACACACGCATGACACCACCGCAGGGCACGACACACAACTGCACGCACGGACACACACGCACGCACGGACACACACTCACTCACGGACAACCCCACGCACAGACACACCCCGCACAACAACCCCGCACGCACACACACACACGCACGCACAGACACACCAACGCACAGACACACACGCAGCACAGACACACACACACACACACACACACACACAACATATACATACATACATATAAACATCCATACACACACATTGTTGTTATTATTTTTTGCTTGCTTGCTTGCTTTGGGTGTATTTTTTAAAGATAAAAATTTTCCAAAACATATAAAAAACTGTTTGAGTCTTGGGTAGTTATTTTGGTTAATAAATCCATGAGCTTGCCTAAGAAAAGTGTCCTGGCCATGCTTGCCTGGAGCCGCCCCTCTGCTCCAAGCACAAGCGCCCAATGACCCCCACCCTCACCACTCCTTTCAGGCCCCAGACATGCCACGGAAATACATCAAGAAACCCCCAAAGTGTATGGACGAAAAGACCATAACTGCAGCGGCCAAGGATGTTATTAACAAGAAGTTGGACATTGTACAGGCTGCCAAGAAGTACAATGTGACGCAGGTGTCCATACGGCGCCACGTGAAAAGTAGGCTGTTACATTTATTTTTTGTAGATCTCTCTCTCTCTCTCTCTTGCCCTCTCTCTCTCTCTCTCTCTCCCTCTTGCCCTCTCTCTCTCTCTCTCTCTCTCTCTCTCTCTTGCCCTCTCTCTCTCTCTCTCTCTCTCTCTCTCTCTCTCTTGCCCTCTCTCTCACTCTCTCCCTCTTGCCCTCTCTCTCTCTCTCTCTTGCCCTCTCTCTCTCCTCCTCTCTCTCTCCTCTCTTCTCTCCTTTCTCTTCCCTCTCTCCTCTCCTCTTCTCTCTCCTCTCTCATTCTCTCCCTCTCTTCCTCTCGCCTCTCTCTCCTCTCTCGCACTCTCTCTCTCTCTCTCCTCCACTCTCTCTCTCTCCTCTCTCTCTCTCTCTCGCCCTTCTCTCTTCTCTCCCCCCCCCTCACCCTCTCCCCTCTCTCTCGCCCTCTCTCTCCTCCCTCTCTCTCCCTCTCCTCCCCTCTTCCGTCTCTCCCCTCTTTTCTCTCTCTATCTCTCTCGGTCTCTCTTCTCCTCTCTCTCTCTCCTCCTTCTCTCATCTCTTCTCTCCTCCTCCTTTTCCCTCTTCTCTCTCTCTCTCCTCTTTTTCTCTTTCCCCCTCTCCTTTCTCTCTTCCTCTCTCTCTCTTTTCTTCCTCTCTGTCTCCCCTTCCCTCTCTCTCTCTCCTCCTCCTCTCTCCCTCTCTCTCTCTTCTCTCTCTTTTCTCTCTCTCTTCTTCTCTCTTTCCTCTTTCTCTCTTCTCTCTTTCCTCTCTCTCTTTTTTTCCTCTCTCTTTTCTCTATCTCTCCTTCTCTTTTCTCTTTTTTCTCTCTTTTCCCCTTTTCCCCTCTTATCCTCTCCTCTCTTCTCCTCTCTCTCCTCTTTTCTCTCTCTTTTCTCTCTCTTTTTTTTCTCTTTCTCTTTTTCTCTTCTCTCTCTTCTCTCCTCCCCTCTTCCTCTCCTTTCTCTTCTCTTTTCTCTCTCTCTTTTTCTCTCGTCACCTCTCCCTCTTCTTCTCTCCCTCCTTCTCCTCCCCCCTTTCCCCCCCTCTCCTCCCTCCTCCCCCCTTCCTCCTCTTTCTCTCTCTCTTCTCATTTTTCTTTCTTTCTCTCTTTCTCTTTTTTCTCTTTCCTCTTTTTTTCCTTCTCTTTTCCTTCCTCTTTTTCTCTCTCTCTCTCTCTCTCCTCTCTCGTCCTTCTCTTTCCTCCCCTCTCTCTCCCTTCCCCTCTCTCCTGGCCCCCTCCTCCGTCTTCTCCCCCTCTCTCTCTCTCTCTCTCTCTCTCCTCCTCTCTCTCTCCTCCTTTCTCTCTCTTCCCTCCTCTCTCCTCCTCTCTTTCTCTTCCCTTTCTCTCCTCCCTCTCCGCTCCCCCTCTTCTCTCTTCTCCCTCTTCTCCCCTCCCCTTTCCTCTCCTCCCTCCCTCCCCCCTCCTCTCCTCTCTCTCTCCTTTCTCTTTTTTCTTTTCCTCTCTTTCTCTTTTTCTCTCTTTTCTCCTTCACCTCTTCCTTTCTCTCTGTCCCTCTTTTTCTCCCCCTCTTTCTCTTTTTCTCTCTTTCCTTCTTCTTCCTTTTCCTCTCTTTCTCTCTCTCTTCTCTCTCTCTCTCCTCCCCCCGTCTCCGTTCCTCCTCTCTCTCTCTCTCTCTCTCTCTCTCTCTCTCTCTCGCTCTCTCCTCTCCCCCTCTCTCCCCTCTCTCTCTCATCTCTTTCTATCTTCTCTCCCTCTCTCTCCTTCTCTCTCTCCCTCTCTCTCCCTCTCATCTTTCCTCCCCTCTCTCCTCTCTTTCTTCTCTCTTCCCTCTCTCTCTCTCCCTCTCGCCTCTCCTCCTCTCCTCTCTCTCTCTCTCTCTCTCTCTCTCTCTCTCTCTCCCAGTCTGTCTTTCTCTCTAACTCGCTTATTTTCGCTCTCTCTCTCTCTCCCTCTCTCTCCTCTCCCTCTCCCCTCCCCTCTCTCTCTCTCTCTCCTTCCCTCTCCCCCCTCTCCCTCTCATCCCCCTCCCTCCCTCTCCTCTCTCCCTCTCCCTCCTCCTCCTCCCCCTTTCCCCCTTCCTCTCCCCTTTCCCGCCTCTCCCTTCCCCCTCCCCTCTCTCTCGCCCTCTCTCCTCTTCTCCTCCTCTCTCTCTCTCTCCTTTTTCTCTATCTCTCTCTCCATTTTCTCTCTCTCTCTCTCTCTCTCTCCCTCTCTCTCTCTCTCTCCCCTCTCTCTCCCTCCTCTCCCTCTCCTCCCCCTCTCCTCTCATCTCTCTCTCTCCTCTCTCCCTCCCTCTCTCTCTCTCTCTCTCTCTCCTCTCTCTCTCCCCTCTGTCTCCCTCCTCTCCCTCTCTCTCTCCCTCTCCCCTCTTTTCCTCTCTCTCTCCCCTCTCGTCTCTCCTTCTCTCCTCTCTCTCTCTCCTTCCTCTCGTCTCGGGCTCTCTCTCTCTCCCCCTCTCCCCTCCCTCTCACTTTCTCCTCCTTTCTCTCTCTTTCCTTTCTCATCTCTTTTCCTCTCCCTCCTCCTCATTTTTCCTCCTTATTTTTTATTTTTTTTCTCTTCGTTCTTATTCTTCTTCTTTTTCCTTTTTTATATTTTCTTCTTTTCTTTTTTTTTTTTTTTCCCCTTTTTCTTATCTTTTTTTCTTTCATGTCTTATAAAAAAAATTTTTTCATCCTATTCTCC
The DNA here is from genome assembly GCF_015228065.2 of Penaeus monodon. Taxonomy (NCBI): domain Eukaryota; kingdom Metazoa; phylum Arthropoda; class Malacostraca; order Decapoda; family Penaeidae; genus Penaeus; species Penaeus monodon. The sequence goes on along the minus strand of NC_051427.1, from coordinate 20,799,088 downwards.
TTTCTTAAATTCTTTTTCCTTCCTTTTTTTTTACTAATACTTTATATATAATTATATATATTATATTTATATTATATATATTAATATATATATATTATATATATTTTTAATATCATGTACTATGTAATATTTTATATTTATTATTATTATATTATATAATTATTAATTATATTATATATATACTATATATAATTATAAATAATTATATAATATAAATATATTCAATAAATATTTAATATATATATTATATATATTATATTATTATAATATTTATATTTTTAATATATATAATATTTTATATATATAAATATATATAATATTATATTTTACTATATTTATATATTTTATAATTTAATATCTATATATTTTATACTTAAATTATATATATATTATATCCATAATATAATTTTTCTTATATTCTTATATTTTTTTATTATATTATTTATATAATATATTATATTATATTTATATTATTATTCTATTATTATATATTTTATATATATTATCTTGATCTATTATATATAATATATTCTACTATTATATTTATATATAATATATTATAAACTTATTTTATATTATATATATATTTATATATATATTTACATTTTATATATCATATATATATATAATATACCCATATATAATATAATATATATATGTAATATATATCACATAAATTATATATAATATATAATATTAATATATATAAAATATACTATATATATATATAAAATATTATATATAAAATTATATATATTTTATAATAATTATATAATATTTTTATTATATATAATATATTTTATATAATTATATATATATAAAATATATTATAATATATCTATATATATACTATAATATATATATATTAAATATATCTTTATATATATATTTATATTATATATAATATTATATTAATATATATATAATATTATATATATATATTTTATATATTATTATATATTTTATTCTATATAATTATATTTTATATATACTAATATATTTATATTATATATTATATATTCATATCAATTATATATATATATCTATATATATATATACTAATATATTATAATTATATATCTTTATATTATATTTTATATATTATATATATTATTATGTTTTTTATTCTATTAAAATTTTTCTATATAATTCTATATTCTCATTTTTATTTATACATCACTCATATATATATATATATTATATATAATTATAATCTTTTATATATATTATTTTTATATATAATATCTATATATATTTATATATATGTTTATTATACTTATTTTATACATTATAATATTATATATACCCATATTAAACATACATCATATTATATATATTTTTTATATTATTATATTATATATATTATAATATTACATTTTATTTATTTATTTTTTGATTATTTTTTTGTTTTTTTTATTTTTTTTACTTTTTTTATTCTATATATTATATTATATATATATTATATATTTTATAAATATATTTTTTTTTTTTTTATTTTTTTCTTTGTTGTTGTTTGTTTTGTTTGTTTTGTTTTCTTTGTTTTTTTTTGTCTATCTTTTTCCCCATATTTACATTTTATTATTATTTTTTTCTATTATATTATTAATATATCATTATTTTCTCTTTTTTCTTTTTTTTTTGTTCTTAAATTTTTTCTATCTTCTTTTCTTTTTTCTTTATTTTTTACTATCCTATTTTTTAAACTAAACATTATACTTTTTGTGTTTTTTTTTTTTCTTTTTTTTTTTTCTTTTTTTCTTATTATTAGTTCCTTTATATTCCTTCATATCTTCATTTTACTTTCTAATCTTATAAATAAATAACAAATTTTAATTCTTTTTTATTTAGAATTTCATTAAATCTCTTTTTCTCTGATATTTGGTTATTTGGTAAGATATTTTATAGGTTATAGGTTTAAGGCTGAAATTTTTTAGCATGAATTGCGTATCCCTTTTTTTATTCCATACCTTATATATCTCTATTTCTCATATATCTAACCTTATTGTGGATCTGTTCTCTTTGGAAATTAATTATGTGAACTTTGTGTATGTATGTGGTTGTGTGTATTTAGTTTCTAGGAAACCCCATCTTATAGTTGTGTAAAAATATGGTGTTAATATTACAAACTTATCTATTATATTCACCTTTTCCCACTATCCGAGTATAAAATAGGTTTTGTGTAAGATGTTTGGGTGATCCAAATTTTGTATGTAATTTTTGTGAGTATATTTTGTTAGTCCTTAATCAAACTATAATCTCTCCCTTAAGATCATAATTTGTTAAAGGGTCTAACACAGGGAAACATTGAATAACAAGCACATCTGGAAATATACATTATAATTAATATTACAGGGTAAGGTTAGATCTAAAGTATCCAACTATTTGGTTTGTTTATTATAAAAATTAAGTAGAAAAAATAAGATAGGGAAAAAAAAAATATGGAATACAAGATAACCTTTAAGTAATTTCTTGGGCATATAAGAGATGATAATAGATTACCTCAATGTATAGTAGTATAACGCATATGTTATCGTTATACATATCTTTATATAAAATCTTACATAACTCAAAATCATAATACTATGTTTTAAATTTTTAAAGGAAACCTTAAATATTGTATTTTAATTAAATTATGTGGAGTTTATATAAAGGAATTTATTCCTTTCCCAACATCCTATGGGGGAAATTTTGTACAATGTATCCAAATCTTTCCCCTTACTTCAGGAATCTTCTCATCCATAAGTTTTTGTGTATCACTGATAATTCGTATTAAAGTTTCTTTCAGAATAAGGAAATATCCTTTCCACTGATGATTTAAACCCATATGAATGTTTTTAGCATAAGTGAATCTAATGAAATTTATGCTAATTGCCAGATTTCATTTTTCTAAAATAAATTTATCCTATGATTTAAGTTCTATCTGATAAGTAGATTTACTGTTGTGGATAATAATATGAGGATCTGGGTGTTGGGGTTGGGTGAGGGATGGGAGGTGTTGCCCTTTAGGTGAGCCAAGTTCTTTTTTTTTTTTTTTTTTTTTTTTTTTTTTTTTTTTTTTTTTTTTTTTTTTTTTCCCCCCCCCCCCCCCCCCCCCCCCCCCCAAGATACAGTTTTTGGTTCCTTCTGGCCCATTTTTGAAACTTAGTGATTCTGTCGGGCCCGGATGGAAAATGGTCCCCCATTTTTTTTTTTTTTTTTTTTTTTTTTTTTTTTTTTTTTTTTTTTTTTTTTTTTTTTTTTTTTTTTTTTTTTTCCACAGGTTTGCTGAAGTTTTTAAAGTTTCACCTTCCCCCCAAATGTGAAGGACAGTTCAGGAAGTGCAAAGAACGGGTCTAAAGGGTGTTCAAGAACAATAACAAGCCAACGTCTGGCTGGCTCCAAGCCTTCCTGAGGCGTCATCCCGAGCTCAGAAAGATACGCATCGGCTACTGGACGACAGGCATTGTTGGGGACCTCACCAAAAATATGGATAGCAAGGATAACCTGGAAGTAAAAGTTGTGGTCCCTGGGCTAGAAGACGAGGATGAGGAGGATTACCCCAATATAATAGAGGAATATACGACAGAGGAGTCGTCTGACGAGCTGGATGACGAATTAATAAATAACAAAGCAAACATCCTGAAGAAAGATGCCATCAAAGTTGAAGCTGAGGACATCCAGCCAAGTGCAGAAGGCAAGGAAGCCTCTGAGATGCCACTCCTTCACAAGGAGAGCCTCGCTGCCGTTTTGAAAAAGCAGAAGACGTTGCACACGCAGGACACAAAAACATCTCTTGGGGAAACAGAATTTCTGCTGGACAATAAGGTGATCACCAGTCCTTCACCCCTGCAGGAGCTCTCATCCAAAGCTCAGCAAGCAAGCATTACTCCAGATTCGTTAGACAGTGTTCTTTCTAGGTTGAAAGCAGATGAGTCTTCCCCAGAGCTCGAAGGGATTTCTTCAAAACTAGATAAGTCTTCCAAATCAAATGGTCTTTCTTCAAGAAGGCCAAGTGATTCTAACCTGAATGGTCTTCCGCTCGAGGCATTGTCCATGGATTTGAATGTCCTTTCTCCAGAGCCAAGTGATTCATCCCTAGATGTGAGGGTTCCTTCTCCAGATTCAAGTGGTTCCTCCCTGGATGTGTGTATTCTTTCTCCAGAGCCAAGTGATTCTTGCTCCCGGCTGGAAGGTCCCCCTCTACTCCTGAGTGATTCTTCCATGGATGCAGACAGCTTCCCACTGCTGAGCCAGTCTTCCCCAAATATCAGTGGTCCTTCTGCAGACCTTAGTGATTCTGGCCCTGGATGGAATGGTCCTCCAGTGCTAAGTGTTCCTTCCCCCAAAGTGAATGGCCTTTTCCGAAAGTTGAGTGACTCGTTACCACAACAAGCCAGTGTATCCGTTAAGATGTGCAATTCTTCCCTCCAGCTGAGCTCTGTCAGAGGGCAGACCTGTAAAGTCTTACTGAGCCAGGTTAAGGCAGAAGTGGGAAATCAAGATGGAGTTGGAGGAGTTAGAAGTGAAAGTGAGGATGGAGGTGGAGGGCAAGGAAGCGAAGACGGTTGTGTAGTAGTGCAAGGAAATGGAAACAGAGCGAGAGATAATGGAAAACAAGAAGGAGAAGGAGTAGGCACAGTACCTGTAAGAGAAGTGGGAGGAGTTGTAAAAGCAGCAGGAATAAGACGAGGATACATAGGGAAAGAGCAAGGAGGAGAAGGAAGAAAAAAAAAAGGAAAGAAGGGGGGAGGAGCAAAAGTAAAAAAGAAAGCAGAAAAATGGGAAGGAGAAGGAGGAGAGAGAGTGGAAGGGGGAGGAAAAAGAGAAACAAAAGATGGCTTAGGGCAAAAAGTAGCTGAAGTAAGTTTAATAGGAGTTGGAAGGGAAGGAGGAGCAGCAGTAGGAGTAGGAAAAGGGAAAAAGGGAGTAGGATCAGGAATAGGAAGAGGAGGAGCAGCAGAGGCAGGGGTAGGGTTA
>NC_051427.1:20781632-20789132 GCF_015228065.2 Penaeus monodon | reverse complement strand
CTTTAATGTTTACATTAGTGGAGAATCTCTCCCTGTCCGACCATATCAACCTTCCTCCCCGTCAGTGTCAAAATTGTTGGCGTTTAGGACATCCTACCAAACATTGCCGTTCTACAGCCAGAATCCCTCTATGTATCCAACCTGGTCATACTCAATCAAACTGCTCTGCACAGTCACGCACGTGCTAACTGTGGCGACCCCCAAAATGTGTTTTATAGGGGCTGCCCCACCTACAAGTTTGAGACTTAGGTGGTAACTCTCAGATTTAGACTCACTCTGCGTGAAGCCAAAGTCGAGTTCTTTTGCCATTTTAAATCCAGACATCCCAATCTCTACTGCAGCCTCAACCCCATCCCCTCCACACTACCCGCAGCAGACACACTAAAGAATAAAGATTCCACCACTTGTACCACACACTCACCTCCACTTATCTTTGCCTCTACTCTTCAGACACCAGTCCCCAATCCCCCCCCTCATAAGAAAACCCTTGTCTTACAAACTCCCCAACCTACTCCTTTACAGAAACTCTTGAAGATATTCAAAACTATCTATTCGAACCCCAAATGGACACCGAAACCCCTCATCCACCCTCAAAAACCACAACTTCCGCTCACTCCACACACAAAGTGACTGCCGATATCCATAATCCTCCTACTCATATTCCCCCCAAACCCCTTCCTCTACTCCCTCCCAACACAGCCCATCCCTCATACTCCAGCTCCACTTACATTAACCCTCCCTCCATCCCCTCTATCCCTTCCACTCCCTCCTGGATACACACAACTATTCCCTTCCCCAGATCCTCCACCTCCTGATACAACACCACCTTCACACTCCCTTTACGTCTCGGCTACACTTATCCACCAGAAAACACCTTATGTTATACCTGCCTGTCAAACCACTTCGCCGTTGGATCACAGTTATTTCAGTCTACTTCTCTCCTTCCTATTCCATTGGCTTTGTTGAAAACCTAATTTCCCAACTCCAGCCATCTTTACTCATAGTTGGTGCTTTTAACTGCCACCACACTCTTTGGGGTGATTCCATCGCCAACTCCCGTGACGATCCCTAGAACGCTTCCTCTCCACAACTAACCTGATTCTCATTTCAGATCGCTCCACATACTTTGGCATACGCATGCGATCTTTTTCTCTCTATGTTCCTCTTCTCTTCATTTAGATTTTCACTGGTCAGTTCTTGACCACTTCCCCTGTGGTGACCACTTTCCAGTTCTCCTTTCTCCTACTTCATATGTACCACTTCCTGACTCCTCAAGCTGGTGCTTTGATAGAGCCGACTGGTGTACTTTCGCTTCACTCTGTGCTATTCCTACCCCTCCATCCTCCTCCTCATCCATTTCAAATTTGATATAATGTTTACAACTACAGTCCCAAGAGCTGCCTATACAGCCATTCCTTGAACCTCAAGACCTTCTATACCTCCAAATGTGTTCCATGGTGGAATTCCGATTGCACTAAAGTGCTTTGCTTAAAACATACTGCCTGAAACAGTTACCGCTACAAATGAGGCACCCATAATCAGCTATTAACCCTTATCCCTTTAAAAGATCATCCGTCTGTCTTTGTCGCACAATCCGGAACAGGAAAACAAATAGCTGGTGAAATTATGTTTCTTCAATTACATCTACATCTATCTCAACTGTTTGGTGCTGGATTCATAAACGATCAGGCAAACCTCCCCCCCCCCATGCAGCCCCTGTCCTCCATATTTGAGATACTCTCATCTCTGATTCTCTCCAAGTTGCTAATGAACTAGGTGACGATTTCAGCCAGGTCAGTAGTGGTTCTCACCTTTCTCCACACTTCTATTAAGACCATCATACACGGATGGCTCTAAATCCACCTCCGGTAGATTTAGGCAGTAACCTCTCAACTCGCACTTTCAAATACCCCCTCCCTCCTGAATCCAGTGTCCTTCTACAGAACTGTATGTACTCCTTTTTGCCTTAAAACACATACTCACTCCCTTCTTCCTCTTTCACTATTTTTACTGACTCCCGTAACTCATTAACTCTCATAAAGTCAATGCACTCGACCAACCCTCTTGTCTGTAAGATCCAGAACTGGTTGTTCTACCTGTCCACACACCATAAGACTGTCAGATTTTGCTGGGTGCCCAGGCATGTTGGAATTCCCGGCAATGAACAGGCAGAAACTCTTGCATACTAAGCCCAAATCACACCAACCACGTTTCTCACGTATTCCAGCCACTATTACCCCCACTTTAAGACCTTGTATAACAGATGACAATGTTTCTGGTCAAGTCTACACACAATAAATTTCATACTATAAAACTATCAATCTCCTGCCCAGAGCCATTTCTTTGGAACAGACATTGAGAGACGGCTTTCGCCCACTTATGTGCTGGCCACACCTGTCTACCACATTCCTATCTGATGTAACATTCTGATCCACCCCTATGCTCCCTATGTAATGTCCCTCTTTCAGTTCCACACCTGTTGTCTGGTCCACGCTTTGATGCAGCCTGTATCCTTACAGAATCTCACACTTTCTGCTGTGACAACCTATTCTCCTTCCTCAGACGCATACATATCCTTCACTTGATCTAATTCCCTTACCTAACCCTACCTTAACCCATTCACTCATCAACTCCTTTGCCCATCTTTAACCTTTTCCATATTAATCTAGATATTTGACGTATTGCTACTAACTACTAACTCAACCGCCCTTTACTCCCCTTTACTGTACCTTCCTATAGTGCTACATGAGCCTAGATATCTAGCACATTTATTTTGCTTTTAACCATTAACTATCATCACAAGCACTGAAAAAAAAAATGTATCCAGAACTGAAAAATGTTGCAGCTCGTACCGATATGTGAATGCCTTAGGCGCCACCCCAACTTACCTCTTGCAAGGTTGCCATCAAACCAATGCTTATTAAGGAAATTTAGGCAAAAATGCTGGCTTTTGTCCACAACTATAAGTACTGGACCCCTCATCAGTGGAAAAGGCATGTTTCTCAGACGAGAGCACCTTCAGGAGCATCAGGTCGAGCACCAAACTCGTCCGATGTCCGGAGGGTAGCAGCCGATTTGACCCCTGCTAAAATGTCAAAGGGATCAAATATCAGCAAAAGAGGTGCAGGTGAGCTGTATTAACTACCGAAGAACATGACCATGTAGTCAGAAAACTAATTGGACGACTGGAAGAAGTTTATGCATCCTTTCTTTGACATTAATCAGCCAGATGGTGCTTTTATGTACGTCATTGACTCATATCATGCCGCAAAAACAGTCAAGGTCTTTCTTCAGGAGAACAAAACTCCTGTTTTGGAGTGGCAAGGAAACTTGCTGGACCTAAAGATGATAGAGACTGCGTGGGCACACCTCAGATGGTCATCATTCTGACCCCATTTATTCCATGCCTGCAGGAAGCCGTTGCACAGGTCAGGAGGGACTTTGAAAACCTGGCTACTAGCAGGCCCCAGTGCCTTCAGTATGTCTGAAGACTTAAGGGAGATAATACAAAATACTAAAGGAAGCGTATGTTACTTTGGGAATTACAAATTATATGAGACTTTTTTTACTTGGGAAAGGTAGTCATCTTTCTCCCCCAATCTCTTGCCCATTGTCGTGGGGAGGGGCTTAGGAGATGGAGACTGAGGCCCAGTGCTGGGGATCTCCCCTACCTTAGGCCTCAGTCCTCGACTCGACTAATTTTGCATGGTCTTTTCTTCCCCATTCCTTTCCTTATCTTCCCCTGTCCTGTTCCTGAGGTGTATGAGCCATGTTGAAAGGATGAAAAACTGACTTTGTGCCAGTCATGAACGGCCTCAGGAAGCCATGGGCACGGTATTCCCTTGGTTAATTGTCTAACCCTTACCCTTTATGATACATTAAGGGATGGGCCTTTTATCTTCTCACATATTTCAGGTTTACCATGGCCAGTAATGGAGGTGTTTTACCTTATTAGGAGCATTAAGGCTTGCTCCTTTATCAACTAGCCTCTCTGAATCAAACTGGTTTTCCGACCAATGCTACTACACCCTCCTCCTGTCAACTTAACCTATCCCAAATCATCTCCCCCAAATCCCTTGGCCGTTGTTGTCGTGGAGGGGCTTAGATGGAGGCTGAGGCCCAGTGTAGGGGATCACCCCTGCTTAGGCCATCAGCCCTCGCCCCAACTAATTTTGTACGGTCTTTTCTCTCCCTTTCCTTCTCCTTCTCCTCTTCATCCTCCTTTGCTTCCTAAGCTGTGAGAGCCGTGATGAAAGGATGAAAGGCTGACTTTGTGTCGGTCATGAACGGTCTCTTGGAGCCATGGGCATGGTATTCCCTGGCTTAATAGCCTAGCCCTTTTAACCCTTATTAGGGGCATTAAGGATACCCCCTTTATCAGCTATCTAAATTTGATTTCTCTGGTTTCCTGGCCCCTGCCTTTCCTTTGACCACAGTTCCAACCACTGATACTAATACCCCCTCCTTGATGTTTGCTGTCGGCTCTGTCCATTACAAATCATTAAGCCCGGGCCATTACTCAACCTTCAGAATACACCCCTTTCTCTCTCCCAACATCCACTCCATGTCCTTCTGCATAGTCTTCTTCATGGTCTACCGCTCCCCCATTATTACTACTATTAATCCTTATTGTCCTCCCAACAGTACTATATCTCTCTATATCACCACATCTTCCTGCCCTCATCCTTCTACTGCTTCCACCTCTGCAAACCTTTTGAGCATCCTTTTTGGTCCAGCCAGGTGGGATCGATTCTTTTTGATCCCCCTACAGCCTCTTTCTATGACAATACCCTCCTCTTCCAACAGTGTCTCAAGTAGGCAAAGTTTTCTTTTGCAGTCGTTCTGATCGTTCACGCCTTGTCACAGTTACAACTAAGTCTCAAGTTCATGCACTATCTGCCAGCTGAACACTACCACTACACTGCCCGCTGCCCGTTCAAATTGTTCTGCTCTGTCGCGCATGTGTGCCAACTGTATTTTATAGCTGTCCAGACTACAAGCTCGAATCTGAGGTAGCAGTTCTCAGGTTCAAACTAGGTCTCCCCTACCTTGGGCCTCAGCCCTTGTCTTAACTAATCTTGCATGGTCTTTTCTTCACCAACATTCCTTTTCCCTTTCTTCCCTAACAACTTCCCCTGTCTAATTTCCAATGCGTAAGGGCAGTGTTGACTTTGTGCCAGTCGAGAATGGCCTCAGGGAGCCATGGGCACGGTATTCCCTCGGTTAATTGTCTAGCTCTTACCTCTCATGTGGACCCTAAGGGGTGGACCTTTTATCTTCCCCATGTATTTCAGGCTTACCATGGCCAGTAATGAAGATTTTTTTTTTTTTCACTTATTAGAGGCATTGAAGCTTGCCCCTTTATCAACTAGCCTCCCAGAATCTAGCTCCTCTGACCGACCGAGCCCTGACTTCCCTTTAATCATGGCTCTGACCACTGCTACTACCCTCCTCGTTGACACAAGCTGTCAACATGACCACTCCTGAATCATCTACAGTGGATATAACTCAACCTTCAAAAGATACCCCTTCCAATATCCTCTACCTGCACAATCGTCTTAATTTTCTACCTCCCTCGTTACAACTCTTCAGCCCAATTAACCTCATAACCTCATCCCCACAGTACTAATCCATACCGCTCCCTCCTCCATCCGTCCTCACCACTCTACAATTCCCACTTCTACAAACGTTTTGAGCACCCTATTTACCCCAGCCAAGACCTCACCGTCAAACCTATTCCTGCCCAACCCCACAATTCCCTCAATACATGTACTGGAACTGTTTCCATCTCCCCAACTGATCGCCCTGTCTATGACAAAGATTGGAAGTCCCACATCCGTAATGCCAAAATTGCCTGACCTCCATAAGGTCTGTATAGGAGAATCCTGCCCTTTCAGTATCAACCCTGTCAGTGACGTTTTGACCACCCTGCAAAGCATTGTTGCTTCACAGTCCACTGCCATCTATGTACCCAACCCGGTCATGACCGTTCAAGCTGCCTTAAAGAATCACATATATGTTCCGATTGTGGTGGCTCCCAAAATGTATTTTATAGGAGCTGCCCTGCCTACAAGTTCGAGTCTGAGGTAGCAGTTCTAAGAACAAACTTGGCCTCACTCTGTGAGAGACCAGGAAGCATGCTGACGAGGTTTTTCAATCACTCCCCACTCCAATACCATCCTTCTCTCCACTCCTATCTCCTCTACCCAAACAGTCTCTACATCTTCTCAGTACCACGACCCCCTACTCTACTTATCCTTTCTCCAAATCCTTTTTCCATTCCAAATCTAGATACTCCCATATCCACATCTCCCCCTATGCCTCTCCCTACTCGCCTTACCTATTGCACCAATCCAAACACTCCACCCCATCTATCACATCCCTCAGATGCCTATCTCCTCTTCAAAAAATCCTTCGTTTCCCAGACCTCTTCACCCAAATCTTCTCCAGAAATCTTTAACTTTAGAACTTCATAAGCATGACCCTGGTGCTTCGTGCTCAGGGTTATATGAAGCGATGGTGTGGTAGCCTAGATAGTGAGTGTTAAGTGCTTTCATGCCTTCTCGCTTACTGCTGCCACCGCTGGCTAGCTTAGTGAGGAAAAGAGAGCAGCTGTGGATAAGCCCCCCCTGCCAGTTTACAGTCTCCATCATCAAGACTTCTGCATTGCCTCCTCGTGGCTACCCATGAAAACTGGGTACTTTGCAGTCCCAGGCTAAACTATGGGGGAACTTGGAGCAGCAAGAGACCCCAGAGGTATGCAGCCATGGATGCACCCAGGGGTGGCAGAGGTGGCGTCCACCCAGAGTGGGTAGGCACTTGGAACAGAACAAGCAGTTACCTCTGCCATAGCCATCTCCAGCCGACTTCAACTCTCGGTAGTTGAGGTAACACTGGTTGATGAACGTATTATGGCACTGAGACTGAAGTATGTTTTTAGCTTTGTGTCTCTTATTGCTGTGTACGCTCCTACTGATGTTTGCAAACTAAATGTGAAAGAAGTATTCTATGTCAAACTCACATCCATGGTAGACAATTGTCCCCAGTGAGACATTTGCATTGCTCTGGGCGACTTCATGTGGTATCTGGCTGTGATCAAACATGGCTCGGTAACTGATCTCAGCAGGGAGAACAGCCTCCTCTTGGTAGGTCCCAGAGATTGGGGATTTCTGGCTTCTGGTATCAGTGCTCCAACCTGCATTGCTGGACATGGTATAGGAACCTCCTACCCTAACTGAGGTTAGGATGGCGATTTCTAATCTGAAGAGTGGGAAAGCTGCAGGCATATGTGATATCCCTGCTGAACTCTAAAGATTGAGGGTGAACTTATGGCAGTCTGGTTCTATTCCCCCTGACCTGTTGAGGGTCATGGTCATCCCTCTCTAGAAGGGGAAAAAGGATTGTTGAGACTATAGCACCTACAGTGGCATTACACTGCTCAGTATACCAGGCAAGGTTTTTGCCCACATTCTCATGAAATGGATCTGCAACCACTTGTTA
>NC_051427.1:20774132-20776632 GCF_015228065.2 Penaeus monodon | reverse complement strand
ATGGCTTTAATAAAAGAAATGCCATCCTCCACACAATAGTGCAATCAAGGAACACTGACATTGTCATGCTCCAGGAGACATTCACAGAGGGGACTCTTCGTTCTCTAGGTATCATGTCTTCGTGCTGCCAAGCACAGCTGGCACCACAGGCTTGATCAGAGCAACAATCCCCTGCTCCACAATAGCCAATGCACCGCACTGGGGAGACGATGTTGAATCTCTTGCTGTTGAGATTCACCTGGCAGGGGCCCCCCTCAAGTTGTACAATGTGTACAGCAGGCCAGGCTGCAGGAGCTTAGACATCAGTCAGGACTGTGCTACTGCAGCACAAGAATGAGTGATCTAGGAAGAGACTTCAATGCACACCACCCCATCCTGGCTCCCTGCAGGGAACCGGATTCGGCAAGCTATCACATAGCCAGTGTGCCTGAGACATTCCCTGAGATCTCTCTTCTCAATACCCAAGAGCCAACACATGTCAAAGGAGGGGTCCTAGACCTCATCTTGGCCACTGTAGGTCTAGTGGAGAGAATCACTGACTTAGATGCAACGAACCCCCACAGCGTGAAAATGTGGATGTGCTTGAAGCCATTTATCAATACCATTAATCAAGCAGCCTCGCAGACCATACCTAAAACTCGGCCTTAGTCCAGGAGTTACAGAGATGCCTGGTACTTTAATGACGGCATTTGGGAGGTCAAACACAGTGAACATGTGCAGATAACAATTCCGAAGGGAAAGAACCCTTGACAACCAAGGGGATGTCAAAGAAATTGCTAAAAGAGTCAGGCAGAAAAAGTGGCTGGAATGGTGTGTTTTTTGGCCACTGGACCACCCTTACAAAGCTGCAGCAATGGGTCAGGCAAGCTACCAGCTGCTTAGCCCCGAGGTACACACACCATAACCCTCGATCAGAGGCAAACAGGCCGGTGCACAAGTTCTCTGCGAGAACAAGCAGCAACAGTCTGCAAGTCGAACTGAGGGCAAACCAAGAATGCCTACAACCAGGCACACTTGCTCATATTAGAGCAAGGGTAGCCAAACCCTATTACTCAGATGTCTTCTTTTCTCTGAGGGAACTAAGAAAAACATAAAAACAGTTCACGTTCAGGCTAGCTCTGATGGCATCTCTTACCCCATCTTTTCCCACTGAGGACTGGCAGGTGAGCTTGTATTCTGCAACTCATCAAAAAGTCTTGGGAAACTTCCACTCTACCCCAGAGTTGGAACAGGAATAGGAATACCATAGCTCCCAAAACCAAAGGAGCCAGGGAAGTACTATCCCATCTCTCCTCAGCTGTCTAGGCAAGACAGCCAAGAGGATTGTGCTAAACCGACCCCCCATGAACACCTCCATGGGTTCAAAAGGGGCATGATCACAGCACACAGCATAGCCACGCTCTCAAACACAACCAGACTGTCACACCTGTGGTAGTATTCCTAGACCTGGAGAAGGCTTTTGAATTAGCAAGTCCTCTTGTTATTCAGATCCTGATCCAGATGGGAATCAGAGGAAAGCTCTTGGCCTGGATGGAAGACTATTTCAGGAACAGAACAGCCAAAGTCAGATTCCTATCACAGCACATGCCTCTAGAAAATGGAATGCTACAGGGCGGGGCCCTCAGTCCAGCCCTTTACATTCTAATGTCCTGTATCCTCAACATAACCTCCCAGTAGGGTGCAAGATCATCTCCTATGCAGACGATCTTGCAATCATCTCCACTGGGCCACACTGCCTAAGAAGAGCCCAGCACTGTCTGGACCTCGTATCTGAGGAGTGTTGTAGGACAGGACTAAAGATATCTGCAGCCAAACCACAATGTCCAAGGCACAAGTCTGAGTATTCAGCGAATGGACCTAGAACAGGTCCAGGTCTTCCTATACCTTGGGGTAAGGATTGACCTGACCCTCTCCTTCCAAAATGAGGTCCAGTAGCTGGTTGACTGTCTGTCATGAGAGCAATGACTGGGAGACACATGAGAACTAGACATATAGTACTAAAATAATTCTATGTACATGCTATCCACCCCTTTGTGGACTATGTTTCTGTCGCCCTGATCGCCACCAAGCCAAGACTAAGAGAAAAAATGGAGACTTCAAAATGAAGCTGCCAGGATCATTCTGGGTGCATCAAGGTGGACGAAGGTCCTCAGCCTCCTCATAGAGGCAAACCTTCTCCCCCTGGACTCCCGAACTGATCTAATGGCAACACAATTCCTTTCAAAGGTCATCCAGGCACCCAGGAACACAAGTATAAAACAAAAAATACTCAGACGCTTAGAACAAGATTATGAGCTCTTCGCAAACAACTGTCTCTCACACACAGCCAGGATGTTGATATGCTATCGTCTCAAAGAGCAACCACTAGCTAAGGACATGGGCTCCCCCCACCCTGACTTTCTTGGAGCCCCGCCGTGGGCACAAACCTTGATTGAATTCTCTCTTATGAGCTTATCAAGGAGAAAGAACCAATACCCCATGCCTAGTCTAAAGGCAGAAG
>NC_051427.1:20751632-20769132 GCF_015228065.2 Penaeus monodon | reverse complement strand
ATTTGTATGAGTGTGAATACCGCTGTGAATACGAGTGTCTGTGCATGTATGCTCATATATATGCGTGCAATGTATACCTTAGTACTTCTGCAATCTCTGGCTGCGTGTGTGCAGCCGTACCACAAATCATGCCAGAGTTATTTCTAAATATAAACAGTGATCACTCGTTATAGAAGTTCTGAGTCAGTTGAATACTAACAAGATCAACTTTCCTCGCTTTTTAAAACAATTGTAGATTTATGACTGCTCTCTCACCCAAAGTAATATAATGAATTATTTAGGATTATTTGAGAGAGATTGATTTCTTTGATTAATCAGCCACGGAATAGTCTCGAAAATATAAAAATGTTCTTTATATTCTTGATAACTTTTTTACTCCACGGTTTTATTTTTTTATTTTACTTTTATTTTATATTCTTACATTCCTTCATATCCGTCTAATTTACTGGCAATACTTCTCGCTCCCTCTGTCTCGCTCTCGTTCCGTATCTTTACCAAGTACAGATAAGGACACGTGTTTCTTTACGTATCGATACGTAGCATGCACATATGTATATCTCTCACTATATATACACACATATTTATATCCCCCCCCCCCTCCTTCTCTCTCTCTCTCTCTCTCTCTCTCTCTCTCTCTCTCTCTCTCTCTCTCTCTCTGTACATGTCTCTTCCTCTCCCTCCCTCCCTCCCGTTAATTTCTTTCCTTTCACTACCTCCTCTTCCCTCTACCTCCTCTCGTTTCGTAGACAATGACGCCTGAGGCCAGGTGCGAAGTGGCAGGGCCAAGGAACATTTTCCTTTTGTTCTGAAGTATTTCTAAATACGTGCGCTCATTTATTTGCGAAACATACACTTTCCACTCGTTCTCTCTTTTACACACAAAAACACGCATACACCAAGTATGTACGCGCAAAGATGTGTAATCCTCGGGTCAATAAACAGGAGCTGAGAATAGCGCACTAACGCATCCACCCATTGTTTCCAGCCGCGAGGGTCCCTCTTGGGGACTTCCTTACAACTTGCAAGATCGTCCTCCATGCACGCAATCTGATGGGCATGATCGTCCTCAGGAAGTACAGTCTAAATGTAGACTGGGTTGGTCCTGGAGTGGGCGAGTATTAGGTCCCGGGCTGGTCCCACGGCGAAGGCGTTGGTTGGACACGTGGTCCTGTCTAAAGCCCTTATATCTTTATACTTGTATGGCCTTGGCCCTGTCGCTGCACGGTGCACCCACTGGCCCGACGCAAGGATCCGTAGGTAAAGGCGTCGAGGCGTGACCCACAAGACACCTCATGTCCTTCTCAAAAATATTTTACGTTGCCTCCTTTGTCAAGAGCCATGAACTATCGAGACAAGTAAAGCCCTATTCACTCCTATTATCAACTTATTAGGTCTCCTAGCAGACCTCAAAGTCCTTGAACTTGGCTTTGTCCAGTCCAGCAGGGCTTCGTCTCACTATAAATACGTTGAGAGGCGCAATTTAGGGACTCCGGAGAATCAGCAATAATATCGATAAAGTTGAAGTTTATACTCTTAATATGAGCCTCACTGCCTCCAGATGACAGCCCTACCCTCTTAGTGCAAGACTTGAAATAAGCTGTGACGCTTTCCATCGAAACGGCAGCAGCTGTACTACTACTGCTAATGATGATACTATTAATGTTAATAACATTAACAACAACAACGACGACAACGATGATGTTATAAAAAAAATAATTACGGTAATAATAATAATGATGAGGATGATTATGATAATTATAATAACATTGATAATAATGATCATCAAAAACAATAAAAAACATGAGCAACAAAAACAAAAACAACAATAATAACAATGATAACAATAATAGCAACAACAGCAACAATAACAAATAACGATAAGGACAATGCTGATAATAAAAAATACCTCTTCTTGTCACCATAAAACAACATCAACATCAACAGCAACAAAATGAACATCATAAACACCAAGAACATGAACAAGAACAACACCACCACCAACATCAACACCACTATCCACATCAATATCAGTAACATCCAGATCAACACCACCACCACCACCAACATCCACATCAGCATCAATATCCACACCACCACCACTAACATCCACACCACCACTACCACCACCACCACCACCACCATCACCAACATCCACACCACCACCACCATCCACATCCACAACATCAGGCCAGCACCTCGCTTGCAGAAGGTCCAGCTGGAGGCGTTGGGTTTCATCATGCTGGTCGTGATGTTGACAGAACTGAAGAAGCAGTTGACTTCACCTGCGGGAGAGGAGGGCGGGAAGTGAAATGGCGGAAGGTGAACCAATGAATAATGCTGTAATTAAACAAAAGAAAAAGAAAAAAAGACGGAAAGTGGATAATAAGAACAATAATGATAATGATTATAATAATGGAAAAAGAGAGGGAAGGAGAGAAGGAGAGAAAAACAGAGAGAGAGAGAGAGATAGAGAGAGAGAGAGAGAGAGAGAGAGAGAGAGAGAGAGAGAGAGAGAGAGAGAGAGAGAGAGAGAGAGAGAGAGAGAGAGAGAAAGGAGAGAGAGAGAGAGGAGAGAGAGAGAGAGAGGGAGAGAGAGAGAGAGAAGAGAGAGAGAAAGAGAAGAGAGAGAAGAGAGGAGAGAGAGAGAGAGAGAGAGAGAGAGAGAGAGAGAAGAGAGAGAGAGCAGAGGGAGAGAGGAGAAGGAGAGAGGAGAGAGGAGAGAGAAAGGAGGGAGAGAGAGAGAGAGAGAGAGAGAGAGAGAGAGATAGAACAAAATAGAATAAGTGGCAAGAAAATTAAAATGTATAAATGAATAACGAAAAAAAAAACAGCAGGAAAAAAAAAAAAAAATAATAATATGTAACCGAACGGAAGCAAAAGCAACGACAGGAAAACAGGCGTAAAATCAATGAAAAAATGAAAACGAATGATGATGAAAGAATGAATGATTAACAGGAAGAGAAAGATTAAATGAATAAAGAATTTATTCGCCCTATAATTAAGATAAATAAACGATGATGAGAAAATATACCGGCGTAGAATCAAGGAAAAAAAACGAATTAATAAACATTAATCTAAATCATGCAGACGTAAAAAAAAAAAAAAAAAAAAAAAAAAAAAAAAAAAAAAAAAAAAAAAAAAAAAAAAAAAAAAAAAATATATATATATATATATATATATATATATATATATATATATATATATATATATATATATATATATATCTGTGTATGTGTGTGTGTTCAAATAACTACAGCAACAAAACAACAAAACAACAACAATAATAAATCACGATAATGATGATGCAACAATAAAAATCAACTGTAAATATTTTTTAAAATGTGTTCAAACCCTTTTTTCTTTTCTTTTCTCTTTATGAATGGTGTTGGTAAGTTATCTGATGTCTTGTTAACATATCTTTGTGGGAAGACACGTGTTTATTAAATGTACTGTGAGTGAATGAGTGTGTGTGTGTGAGTGTGTGTGTGTGTGTGTGTGTGTGTGTGTGTGTGTGTGTGTGTGTGTGTGTGTGTGTGTGTGTGTGTGTGTGTGTGTGTGTGTGTGTGTGTGTGTGTGTGCGTGCGCGCGTGCGTGCGTGCGTGCGTGTGTGTGTGTGTGTGTACATACGCATTTATTTGTAAGCGTGTATACGTGCATTTTAATGTATAGGGATGCACGCACCAGAAAACATCTAGTGCTCATTATATCTAAACACCAAAGAAAGAAAACAAAGCAAGTGCATACAGTATGCCTTTTTAGCCCACAACGCCACTGACCTGAATCGGGCAGATGCACCGTGAAGGCCGTACAGGGAGGGTGAATGAAGCACCGGGTTTTGCAAGCACCTGGAAGGAAGGTGAGAAAGCACGAGGTGTTCTGAAACTGTTCTTTCTAATGTTCGTCATTTCTTCACATCTGTTCTTCACAGCGTTCGTGATTTGTTCTTCATAATGTTTATATGCACGGATATGTGAGTCTATATTAAGCTTGAGGAGGGTATAACGGGTATAGAACCCTATTACATTGGCTTGACTGGTATACGACTTCACTCTTTATTTCTAAGAGTTGACACACGCAGTGTAGAACACACGAGACATGTCTATTCATAGGGGTAATCGCGGTATGCGGGTCGCGGCCAGCCAGCCCGGAGGGAGAGGGCAAAGCTGACCTTACCGCGTCGGGTGCTTGACACGAACTCCCCGGTCAAACGGGGTGAGATATAAATGTGACCTCCGCCCTCGCTGAGCGGATGGTTCTTATTTGGGACTTTGGATCCGCGTGGTAACCAGCCACGTGGTCCAGTGGTAACAGAAATAGACTTCTGCATATGTTATATTGCTCGGCCACCTAAATATAACATATGCAGAAGTGGCTGGTTACCACGCGGATCCAAAGTCCCAAATAAGAACCACCCGCTCAGCGAGGGCGGAGGTCACATTTGGAACTTTGGATCCGCGTGGTAACCAGCCACGTGGTGCACTGCTAACAGAAATAGACTTCTGCATATGTTATATAGGGGAAGGAGGGAGGGAGGGAGGGAGGGAGGGATGGAAGGAGGGAATCAGTGAGAGAGAGAGAGAGAGAGAGAGAGAGAGAGAGAGAGAGAGAGAGAGAGAGAGAGAGAGAGAGAGAGAAAGAGAGAGAGAGAGAGAGAAAGAGAGGGGGGGGGGAGATTGATTAATTAAAATTATCTACAGCGTCAACAGCCAAGATCATTAGCAGCGAATACATTGTTGGATTGAAATACTAAAATGTCTAAAACTTTAAAAAATCTAGTAATAAATGTGTTATAAATGAAAATAAATAATAATAGTTAGATTTAAAATCAGAGCATAAATATTATGCTCTAAATGTATAAAATTATTGCATAAACATTGTACATATATAATTTTTATCAAAAATATTAGTCTCTCTTACGAAACTAACAAGACCTATGTCACAATCCTCCCCAAATACATTTTTCAGTGTATATAGGGGAGACAAGTACATACGTTTTGGGTCTCAGAATGCTGCACATCTTCCCACTACATTGGCCTATGAGTCAGTCTTGTATGCCCGATTCTTAGTCTTGTTAACACAACTTCTACTTGTCTTTTAGGAGGGATGCTGGTCACCCAATTGACAAGGTAGTTTCTAATCTCTCGCACTTGGTTTCTAGAGGTATGCCTCTATTGTTCCCTCCATTTACTGCGAAAACAACTTCTGATGCTTGGTTTTAAGTCAGTGTGTGGGAGAGGAAAACGAGCATCCCAAGGCTATGAGAGTCGCAATATATTACAATAGAATAGTTCGTAAGATCCCTAGTCATCTTGACTGCTGCAACAATGGCATGTAACGCTGTAGTGAAGATCAAGGCTGCCGAAGAAAGACTGTAATCTTCCTCCTGCTCACTGCTGCATATCCCACACCATTTTCAGATTTAGAACCATCTGAATATATTGCATCTGATCCTTGGTACATAGAGTGTGTTGAAGAAAAATCTCCCTTACTTCTGCTTTGGATCTCTCCCCCTTCTCTATTCCAACCAAATCCGTCTCGACTTAATTGGTCCAGAGGGGGAATTGGGCAGTTCTGACAGCTAGAACCTTGGTGAGATTTAAATTGAGATCTTCCACAAGATTCCTCGTTCTCCCTCCATAAGATCGGCCATCTTCAAGGGGGTTGAAACCAATCTGGATGCAGGAGATCCCGGAATCCTTTGTAGGCTCGTGTAGTAAATAAGATTCATGTAGTCCCGGTGTAATGACAGAGGTGGTTCTCCACTCTCAGCATACAGGTACTCCACAGGTGAAGACCTGAAAACCCCTGTACAGATTATGAGAGCTTCATTATGAACTGAGTTCAACATCCAGAGAGCAGTGGGAGTTGCAGATGAATAAGTCTTACATCCATAAAGTTTGCTACGAAAAAGTACACGGTAAAGCTGCATAAGCATTGTGCGGTCTGCACCCCAAGATAGGTGTGAAGGAACCCGCAAAATACTAAGCGCTTTTCAAGTTTTAACCTTTAACTGTATGATGTAAGCCTTGAGTCAAAAATTAGTCCTAAGTACTTCCCCTCTTGGACAAAATGCTGTGGGTTTGCTCCTAAATAGAGAGAAGGATGGAACTTTCCTCTCCTGCAGAAATGCATAGCCATGGTCTTGCTTCGAGAAAATTTTAACCCATGGTATGTTGCCCACTGCACAACCTGATTTATTGCAGTCTGCATTTGTCTCTGCACATCCTGTAAGCTTCCTCCAGAGCATTGCAGTGTGAAGTCATCCACATACAGACAATACGAGACAGCACTTGGAACGACCTTTACAATGTCATTAATAACAATAACAACACTCCCTTGTGGGACCCTTCCAGCTGATCTTCCAGGTTAGAGACACTGTTTCCCAAATACACTCTAAACTTCAGCAAGGAAGCTTTGTATGAAGGTAGATCATGCTCCTCTTAAACCTATGTAATGTAATGTTTGTGAGTGTTTGTGTACGCGCGCGAGCGTGTGTGTTTTTGTGTATGTTGCATGCGTGCCTGTGTGTGTGTATGTGTGTGCTTGCGTGCGTGTGTATGTAATTGTAACTGTAATATAATTTTCTACACAAATAGGTGGTCCTGTCCCTATTACTCTGTGATGAATGGCTACAGGCGATCTGCCATTGACATCTAAAGATAATTTTGAAGCATGTCAGGAGTTTCTCCGTAGATGTATCAAAGGAACATAACTACAAGATCCAACGATATGCCCTATTTTCCGATGGCCGATGACATTACTGATTTTCCTTTTGTAGCAGTTGACATCACCTGCGCAAGGCCAACACGAGGGTATTTATTCGGGGACTCCGTTTTCTAATATCTCTCATCAAATCTCGTGACTACCCGTAAGCTACCCTACAAAAGGATCTGAACTAGGATATGGTACAAATCACTCAGTTTCCCAGAGAGGGCATTTGGTCTGTGGCAGAGATTCAGGATACGGTCGTCGCAGCTATGTACAAAAAGGAATACCTATCAATTTTCAGTGCAGCAGTTCCACGTAAAACATTACTATTAAACAATGTGATGTTAGTCCTGTAAATGAACATGAAATAATAAGACTATTAAATATGATAATGACATTGAAAGGGAAATAAATGGTAACATTAGCGGAAGAGCAGGGTTAAAGGGGGAGGAGGAGGAGGAGGAGGAGGAGGAGGAGGAGGAGGAGAGGAGAAGAAGAAGAAGAAGGGAAAAAAAAACTATAATAAAAACTGTGTATTCATATGATACTGTGTGTGTGTGTGTGTACAAGTATGCTTGTACATGTGAGACTGTATGAGTATGTGAGAATAATGTCAACGTGCATGTGCATGTGAGTGAATAATCATTGTGTCAACAAAACTGCAACTACCCTATAAGATTAGGTGTACGTTATGAAATAACTCATTGGCATTTTATGTTTTAGCTCAACTGAAAATATCAACAGACATCAAATTTCGTTTGGGAGTAGCGGTTCTTGTCGAAGTTAGCGGATATCGCGGCGTCCGAGCGTTGCCTCTTTATCATCAGGATTCGACACGTCAGAGCGCGATCGCCTCGTTCAACAGCCGACGTTCAACCCCCTTTTAAATTCCGGCCCTAGAAGCCACCCACGTGTCCCGCGACCAGGGCCAGTGGAGAGCCCCCGGCGGTAAAGTCCTTACAGGCAGACAGGGCGCCGAGGACCTCCGAGGTGTAGTAGTCCGCAGGGAGGCCGGCGTCCTTGTGACCCTCGAAGAAGAGGGCGTGTCCGGGATGGGGCCCCGCCCACAGGAGGAGGAGGAGCGGGATTCCTGGCCTCATCTCTCGGCGAGGATCTGCTCGCGCCAGTGTCAGTGCCTGGGGTCGGGAGGTTTACAAAGGTTCAACACATGGACTATGGGTATAACACAAACACTCACACATGTATACAAATACCAGGACTCGAACCTAGGTCACTACGGGTATAAATCCGGAGGCCAGTGCTAAACCAACCATGCCACACGACCCACTAAAAGGAGTGTGCAACTAGGATCTCACTAGCTCCATAGACATTACCTATCTACTCATTTTTTTTCAAGTGCCCTGTCCTACAAGGACGTTGACGATCATGTGGCATTGCATTATCCCATCTTTCATAAATATACCTCAGTACATCTGACTTAGGATTTGCATTGCTAAATAAATTTTTCCACCGAGTGCCCACGGCGAGTGTGTGTAAAACTTCGCTATCATTATTCAGGTATGAGTAGATAGGTAATGTCTATGGAGCTAGTGAGATCCTAGTTGCACACTCCTTTTAGTGGGTCGTGTGGCATGGTTGGTTTAGCACTGGCCTCCGGTTTCATAGCCGGAGTGACCTGGGTTCGAGTTCTGGTCAGGGAGGGTTGTTATTAATCGATATCAATGCGGCATTGCATACATATTTATATATATATATATATATATATATATATATATATATATACATATATATATATATATATATATATATATATATATATATATATATATATATATATATATATATATATATATATGTCAAATTCTTATCAGTGTTTTCTCTATCTTCAAGATTTATGTTCAAGTCTTAATTCATTTATTTTCTTTTATACATTTAATTTTATTCCCGGATTCATTATTGACAAGATCTGACAACTTTTTTTCTTATATTCATATACAAGTTATTCAATTAGTTTATCTTCAATGATTGTTAGTTTATCTAAATATCACTTCCGTTTATCCATAGTAAAGACTCTCATTCAAATTGTTTAGGATGAAGTTTGTGTTCAGGGTTCTTAGACACAGGGGAAGTAACAATCGTAATTTATTAAAGCAATTGGCTGTTTCTCTAACATGAAAAATATGAATAATTTTCTCTATTTTCTCACGTTTCTTTGCCAGTTGCTTGCCTTCTATGATTTAAGTTCGTTACTCACGTATATATATATTTTTTTCTAAGAATTGTGTACGAAGCAGAGGCTAGGAGGACGAGTGATGACAGCGATGCGGCTGCAGGTCGCCGGTCAGCAGTATTTTTCCAAATTTTTAAACCGC
This sequence comes from Penaeus monodon, assembly GCF_015228065.2. Taxonomy (NCBI): domain Eukaryota; kingdom Metazoa; phylum Arthropoda; class Malacostraca; order Decapoda; family Penaeidae; genus Penaeus; species Penaeus monodon. Next base: position 20,760,091 of record NC_051427.1, on the reverse strand, counting down.
TGCTCCGGTTGCCTCGCTTTCTGTTCGTGAGTCGTGAGTGAGTGAGGAGGAACGCCCGTGACTCCTGCCCGCCGCCCCGACTGTCACGCGCATGCGCACAAGTACCCAAGACTTGCCAATTGTCGCTTGGGTTTCCATACGCGCGCGAAGAATTAAAAAAAATGGTTTGTAAATGCTTTTTTCATTCATGATAAAAATGATAATAATGATAATAATAATAATGATAATAATAATAATAATAATAATAATAATAATAATAATAATAATAATAATAATAATAATATTAATAACGATGATGATAACAGTAGTGAAAGTGATAATGATAGTTCTTCTTTCTTTTAACGGTAGGTTCATGTCTGAGCCGCCGTGGTCACAGCATGATACTTAATTGTAGTTTTCATGTTGTGATGCTCTTGGAGTACGTGGTAGGGTCCCCAGTTTCTTTCCACGGAGAGTGCCGGTGTTACCTTTCTAGGTAATCATTCTCTCTATTTATCCGGGCTTGGGACCAGCACTGACTTGGGCTGGCTTGGCCACCCAGTGGCTAGGTAGGCAATCAAGGTGAAGTTCCTTGCCCAAGGGAACAACGCGCCGGCCTGTGACTCGAACCCTCGAACTCAGATTGCCGTCGTGACAATATTGTCCGATGCTCTAACCATTCGGCCACCGCGGCCTTGACGATCATGGGCTTCCATGATTATTCTTGGCAATTTAGAGCGGTGGTTTGCCATTGCCTTCCGCCCGGTGTTTTTATCGAGTCACCATCTCTATTTACCCGGCACTGACTTGGGCTGGCTTGGCCACCCAGTGGCTAGGTAGGCAATCGAGGTGAAGTTCCTTGCCCAAGGGAAACAACGCGCCGGCCGGTGACTCGAACCCTCGAACTCAGATTGCCGTCGTGACAGTCTTGAGTCCGACGCTCTAACCATTCGGCCACCGCGGCCCCAATATAATGATAGTAGTAGCAATAATAATAATAATAATAATAATAATAATAATAATAATAATAATAATGATAATGATAATAATAATAATAGTAACTGTGATAATAGTAATAATGAAAATGGAAATGATAATGATAATGGTAATAACAATGATTTTAATATCAACAATTATAAAAACGATATTAACAATAACATCTGGATGATGATAGTAACGATAACAACAACGACGACAAAAACAATAATAATAATAATAATAATAATAACAACAACAACAACAATAATAATAATAATAATAATAATAATAATAATAATAATAATAATACAACAACAACAACAACAACAACAATAATAAATAATAATGATAATAATAATAATAATAATAATAATAATAATAATAATAATAATGAACAATAATAATAATAAAATAATAATAATAATAAAATATAATATAATAATAAAAATTTAGTGTAGCTAAACAATAGGCGCGGGAGAAAAAAAAAATTGGCTTGTGAAGCTTTTTTATTTCATTTCCCGTACGGGCATAGCCTCTTTACCAAAAGTCAAGGGGAGGCAAGCGAGAGCCCTGTTTCCTCCACGTTTGACGAAGCCACGCCTGAACAGTACAGAGACACATCGGGTTTTCCCCGAAATGGCGCCCAGTGCCACGAGCAGAGCATCTTCTCCCTTTGCACATGAATTCCCGAGAGAAAAAAGGGCGCGGCCTCAGCGCCGAGCGTCGAGGCGCTTTCTGCTCCCAGCCCTGCGCAGCTGCTTGTGACACGGACTTGAACAGCCATTATGGGCGGAAGGCGCCTGCCCGAGACTGGCTAAAGGGAAAGTGTCCGCCATGCTTGACTCGACGGACTACAGGACGCTGAGAAAGGGCCGAGCGCGCGGGTCCTGGCGAAGTTCTGCCCCGCCCACGAGGTGCCTGTCGTGTCAGGAAGCGGGACCAACACTACGGGGGGATGGCGCCTGATCTGTTAAGCGAAGAGGGACTGCGCCAGGGACGTTCCTAAAGGCGGCGGAGAAGGAGATCAGCTTCGCCAAGAACCCCCGCTGCTTCCAGCGGTTCCTGTTTCGGGGCCAAGGACGCGATTGCGTCCGCCGCCGCCGTCCCCCTAGGCACCCACCACCTCGTTGGCATTTGTTGGGGGCACCAGTGGCCTCGTGAGCAGCAGGGGGGGCCCATCTATTCCCAGATGCTCTGAGGAAGCGCCCCCCGCAAGGACGAGGGCGGGGCCAAGCCCCAAGAAGCAGAGGACGACTCCGGCCAAAAGGGCGGGCTGTCCCAAAGGGCCTCCCTGCTGCCGTCAGGCGAGGCGAGCCCACAGAGCGAGAGCGATGACGAGTGCTACGACGGGGAAGAGCCTGGGAGAGATGGGCCAAAGGGGGGGGGACTTGGAGGCACTGCTGTGGGATCTGCCGGATCCTTACTGAGGGAGGGGCTGGCGAAGGACGGAGTCCTACTGACGGAGAGGCGAGGAGGACGAGGATCGGGATCCGATGACTCATCACTTGTTATTTCCTTTAGTGTATGTTATTTTTGTAGTGTTTTGTACCTTTATTTTTTATGTTATTGTAAAAAAAAAAAAAAAAAAAAAAAAAAAAAAAAAAAAAAAAAGATCAAAAGGAAAAAAAAAAAAAATATATATATATATACATCTATGCGTATTTATGTGTGCGTTTTTCATGTGAGTGTGTGGTTGTGTGTGTGCGTTTTTGTGTATTTTTGTTTATGTGAGTGTTTATGTGTGTGCGTTCATGTGTGTGTGTGTGTGCTTATGTTTATGTGTGTTTCTATGTGCGTGTGTTTGACTATGTTTATGCTTGTGTATGTGTGTGTTTATGTTTATGTGAGTGTGTGGTTGTGTGTGTGTATGTGTGTGTGTGCGTGTGTGTTTATAATTGTGTGTTTTGGTTTATGTGAGTATGTGGTGTGTGTGTAGGTCTGTGTGTGCGTGTGTGTCTGTGTGTGCGTGTGTGCATTTATGTGTATTTCTGTTTATGTGAGTGTGTATGTGTGTGTGTGTTCGTCCATGTATATGTGTGTGTGTTTGTGTGTTTATGTTTATGTGAGTGTGTGGTTGTGTGTGTGCGTGTCTGTGTATGTGTGCTTTGGTTTATGTGAGTATGTGGTAGTGTGTGTGTGTGTGTGCGTGTTTATGTATGTGTGTTGTGTGTTATGTTTATGTGGTTATGGTTGGTATGTGTGTGATGTGTGCGCATGTGTGTATGTTGTTTTTTTTGTGTGTATGTGTGCGCCTGTGGGTGTGTGTATGTGGTGTGTTGTTTGTGTATGTGTTTTTTTGGTTTATGTGGTATGTGGTAGTGTGTGTGTGTATGTGTGTGCGTGGTTAGTAGTGTGGGTGTTTAGTTTGTGTGTTTGTTTTTATTGTGTTTGTATGTGCGTGGGTCTATGTGTTTTCAGGTTTTTTGTGAGGTGTATTTTGGGGTTGGGTGAATTAATTATGTGTGCTTATGTGTTGAGCTTATGTATGTGTGCTTATTGTGTGTATGTGTTTTGGTTTTTGTGTTATTTGTTTTTGTGTGTGTGTGTATGTGTGTGTTGAGTTATGGTTTTCTGTGCGTTTGTTTATGTGTTGTGTGTTTGGGTTGGTGTGTGGTGTGGTGTGAGGTGGTTGTCATGGGGATGAAATGAGCGAAAAGGTTGGGGGGGAATATGCGAAAATTGGAATAAGAAAAACTACCAAAAATTAGGGAACAAAAAGCGAAAAAAATAGAAATTGGCTTGAGTGCGTTTGTATCGTGTGGTTTTTGCGGTGTGTTTTTATGGGGTTTGCGTGTTTGTGTGATGGGTGCTTTTGTGCGGTGGTAGTGAGGGGTGTGTTAGTGTTGTGGTGTTGTGTGTGTTGATGTGTGTTCATTTGTGGTGTGTATGTTTTTGGGGTGCTATTTTGGTGTTTTTTGTGTGTGCTTTTGTGGGGTTTTTGTGTTTATTGTGTCAAAGAGGCCCTAATGCCACAAGAAAGGAAAACAAAATAAAAAGCAAGGAAATCAATTAGCAAGAAATAGAGGTTCTTTGTTCGGAAATTTGCATAAGACCGTTCGTGTCGCGATACTTTTTTCTTTTTCTTCTTTTTAAATTTTAGCCAAAAGCACATCTTTTAGGGGACGAGAATCCACATTCTGCTTTGGGCTGAAATCTTTCAAGGGTTGATGTGTTGGTCATCACTCACCGTGATCTTTATTATAACATGTCATCGGTCATCAATATCATGATCCATCATATTTTTTTTTCATCGCCCTTAATTAATAAACGACGATCTCTTTTTTTGTTCTGCCCTCCATCCCCTTACTAAAAACTGAAAAAACCTATAATTTTGGCAAAATGAATGCGTCCCCGTTGCGCCACGCTGTCTGGGGCCGCGAGTGCCGCACGGGGGGGAGGGGGGCAAAAGCCGCCGGCCAATCCTGTATGCGGCCCGGACCCCTTTCGGGGTTTTATCGTGTGTAAAGTGATTCACAGAAACCTCATATTTTCCTTGAAAAAATCTTTAGAACTTCGGAAAAAAAATGATCCGTATTTGATTTAAACACTGGAAAAAATCAAAAATTTAACTTGTTTATTTTTTTAAAGGGGACAAAAACAGTGCCCATGAAAAAAAAAATACAAAACTAAAAGCTTCTGTTTTTTTTTTAATGTTTATATATATCCAGATTTTTTCACATGATGTTCCTTGAGATTACTGATTAACCTTGAACGGATAAAGAGGAAAGGAATAACGAAGAAATGACGATTAATATAGAAAGATGGAAAGTGGAGAGAGAGAGAGAGAGAGAGAGAGAGAGAGAGAGAGAGAGAGAGAGAGAGAGAGAGAGAGAGAGAGAGAGAGAGAGAGAGAGAGAGACTGATAGGTGCATGTATATACACGCAACACACAAGCACACACAAAGAAAACCATGTAGTCATAACTCTGCGAAAAATTCCACCGCGTTTCACTCTAGAAGTTTTCTTAAGGCCATGGATCAGATGTGCAATTTAGCCCGAGTCGGTGAAGGAGAGGCGGGAGGATGAAGAGCGGAGCGATTTCGCTTCGTCTTTGTATACCGAAATGGACGAAAATGCCGCTCATGTTTGCGGCATTATCGTAGGACTGAGATCTACAAGCACTGATGCCAATACCAGATGTTTCATTTTTTCTTGAAACATACCAAACAAATATCGACCCGCATGACTTTCGACTGCAGTGAATTTTGAAAAGCTTTCAACAACATCGCCACTTCAATTCACATTTCTTGTCATAACAGCTAGTTGATCTGTATGGCTCAGGTCAGGCGTGGAATCTACGCTCATCATCATCAATAACGGTATGCTCATGTTTGAGCAGCCGTGGACCTCTCCACCATCCTTCGCCACTCAACTCGATCTTGCGCTTTTCTTTCCACTTGTACCATCGACAGCCCGCAAATATCTTTGATATTGTCGCTCAGTCTTGTCTTTGGTTTGCCTCTTCCTCTGTTTCCTATCACCATCTCTGTCAGCAAGTCTTTCTCAATACTTTTACTTCTCATCACATGACCAATAAACTTTAATTTCCTCTTGTTCAAGATGTCCAACAGCCGGTCTTTACAATTTATTTTTCTCAGCACTTCATCATTCGTCTTCTTCTCTGTCCAGCTAATACGCAGTACTCGTCTGTAACACCACATTTCAAAACTATTGATCTTTTTCTTGTCTATCTACTTCAGCACCCAACACTCAGAACCATATGACGCTAGTGCCATAATATTTCGCCTCATTTATTTCTGCGATGATTGATTCCTTTACTTTTTTGCCCATGATCGCGATGAATTCATCACACATGTCAGGAGACATGTAGAATACATTAGCCTTCCCTGGGTTTCCGTGTGTGTCAACATGATCCCTCAAGAATGGCCAAAGTGAGTGAATAGGTCCAGACAGCCCAAGAAGTTGGCGTTGTTAACGTCACTGTATGTCTTAGTATCGCCTCTGAGAAGAAGACCTCGCTCAGAAAGAAATGATCAAGTTCTGGCCGGATGTTCTTCCTGACGCTAACTCTATCTATTTACCTGGACTTGGGACCGGCACTGACTTGGGCTGCCTTGGCCACCCAGTGGCTAGGTAGGCAATCGAGGTGAAGTTCCTTGCCCAAGGGAACAACGCGCCGGCCGGTGACTCGAACCCTCGAACTCAGATTGCAGCCAAACCCAGTAACTCAGATGGAACTAAGAAAAGCACAAAAACACTGGGCCCTGGGCTCTGATAGGATCCCCGACCCCATCACCTTGCATTCCTGCAACACATCAGCAAGTACTGGGAAACTTCCACTCTCCTCCAGAGTTGGAAGAAGGCTGACATACTTCCCATCCCAAAACCAAAAGTTCCAATGTCACAGTATTTGCCATTCGCCTGCAGATTTACAGAAAAGAAACGAGAACCTCCCCCTCAGCCAGATGGTACTCAAATGCCACAGCCTATGAGCCAGTCAATAAAGGTGCTGAAGTCATTCTTCACAGAAACAGACTAGGTTACCAGTGCGCATGGCAAATCATACAAACAATTGACTATGCAGACAGGTATTGCAAGTATTGTGACAAGCTGAATGCTACCCTGTTACATTATTTACAAAGTTGTGAGCACGCACAGTTTCTGAGACAGCCCCCCACAACAGCCGCAGGGCTTACTTTGTGGCTGCAGGAGTGCTTGCTGCCAATCCGGCCACCCACAGTAGGCATTTGAGTGTCACAGAACCAAATGAGACAGCCATAAATAGCTGACACAGGCCGGGCCATATATATATATATATATATATATATATATATATATATATATATATATATATATATATATATATATATATATATATATATATATATATATATATATATATATGGAGGGCCAGGGGGAGGCTAAACTTCGTAAATCTTAAATAAATGAATGAACCAAGATCAGCATTCCCCATTCTACCATCAGGCCACTCAGGACTGCCCAGTCTCCACACCGTTGCTCTCCACTGCACCTGCAGCACCTAATAATACCAGTGGGAACTCTCACCCATTACAGACACTCCCCAAAGAAATGTAGACAAGTTCAAGTAGTAGATGCTTACCTCATCTACCACAAAGACAATAGGTTGCGACAAATACCGCACGGAGAGTAAGTCCATGGCGACCAGGTGGGGGTCCGGGGGTGTAGCCCCAAGTTAGGTAGGTTTTTAGTTCATACGCCAATGTTTGTGGATTCCCAGGTGTGGCCCGAGGTTTTTGGATGAAGTAATTGGGACCCGGCGACGCTCATATTCAGAGACACTTGGGACACCTTAGGCAGAGAGCTGTCAGCCGATCACCACTGAGACAGCATGTTGATGACTGACCCAAGCGGGAAGCTGGACCGGCGCAAGAGGCCGGTCCAGCTTCCCGCTTGGGCTGGCACAAGTGTCTCAAAATATGAAAGCGAGAGAGTGAGAGAGAGAGAGAATAATGATAACAATAATAATAATAAAATAATCTGAATAATAATGATAATACTGATAACGTTAATGATGATAGCAGCGATAGGGATATACAACCATCGCCACGTCTCTCCCCCACCCTGTTTTGTTGGTTCTCTCTCCCCTCCCCTTTCCCTCCTATTCTTTTCACCTTGGAAACAATGGGTATGGTGCTATGTGTGGATGATGCATGTAAAATACACGTGAGCTTAGTCATATTTTGCTTCTGCTATTACTAGAGAGAATAAATCTAAATAACTAACCCGAATGTACAATAACTTAATGGAAATTACCCAAATTCTCAAGCTAATTTCAAATATAAATTAATTAGTTACAATCTGCAATAAAGCAAGTTAATAATATCCAATGTAACAGTGTGCAATAACGTAATATAATAGTAAGTAATACTGCACGATAGTTAAAATATAATCTGCTGTACTTATGCTGCCTTATGCTATTATGATGGCATCTCATCATGCTCGCCCAAACAACCCAGGGCGAGATGGACGAGAGGGACAGCCTTGTCCAGCCCTGCGTTCCGCTGGCCTCTTCATAGAGCTACGAAGCCCACAATTTCAGTGGGACAGCCTGTGGCGTGATACTTGTAACTTTCATATGCTACGGCCAAATGCTATGGTCCCGTGAGGTGGTCTACACTCACAGATAAGGCAAGGAATATCAATTCATAATGGATTCTGCCAAATGAACTAGCTAGTGGACACTTCTTGACTTGCATTTTATTACATATTCAGTATGCAAAGGATGTTAAATGCGATGAAACGTGACCATTTTAGTTGATTTCATTGTTTCGCGTGTTTTCAGCCTTCATTTCAATTGCAAACCACCATTTCTGAGTCTTTCAACTACCCTATAATTTATCTGGACTTTGCAAAAAAAAATGATGGTTTTCAATTGAATTAAGGAATGAAATCAATAAACACAATGAGAACAAGCAAATAAATAAATATAAATAATAAAAAATAAAAATATGTATATCGTTTCGCACGCAAAGACAAGTGCGTTATATTTGGCAGAGCCA
>NC_051427.1:20731632-20734132 GCF_015228065.2 Penaeus monodon | reverse complement strand
TGAATGGGATGGGAAAATAAGAGGGAGGAAGAAGAGGAGGAGGAGAGGCAAAACAAAGGTGATAAAAAGGAGTAAGAGGGGAAACAATAAAAGATGGAAAAGAGGTGAAACTGATGAGAATGTAGATGAGAAAAGTAGTGAAGGAGAGGGGAATAAAGAAAGCAAGAACATAGAGAAGAGAAAGATAAGAACAAAGGGAGAAATAGAGAGAAGAAGAGAGAAGAGAGAGAGAGAGAGAGAGAGAGAGAGAGAGAGAGAGAGAGAGAGAGAGAGAGAGAGAGAGAGAGAGAGAGAGCGAGAGAGAGAGAGAGAGAGAGAGAGAACCATAGAATCGAGAGAGGGAGAGAACTAGCGAAAAGAAAACGGAAACAGGTAACATACATCTGGCAAAAAGAAGAGGAAGAAGATGACGATAAAGAAGAAAAGAAAAGAAAAGGAAACCGCAAAACGGCCGACCTTTCGACAAGGGAGACAGGATGTGATAGTGGACCGACGCCCCCCCAGCTGACTCGCCGAAGATGGTGACCTTGCGTGGGTCACCGCCGAGGTCACGGATGTTTTCCTTGACCCAGCGGAGGGCCATCGCCTGGTCCTTTAATCCTAGGTTGCCTGGGATCACCGCGTCCTCCGTCGATAAGAATCCTGTATTAAAGAGAGCTTATTCAAAATCATTATACGCTTGGAACACGTTTAGGGATAGACACTTTTTATTTATTTACTTGTTTTTTCTCTGTATCTCTTTCTCTCTCTCTCTCTCTCTTTCTCAACTCTCTCTATCTCTCTCTCTCCACCCTTCAGGCTGAATACAAACATAAGAAGAGAAATGTGAAAACACTCCTCCTATGTAAGCTCAGTGGGTGTAGAAACGATTCCGGTGAAATAATGGAAACTAGTAAATACACTAGTGCCTAAGAAGAAACAAAATACAGACATTTCCATAAATAACATAGACCATTTTAATAATTTCTTTGCAGAAGTCGGTAGACGCACTTATGAACAGACAACCGCCCCCACATACCAACACAGCATAAATGAAACGAGGCCTATAACAAACCTTTTCAGACCGCGGCCAGTAGGAGTAGAAACAGTTATCCTGACAATAAAACACTTAAGAAAGACGAGCTCCGTGGGTAAGGATAGCATTGCACATAGTTTCATAACCGATAGTTTACCAGCAATTGAATATTATCTGACAGTCATTATTAATACATCTACAGTCACCGGTGTTTATACATCACTCTGGAAACATGGTATCATAACACCTATTTTCAAATCCGGTGACAGATACGAGATTAATAATTATCGACCCATCACTATACTACCAGTAATATCTACAGTTCTCGAGAAAATAGTTAATTAGCAAACTAATTAACATCTTTTATGGAGGCGAATAACCTTATATCTAACAAGCAACACGGTTTTAGGAGTACATTATCAACCGAAACAGCATTATTAAAGGTCACAAATGCAACTCATAAAAATGTAGACAACAACCATATCAAATTGCTCTCTATGTGATTTATCGAAGTCCTTTGGCAGTGTCAGCCACGAATTACTGGTAAACAGACTAACCAGACACGAAATTGATCATTTTTGGTTCAAAAGTTACCTGTCCGCGAGAACACAATTAGTCAAAATCCATGAAAAAGTATAATCAAAGCAACCACTTTTGTTCGGTGTTCCACATGGCTCCATGCTAGGCCCAATCTTATTAATTATATTCATTAATGTCTTCTTATTCAGTACGCCGACGACTCTCAGTTTCTTCAGGCTGCCTCTGTTAACAACCTATATGAATTGATAGGAATAACCAAACAGACTCTAACAGAAAAAAAAACTTGGCCTGAAACAAAAAACACAACGTATTATTCTAGGCAGCCGTTAGAACATAGCAAAAATATCCACAAATACAGTTATAAACTTCCAAGGTTGCCGCATCAAACCCAACACAACAGTAAAAAATCTAGGGCTACACGTAGACAGATACATGACATTTGAAACACACACTGATCACATCTACAGTAATGGGCACTCTGATGTACTTAAATCACATCAAAAATAAAATACCCACAGACACAAGAATTGCTGTTATACAAACCCTAGCACTTAGTATAATTAATTACAGTCTAAACACCTGGGGCTCCACAAACAAAACACAATGCAAAGGACACAAAAACTACAGTATTTCGCGGCAAGAGTAGCAGTAGGAAATGCAAACAAACATGACCACATCACACCACATATAAACAAACTAAAATGGCTAAAAGTACATCAGAAATATAACTTTGACACGTATTCTAATCCACAAAGCCATACAAGGAAATTACCTAAACTGGCTATTACCTATGCAAACAACAGGTAACATAACAGGTGTTCATACAAGGCAAAATAACTCCTTATATATCAAAAGATCGAACACAGAAACCGGGGCTAGAAATATGCAAATCCGAGGACTGGTGATCTGGAACCAACTACCAGAAAATATTAGAAATATCTCCAA
>NC_051427.1:20721632-20724132 GCF_015228065.2 Penaeus monodon | reverse complement strand
GAGAAAGAAGAGAGAGAAGAGAGAGAGGGAGAGAGGAGGAGAGAGAGGAGAGAGAGAGAGAGAGAGAGAGAGAGAGAGAGAGAGAGAGAGAAAGGGGGAGGGATGGAGAGAGGGAGTGAGAGAGAGAGAGAGAGAGAGAGAGGAGAGAGAGAGAGAGAGAGAGAGAGAGAGAGAGAGAGAGAGAGAGAACAATCTTCTGGTATATTTGGATTTTACATTTAGCCAATATACCAATTTTTCTTTTACACAGTCCCAATAAATTTTGCAATTATTCTGCATTTTCTTTGTCATTTTCAGAACTTCTTTTAAGACAGTCATCTCAAAAGTTAAGGGGAATTCTTTACAGTATGGACACACTCGCTTGAGACTAAGTCTCCCACTCCCAGTGACATACTTTATTCAACAATCTAAATTGCCATGACTGGGTGTACCCTTTGGGCACTGTCCAAGGGGAGGGTTGATGGGGGCCTCTACCCCCCAACACCCTCCTCCCCCCAGGAAACACTGTCTTCATCTCTGTATGCAAGACAAGGTGGAGCTGAAACTAGGTAGGGTTAAACTTTCCGAGAGCGACGCACTGAGATAGAGAAAAATCTGTTAAATATATGAATTTAGAAAAAACGGGCACTGGTAATTACAAAAAAATCGCCCTTACAAGCACGTAGTAATACATGGACTACTTGCTGGATCGCAGCAATGTCACGTTTGTCTTGGTCCTCGCAAGGGAAACATGGAGCGATGCTACGCAGGGCCTATTTTGGTCATTTCCCGGTAAATACAAGGCCGCTGCAGTTTTACCTATATTGATTCCTACTCTATTTTTTTTATGCTCTACAAGATGGCATGTGTCCATTTTTCTCTATCTCAGTGCGTCGCTCTCGGTAATGAAAGGAACAGACACAACACTAGAAAAGCTAATACTTAACACGTAAAAAGAAAGAAAAAAATACTTTCTTTCCAGATTGATCATCACCACCAAGTTTACGATAATCCTGCGTCTCTCTATTTCTTGTCTACTGTTCACTAAATCTTAGAGTAAGCCAAATATATCATCAGGATTATCAAGAGATTCATAATTTTAATTAGCATTCGCGTTTGCATTTTCCGTTTTAACTATCAGTGCACTTTTACAATCACCATAATTATTCATTCAGTAAATGAAATCTTTAAAATTAATACATTTTTTATACTATTGTTAATGTTGTATTTATCAACAGATATTATTTATTCTGAGTTGAATCGCAGAACATTCTTGATATTAAGAATTATTTCATACCAAAGTGCGTGTTCGGTATTTGGTCATCAGTAACGTCATATATTAAGTTTAGTATAATTAACGTAGTTAAATTCCAGGTTGCTAATGGATAAAATTTTTTTCACTAAACTGAACAAATAAAATCATTAAACTACATATATTCAGATTTTGTTAGTAGTATCACTACAACTGTCAATGATCTCGAATCACAAATTTCCATATATATTTTGAACACTTTACTGCTATCCAATCTCTCAGTATTAATCGTTATAGATCTTTCTGCAAACCTTTATGTCTCTGCCTTTGCAATAATCCGCTCACTTATTTCCTACCGTTAAAAGAAGAAAAATGATAACAAAGATAATAATGCGTGAGAGGAAAGAGAGACAAAGGGAAAGAAAGAGACATAATGCGTAACTCGGCTACACCTCCGATGAAACTAATTCGTTAAAAAATATCAATCACTCTTCAGACTTCTAATCTTTTCGTAACCTCCGGGAAAAATAATTTACGGTTAAAATGAAAAGGCTTACCTGAAAAAACATCATGAACCCGTATTCAAAGTTTGGCTGTTTAGAGTAAAATTATCCAATCTCGTGTTCACAATTAATGGGTGTGTCACAATCTATAGACATAATGATACTCTATGAATAATATCCATTTTTCAAACACGAAGAAAATGATGGGTAAATGTTAATCTTTAATCACTGATTATCCCCGTTATTTTATCTTTATACATTATCAAAGTCTATGCTTCAGTTTATGGCAAATATATCTATGTATCAAGCTCTTCACTATCTCCTCTCTCTCTATTCCATTCACAAAATTCTTATGTGATCCAACTGACTGCTAAATGTTACCCGAGAAAACATTAAATGTAAATGTGAATCTGTCAACTAGGACTTTGTACACAACACAAGAACAGGATGACCAATTTACTATAGATTCCTTTCTGAGGCCGTCCAGGAATTACAGCTTATAAATATGAGATCGAATATATAATTAAAACCTCAAGCCAAAGCAAAATTAAATGTATTTTCTCTTTGTTTTGAGGGACGCAAATAATAATAATAATAATAATAATAATAATAATAATAATAATATGTGAGAGAAAGAGATAACTGCATTACACATTACCATTATTAACTTGTAAACTTTGTTCTTTAAAAGAAAATTCTTCAATCTCATGTTTACTTTACTTAAGTGACCGTATTGCTGAAACTAGATATATAAACCCATATGCAA
>NC_051427.1:20684132-20704132 GCF_015228065.2 Penaeus monodon | reverse complement strand
TATAGATTATATATATATAATATATATATATATTTTTTTTTTTTTTTTTTTTACGGTAGGTTTATGTTTGAGCCGCATGCGAGTGCGTGAGTGCATCCATGCACACACGCATCGCCCGCGCGTATATATAAGCACGTCCGCTGATTTAAATAATTTTAGGTAAATTGAACCTAGATACGATGAAGTTCCTTGGGTGAGGAACTTCACCTCGATTGCCTATTTAGCCACTGGGTGGGCAAGGCAGCCGAAGTCATTGCTGGTCCCAAGCCCGGATAAATAGAGAGAATGATTACCTAAAAGGTACCACCGGCACTCTCCGTGGAAAGGAACTGGGGACCCTACCACGTACTCACTCCAAGAGCATCACAACATGAAAAACTGCAATTAAGTATCATCCTGTGACCACGGCGGCTCAAACATGAATCTACCGTAATAAAAAAAAAAAAAAAAAAAAAAAAAAAAAAAAAAAAAAAAAAAAAAAAAAAAAAAAAAAAAAAAAAAAAAAAAAATATATATTATATATATAAAAGATATTATATATAATATATATCACACATATATTATATATTATATATATATATGTATATATAAAATGTGTGTGTGTGTGTGTGAGAGAGAGAGAGAGAAAAGAGAGAGAGATATTAGAGAGAGAGAAAAAACAAAAGAGAAAAGAGAAGAGAAAGAGAAAGAGAAAGAGAGAGAGGAGAGAGAGTCATTAATTGCTTCCAAATATGCTGCCTAATGCCTCCACGCGATTTGCTAATGATAATCATCATCATAATAATAATAATGATACGGATGATAATGATATTGATAATGATAATCATAATCACAGTAATGATAATAGTAATAATGAAAAATAATGATAATTATGATAATATGTCAATGATAATAATAATAAAATAAAGATAATAATAATAAAAAAAAAATATTGATATTAATGATATTAATGATAAGGATAATGGCAATAGGTGCTGTATCATAAAAATTAAAAGTATATATTTCTTGTTATTTGACTGTTTTATATCCCCATAAAATCATTCCTTTATAACATAAATGATAATAATAATGATGATATTAATAATAACAATAATATCGATGATAATAATAAAAACCATAATTGTAATAATGATAACAATAATGATAATAATAATATTAATGATAATGATAATAACTATAACATTGTTATTAATAATGATAAAAACACTACTACAACTACTACTACTACTAATAACAATAATAAGAAGCATAAAAATGATAGTTATAATAATAATGATGATAATAACAACAATAATAATAATGATAATAATAACAATAATAATAATAATAATAATAACGAAAACTTACTATCATCAACAATTACTAGTCATATACTGCAATGAAAATTTCGGAATCCGATATCGGGTGGTTCCTTGGCGCCACGCTGTCTGGCGCCGCTCGAGGCCAACGGATTTCTGCCGACTTCGCGGTAGTTTGAAATTTTATTCCAATATGTTTCGTTTTTACCAGAAAGAGATAGACAGAAAGAGACTGCCTGTTAGTATGTCTATTCATCTGTCCGTCAGGCTTACTTTCTATGTCTTTCTATCTGTCTATCAGTCTGCGTGTTTGTCAAACATAGAAGCTTATATAAATATGTATGCTTCTGCTATGATTAAGTGTGTAACTATTCCATTCATATTCCCGACTCCAGAACAAAATGGCGTCTGGAAAATAAATAAAACCACATATTATGCTTGTATTTTCATGTGTGTATGTGTGTGTGCGTACGTACGTGTACATATAGTGTGTGTGTGTGTGTGTGTGTGTGTGTGTGTGTGTGTGTGTGTGTGTGTGTGTGTGTGTGTGTGTGTGTGTGTGTGTGTGTGTGTGTAAAGTCATATTTCTCTCTTATAGTTCTACATATCTATTATTGTTTTAATCTGTTCATATATCCATGGTCATTATATATATATATATATATATATATATATATATGTATATAATAATATCTTACATATTAATAGATATATACATATATGGTAATATATCATATATATATATATATATATATACTAAAAATATATATAGATATATAATATAGTAGATAATAATATATGGTATATGTCTGGAAAGATACGCATGATCCGTAAACAAACGCGAGGCAGAGCGGACGCACCATCCGGTCGCAAACATCAAAAATAGAACAATACGGCGAAGATGAGGGCGAAATCCAGAAAAAATGGTCAGATGAAAAGATGGTAAACAGGAAGTTGACCCATGACGTCAAACTGAGCGCGTGGTTCACGCCATGACTAACAGAAGCTTCTAGAAGCCACGAATACGAAAACAACTAGTTGGAGGCAATCACTAGATATATCACAATATTCAAGTCGGGGATCAAGGAAATAACACGGAAGGTAGATAGACAAAAGTTAAAGTGATAAATACAGTGTTGAAAATTTGCTGGGACACAGGAAAGTCCTGACGCAGATAGTTTTCAAATAAGTGAAGAGAAATTATAATTATATTCATAATAACTGCTAAGGGTGTGACAGGAAGGGCCCCCATAGCGGGGATAAAAGACGGGTAGAGACAGACTAACGGAGGAGTAGGAATTGGAGTTGGTCTTCGAAAGTCATCCCTAGTAGCACCTTGCAGCCATGTCACTTTGGTGGCATTTTTGGGTAAGCCCTATTGAAGCAATTTAAGTGTTTCTTGTTTAAGGGGGAACATGGTGGACGGGAATGTGCTATGGAAAATGTGTATTAAGTAGTTTATAGGTATTTCTTGATTGATGTATGACTATATAAAGGACCAAGAATTGTATTTGACTAAGTTCAGTTTAGAAGTAATAATCATATAATGGAATAATTATAGATTTGATTGTCAAGTTTGAAGAATGATATAATTGAAGACATATAGATTTGAATTCTAGGTGTACTGATATAATGAGTTAGCATAGAGAGTAAGGAATTAATGATTTACTTTTAAGAGATCTCAGCTCTACGGAAGTGTGACTTAACAGTAATGATGATTGTTAATTTCCGGTAGAGCGTAAGAATAAGTTTGTGTTTTGTATGTAATCATTAATATTTCCTAGAATAAGTTTATATTGCGGCTTAGCAATATTAATTCAGTATTATGATTGCCTGATTAAGCACAAGACATTTTATGTCCATTTTCAGAACGTACACGTTTACTTTTTACTGGAGATAATCTTGAGTAATTTAGTAATTTTGTAAAGACATTAACTTAGTATTTTAAATTGCTTGGTATAAGTAATTCATCTTGCCTAAATATAATTCTCACTATTTTCTGTATTTCAATTTGTTTACAAATATTTTTTATGATTTCAATCATTGTATGTGAAGAAAGGAATTCTTTTATTAACTGCTTACATCTATTTTAAGCATTGACATTGGTTAATTAATAACAGCTTGCTTAAATTTATATTATGTAGTTTGTATGTTAACAATTAGAGTAAAGTGGCAAGTTAAAAGATGGATATTTAATATGGTATAATTATTGTATTGGATTATAATGAACTCAGATGTTATATTATTGACATATAAATTTATGTGATTAACTGTACATGTTTACTATATATAATACTTTACAGTTAATGAATTAGTTGTAAATTCTCTAATAAGTTGTGAATTTTCCTTTACATTTGTCTAAACAAATTAATACAAGTTGAAAGAGTAAGATCTGTGAGAGAAATATGACTAGTATGAACTATTAAGATTATATCAGATACTGAGGAGATAATATAATTGTTGGTGCAAAGAGGCAACAACATATATATATATATATATATATATATATATATATATATATATATATATATATATATATATATATATATATATATATATATTATGTAGATATGTGTATACATATATACATATATATACGTACACACACACACAGACACACACACACATACACACACACACACACACACACACACACACACACACACACACACACACACACAATATATATATATATATATATATATATATATATATATATATATATATATATATATATATGTGTGTGTGTGTGTGTGTGTGTGTGTGTGTGTGTTGTGTGTGTGTGTGTGTGTGTGTGTTGTGTGTAAAATATTATATACACAATATATATTCACATATAATATATATGCTATGATTATCATTATTATCCTTATATATATTTTGTTATTATATCTTATCGTTATTTTATTTATTATTTTATCATCATATGATCATCATTATTTTGTGTGCTGTGTTGTATCTATCATTATAAATATATATGATAATAAAATAATATAATAATAAAAAATAATAATAATGATAATATAATATAATTATAATAACTGAAAACAACAACAACAATAATAATATAATATAATATAAATATAATATATAATATATAATAATAATAATAATAATAATAATTAATAATGATAATAATATAATATCATAATAATAAAAAAAAAATAATAATAATTAATAATAATAATAATAATGATAATAATAATAATAATAATAATAATAATAACAACAACAGTGATAATAATAATAATAATAATAATAATAATAATAATAATAATAATAATAATAATAATAATAATAATAATAATAATGATAATAAAAAGATAATGACAATAATTATGACAATAATGATAATGATAAGGATATTATCAATATTATCTTTGGAGAATCGTTCATTGGAATATTCAGATAAAACAACTAGCAGAGTCGGCCTTATTGTCATTATTGTTTATCATTATTGTGATTGTTTTTATTTCAGAGACGTGGCTAAACCGTCCTTCTGACGGCGGTGTTAAGTCCCTTAAAGCCCAGGGGGATGTCTCTCGGCCGAACGGTATTTCTACCGCCGTATTGCAGCCTGTTGCTGCCGCTCTGCATAGCTGCCGACCAGAGTGACCTCTGACCTCGCGAGGGGGACGTTTTCTCCTTGGAGAACACTCGTGAACCGCCAAACACGAGCAGGTGTCAGAAACACCTGTTAACTTTTCCCGAGGCTAAAGAAGGTTTTCTCTGGTCTCGATCCTGGGTCTTGCAACGTGCAAGTCAGAGACGTTGCCGATGCCGCCAGTCTAATTTCTAATAATCGCTTTTATATTCAACTCAGAGAAGACGCACTATTCTTGATTGATTTCTCCGTTCATTATTCGAGAAATTAAAGTTGTCATGTATTACAGAACACGTTAGCATGCAAACCGGAGACTTAAAATCCACAAAAATTGGGCTTTACTAACGTTGATAGTTGATGCCTCTGTACTTTTAAATGCTTACTGTCATTTCTTATTTTTCATATGCAATTAATGTTTTGGAACATTTTCATTTTCAACATACCATCCCTAATCAAAATATAAATTATTATCCCTCTTTACTTTCAAAGAAACATAATTTCTATTCTTTTCAAGAAAGCGAATGTTTACGAAATTCATTTCGTAGTTTTCATCTCAAATCAAGATATATGAGCTTCACTGTTACTTAGCAACTTTCTATTCATTACAGATATTCAATCATTCTCGATAATGTTACAGTCAGAGAGGGCAGATATGCGAACATGTATGGCTTCTGGTATGCAATTATGAGAGAGAGAGAGAGAGAGAAGGAGAGAGAGAGAGAGAGGAGAGAGAGAGAGAGAGAGAGAGAGAGAGAGAGAGAGAGAGAGAGAGAGAGAGAGAGAGAGAGAGAATACTATTTCCTATTTTTTTCCTCCTTACTTATATTGTTCCGTGTTGTGTTTTCTTTCTTTCCTTCTTACTTCATGTCTTTTCGTTTTTCTTTCCCATCCCGCTTTCATGTTTATAATCACTTTTAGGGAAAACAAAAACACTGCTCCTTCTTACGCCACAACAGCCGCTACACAACCTGCTCAGACTAGCACGACCTGCATTTACCTCCAGGACAACTCTGCCTCCACCTCCCCAATTCAACAACACTTTTATTCCTAACACAAACACGAAAATACAAGCCATTTTACATGTCGCTCCCATCGCTGCAAAATACAACGCCAAGAAATTCGCAAACATTGTCCCTATCATGCTACAGAAAAACGGTTTCCCCGGCATTGTTGTCCCAGAGATCTTCGAAGACGACAATCTATACATTCCTGAGTACGCCACAACATCACAGACCACAGCAACTGAGGTGACAGACCTGACCCACAGCCTCATTGCTCCACACAAAGACACCTCGTTTTACAACCTGCACCACAACGAAAACCCAAAAGAAACTGTACAAGCACTTAACACAAGAAACACCGAACACAAACGCAAACAAACCTCACCACCTAACAAGCACGCCAAAAGAGACAAAAAGGATCCCCCAGTCCCGCAGCCTCGTCGTCATCGTATGGATGACACCATCCTTGACGGCGAGAGTAGCGGCTCCGAGATCGACGTCTAAGTCGTTCCCGAAGCCGGGGAAGAGCTCCCTCTCCCTTTGGAGGGAGCCGTTGCCGTGCTCCCTTCTAGGGGGCGCTTGGAACAGCGCGGGAGTATTGGGAATTGGTCCGCCGATTCCCAGGACTTCCGCCCCTGACCTTGGGGAACCGCAACCGGGATCAGGTGACGCCACGCAAGGTAGAAACTAGGGTAGAAACTAACCCAGAGCCAGTTATCCGACTGGATAGGCTGGACGACACCTGCGAACTCATAGCCCCCATCTCGTGCGAGGAAGTAAAAAGAAGTAATGAAGAGGTTTCCTCGTAAGGCTCCAGGCTCCTTACAGATCGGACGCGACGCTCTTATTCACCTTTCTGACGACCTTATACAAGCTTTGACTCACCTTTACAACGCCTCTCTCGCTTCCGGCTATTTTCCCTCTCCCTTTAAGACTGCTTTAGTGGCCCTCATTCCTAAGCCACAAAAAGACCTGACTGACTCAAAGGGTTACCGCCCTATTAGTCTACTCGAGACACTATGGAAATTTTTCGGAAAAATCATAAACACTCGACTAAGGCGGTATCTCGAAGACCATAACCTTCTCTCCCACAAACAATTCGGCTTTCGCTCGCATCGCTCGACGCAGGACGCACTCAACATCATCACAAATTACATAAAAACAACAAAGACCGACGACTAAAGACTGTTCTTGTCACCAAAGATGTTGAGCAAGCCTTCGACACGGTCTGGCATGCTGGCCTGAAGTACAAGCTGTGCACCAAATTTAATTTTCCACCTCAAATTAAAAATAATACTCTGCACTTTTCTTGACAACCGCAGGTTAAAACTAAAAAAAAAAAAAAAATCAGGCACAATTTCAATGCACGCTGGAGTACCTCAGGGCAGCATGCTCAGCCCAACACTTTATACATTATACACAAACGACCTTCCAGACCCCATACACACAGACTCACTCACTATCCTCTATGCTAACGATTGCACCTAGCTCGACACAATGCGCTTTCAGGTGTCGTTAAGAACACACGTGTGGAATTCATGTCGAACAGATTTCAAGTAGAACAACGAAGGGAAGTACAAGAAAACACACGCATTTACTGCTTCATCAGGGCATATGCCCTTGTTCTACTTGAAAGGTGTCGTTAAGCGCATTAATGACGAACTCGACACCGTCTCGAGATGGGAGCATAAATGGCGTATCAAGACTAACGAGACAAAAACAAATGTTCTCTTTATAAGACCACGAAAACTTCCTCGACAGACTATAAGCACCTCCCCAAATCAGATCCTCTTGTACCATCCTTGGTTTAACCTTTGATACCCACTTTCGATTTCATTTGCAGATTAATTCAAAGGCCGCCTTGGCAAGAAAAACCTTACATTCGCTTTATCGATTTAAAAGTGCGGCCCCACGCACGAAGCTGCGTCTATACAAAACACTGATCAAACATCTCACCATACACATATACTTGCACTCACACAAACAGCATACACTAACAAGCGCAAACTCCAGCTTGTTCAGAATAAAGCACTCAGAGGTGGTAAGTTGGGATCAATCTATTACAACATCTGAACTCCACGAGGAAGCTTCTCTTCTTCCTCTGAACATCGAGTGGCGTAGGTCCGTCTGTAAACAGACCGACACACTCCGTGCTTGGCATACCGACTGGCTGGATAGACTCGACACCATCTTTCGTTCCGGCAGGAGATCGGGATTAGGCCATGATCTTTTTTCTTTGACATGGGACGAAGAAGTGGATGCAGCTTTTAGGCTCGGCCGCTTCCTTTGAAGCCACCTCCTACTCTTTCATTCTCGTTTTTCCCCTTCCCCTATCCCTTTTTTTGTGTGTGTGTTCTCGTTCTGTTCCTTTTTAACGTAGTTTTTCTTTTGGTTCGTTGTGTTTTTAATTTCTTAAATAATTAGTTAACCTCCCTTTGCTACAGCCCTCACATCCCCGTTTTTAAATACCTTCATCTCGTCACCTGACGCTTTGTGACTGCCATACCTCACCCCCGCTTCCTCATTATCCTTCGCCATAGCGTGGACCCAACACCCTTTATCCTTCCCTCACCATCCCACTGGTTTCGGTTTCCGGCACGTGACACTTGCTGCTTGTACTCGTGCCAGAGCCATAAATCCTTTGCCGTAAGGATTTATGCGAGCCGAGGAAAGAAGTGTCACGGACAGTGGTGTTAACCTAAACTTGACGTGGCCGCCAGGGCCGCGCTTCTCCGTAAGCCCTGCTACCGACGAAGGGGAACCTTCTGTTGACACAGGCGGGAATGGCCAGCCCCTGATTAGCGACCACTTTCGTGCTTCAGCAGCATAGGTTAGCCGAGGGATAGCCCTGGTGCCACGGTCGAGGAGGCCATGCCCAGAGCATACCGCAGATGGCGCCTAAACTGTTAACTTTTATCCCATCCTCCCCGGTTAGCCGAGAATCCTGCTGCTCTTCGCTATAGCGGGGTCCCGGGCCGCGCGCCTGACCCACTTCCCACGAGAACGCTCAAGGTCGCAGGGTACTCGCACCCCACGACCTACCCTACAACTATTACCCCAAACTTTACCCTGCGTGCTGGGTTAAGCCCCGACTCCTTTTTCCTCTACTATAATTCATTTTCCTCCCCCCAGATCCTTCCATATAATGATAACAATTATAATAATAAAGATAATATTAATGATAATGATAATCGCTACTAATAATGATAAAAACACTACTTCTACTACTACTACTACTAATAATAATAATGATAACAATAATAACAATAATAATAATAAAAATAATCATAACAATAAAGATAATAATAATGATGATGATGGTAATAATACTATTAATAACGACAAAAAAAAAATAAAAAAAAAATAATAACAATGATGATAATAATAATAACAACAACAACAATAATAATGAAAATAATCAAAGCAAAAAAACGTTCCTATCATCAACATTGACTAAATCATATTTGCAGAGAAAATTTCGGAATCCGATATCGGGTGGTTCCTTGGCGCCACGTTGTCTGGCGGCGCTCGAGGCCAACGGATTTCTGTCTACTTTGCGGTAGTTTGAAATTTTATTCTGAGAAAGAGAAATTTTATTTCAATATGTTTCGATTTTACCAGAAAGAGATAGATAGACAGATTTTATGAAAGAGAGAGAGAGAAAAAGAGAGGGAGAGAGAGAAAGAGAGAGAGAGAGAGAGAGAGAGAGAGAGAGAGAGAGAGAGAGAGAGAGAGAGAGACATGTCTGTCTGCCTGTCAGTCTGTCTGTCTGTTCATCTGTGTGTCAGGCTGTCTTTCTATGTCTTTCTATCCGCCTTTCTGTCTGCCTATCTGTCTGTTTGTGTGTTTGTCTGTATATATGTATGCATGCTTCTGTTATGATTAGGTGTGTAACCATTCCATTCATATTCCCGACTCCAAAACAAAATGGCGGCTGGAAAATGGAGAAAACACATATTATGCATGAATTTTTACGTGTATTTTTTACGTGTATGTGTGTGTGTGTGTGTGTGTGTGTGTGTGTGTGTCTTTGTGTGTTTACAGTATATGTATATTGATAGATAATAATAGTGGTAACAACAACAACAATAATAATAAAAATAATGATAGTAATGATGTTCATGATTAGAAAAAAAGATAACAATAATAATATTAATAATGATTATAGTAATGATGCTGTTATTACCACTGCTGTGAATAATGAATTTGAATAATAACAATAATAAGCTAATAGTAACAAAAATAAAGATGATAATAAGTATAATGATAATGATAATAATAATAGTGATGATATTAATATTTCAGATAATAATAACACAACAGTAACAAAACAAGAACAATAATGATAATGTTATTATCATTATCATCATTAATGATAATAAATAATATATATAATTAATAATAAATAATAATAAAAATAATAATATAATAATAATAATAACAATACCATGATAATAATAATAATGATACTGATAATAATACTGATAATAATACCAGAAATGATAATGATATACCGACATGATAATTATATACCGCCATTAGCGTGCAGCAAGAGAGGTCCCAGGCATTCTCAGCGGGTCAGATTGTATTAAAAAAAACCGTACAGCTTCGCCGAGAGGCCGAGCGAAGGAGAGTCATTCAGAGGACCTCGAGGATGGAGAGCATGAAGCACCTAGGCCTCGCCTTCCGCAGCTCCCTCTTTCTCCGCCCGCATGCGGCCTCGGGAGGAACAACGCTACAATTGCTTGAACTGAAAATTACCTTCATATAATAAACTTGTCCAGTGTCGATTAATGTTTTAAACCTATATTTCTGATCCGCACTATTACCTTGCCATTCCTTCCGTCAGGCAGCAGTTACAGTTACAGCTGTACATGAATCCGGTTGTGCGGGCCAGTCATACGTAAGTGATTTCTAGGCTGCAAGCATATCTGCTCTAGGGAACGTCAAGGATACAAAAAATACAAACATGCCTCTGAAGAATGTAAATAAAAACAGACAGGGTCCAATTCATTACTTTTTTGCTGTTAACTAAGATTAAAATCGTAAGCAAAGGGTTTCTTGCACGTAATGGTTTTCGATCAAGCGTGTGAGGAGATGGTAGCAACACGAATAGTATTACCAAACCATAAGGTGTCGAGAAAGATGAGGTTTCTTGGCGGCCGACTGTGTGCTGGGGGCCTTTGCCATTTCGGACACACCCCTCCTGGGACTTTCTTGACAGACTTGTTCGAGAAACTTCGTCTGGTATCCCATATGGCTGTGAATGCTGGCCATGTACACAGACACCTGCCGGTGGGTCTCTCTCTTTCGTCTTTCGCCTCACAGATGAAATGTCAACATTGACTCTCGTTATCTCTTCGCTCTTCCTCGGATTGTCTGTATCTTCACCATGTGAATTGAAGCGGTCACAATAGTAACAGTCATAATAATAGTAGTCATAATAATAGTAGTCATAGTTGTAGTAGTCATATCATTATCATAGTAACCGTAGTAGTAATAATAATATTAGGAGTAGTAGTATCAGTATCATCATCATTTTCGTTATTATTATTATCGTTATCATTATTGTTATTATTATTACTATTATAGTTTTAGTCATTATTACCATTATCGATATCATTATCATTATAATCTTTAACAATGCTAATAAAAATGATAAGATAAAGATGATGGTGGTGTGGTGGTGATAAAATTGTGGTGAAGATAATATTGGTAACGATAATAATGCTAATGATAACGTCAGTAATAATAATGACAGTAATCATATGTATTTATCATTAATATTATTGTTTTTGTTTTATTATTGTTACTATTATTATTACTATCACGATTATTGTTGTTCTTATTATCATTATAGTTATCATCATCATCATCATCATTATTATCATTATTATAATCATTATTATTGTTATTATTATTATTATCATTATCACTATTATTATTATTATTATTATTATAATGATGACTATGATTATTATCATTATCATTATTATTATTATTAGTAGTAGTAGTAATAGTAGTAGTTGTAATAGTAGTAGTTGTGATAGTAGTAGTTGTAATAGTAATAGTTGTAATAGTAATACTAGTATTAGTAGTAGTAATAGTAGCAGTAGCAGTATCATCATTATCATTTTCATTAATATTATTATTATCATCATCAAAATATATATATGTATAAAGGAGCTCCCAAACCTCAATCTCGTCCCTTCCCGCGTCCCCGAATTGGACGAGTGAGGCAACAGTTCGCGTCGTCACAGCCAGGAACTCGTCCCCCAGGCGCCTGAGCTCTTATAAACCTCCCATCACCGTCTCTCATCATTACAACTTGTCTGCCAACAACGAACACCATGGACGCCCTTTCAGCAAGCACCGGTTCGAGGGTTCAAGGTTTCTCCTTCGACCCCTTTGCCCAGAGACGCTCCCTCCACAAGTCCAGCCTGTGGGCGGTCTCCGAGGGCAACACGGTGCTTCCCGACGGCGTCATCCTCCGCTGGACGTCCGACCGAGCCAGTTACCGCTTCGCTGAGAGGCCGAGCGAAGGAGAGGCGTTCCGTCGGAGGGCCTCGAGGAGGGCGAGCGTGAGGCACATATCTCGCGTGAGACAGCACTCCGGCCTCGCCTTCCGCAGGTCCCTCTCATTCCGCCCGCATGCGGCCTCGGGAGCCGGGAATCACTTTCCGCTTCTCCTGCCGGTTCCAAGACCAAGTTCTCCTTCAGGAAAGTCCTCGCCAATGCCATTAAGAAGCAGAAGAAAGCGCTGAAGGACCTTTGCAAGAGGAAGCAGGGTCCTTCGTCGAGATCCTCCTTGGACGAAGCGTAAATCTCACCCCCGAAGGCGATAGTGAATTAAAGGAACGGATAATTAGACTAAAGAGCTAATTGCCTAAACTATGTAATAAACTTTCCCAGTGTTAATGAATGTTTTTATTTCCTTCTCTTCTTCAAACACATCCACCTAATCATTATGATTCAAAAATAATAATAATTCATAATAATCTTAATAATTATTATTATTATAATGTAGATTATGATTATCATTACTACTACTATTAGTAGTAGTAATAGTTGTAGTTGTAATGGTAAAGATAATAATAGTATTAGAAGTAGTAATAGTAGTAGTAGCAGTATCATCATTATCATTTTCATTAATATTATTATTATCAGCATCATCATTACTATTATTATTTTCATTACTATTATAATTATAATCATTATTACCATTATCGTTGTCATTATTATTATCATTATGATTATAATTTTTACTGATGATATCAACAATAATAAAAGCAACTACGATGAAGATGATGGTGGTGGTGTGGCGGTGTCGTTTCGTGGTCTGGTGGTAGTAGTTTTGGTGGTGGTGGTGTGGTGGCGATGGTGTAATGGTGTTGTGGTGATCTGCTGGTGGTATTAATGGTGGTGGTGGTGTGGTAGTGACAGTAGTGGTGGTGGTGGTTGTGGGGATGATGGTGTGGTGGGGTTGGTGATGATGATGATAACAGTAATAATAATAACAATGATAACCGGAAATAATCCAGATAACATTAGCCATAATGGACGATGATGGAAATAATATTAGCATATGCTGTATGAGATACTGGGAAGCAAAATCATACATGAATAACTTCCTAGTAAATGTATGAATTGAATATATTAAATAGGCGAGTTATTTCCATGCGTGTAAATGAAATATGGCGCAAAAAGCCTTTGACTTTTATACCTTAACCTATTGATCACGCTTTAACGTACTGTCCAATGTATTTTTTGTGGATTTTGTTGCATGCATATGGCTCCGTAGGTACTTAGTCAGCAAGGAGTCAGTTAGTAGGGCCTATCAACCCCACCGAGTTCCCTAGCAACAGCTGCAAGGGCTTATTTCGACTCTAGCAGAGGTTTCTTCTTTCCTGAGAAACCTTACTTTCATCCGACCCTGCGCGGGCGAGTTGCTAATTTCACTCCTACTTGTCGCTAAACCCTTTCTAAAGGATATGCTCAGGTACCAGTAGCAATGCCGGTTTCATTGACATAATATGAAGCAGAAGCAACACTGATCCCAATTGAAATTAGTTGATAAATGTATATGCTTTTTAATTGTCTTCTAAATTATAAAAAAGGCAATTTTATTTTTCTTAACTGCTTACTTTTGCACAAATACTGATTCTACCAACTTCTCTGGAAAATAGTATAATTCATGTTTTGGGCTATTGATTATTCTCTCATATAAAACAGAATATATAAAAAAAGTGAATAAAGGAGCTCCCAAACCTCAATCTCGTCCCTTCCCGCGTCCCCGAATTGGACGAGTGAGGCAACAGTTCGCGTCGTCACAGCCAGGAACTCGTCCCCCAGGCGCCTGAGCTCTTATAAACCTCCCATCACCGTCTCTCATCATTACAACTTGTCTGCCAACAACGAACACCATGGACGCCCTTTCAGCAAGCAACGGTTCGAGGGTTCAAGGTTTCTCCTTCGACCCCTTTGCCCAGAGACGCTCCCTCCACAAGTCCAGCCTGTGGGCGGTCTCCGAGGGCAACACGGTGCTTCCCGACGGCGTCATCCTCCGCTGGACGTCCGACCGAGCCAGTTACCGCTTCGCTGAGAGGCCGAGCGAAGGAGAGGCGTTCCGTCGGAGGGCCTCGAGGAGGGCGAGCGTGAGGCACATATCTCGCGTGAGACAGCACTCCGGCCTCGCCTTCCGCAGGTCCCTCTCATTCCGCCCGCATGCGGCCTCGGGAGCCGGGAATCACCTTCCCGCTTCTCCTGCCGGTTCCAAGACCAAGTTCTCCTTCAGGAAAGTCCTCGCCAATGCCATTAAGAAGCAGAAGAAAGCGCTGAAGGACCTTTGCAAGAGGAAGCAGGGTCCTTCGTCGAGATCCTCCTTGGACGAAGCGTAAATCTCACCCCCGAAGGCGATGATGAATGAAAGGAACGGATAATTAGACTAAAGAGCTAATTGCCTAAACTGAAAGAGATTTTTATGTAATAAACTTTCCCAGTGTTAATGGATGTTTATATTTCCTTCTCTTCTTCTTAAAGGATGACATGTACTCTTAAAAACAAATGACATGTTCCCCTAAAACAAAAATAACATTTATTTAATCGTGCTTTCTTTCAAATCGCTTTTAAGTGCAAGAATTATTTCAAGGGAGATCTCGACAGCGGAGCTTGCTTTAAAAATTCCTTGGTACTTTGAACTTCCATCAAAATATCTTTTCGAAGAAAACATGAATATAAGATGAAGTATAATTGCTGGCAATTTTCCCGAAGTGTTAGTTATCCCTTCGCGAAAAAACAAAACAAAAAAAAGACCATCGCGCTATTAAATGACTAGCTCTAAATCGGTTCACATCCACCAGGAATGTTTTATTCATGAATTCCATTATTGATAATTTACATTTTACGAAGGAGACGCGCAGGAACAGAAGTAAATCAAGAACGATACACGGGCGCGTTGCCCTAAACGACAAACTGAGCTTAAGTTGACAGACAGTTCTGAGCCGGCACTCTCTACAGACTTCAGTTTCTTGGCCCTGCTCTCTCCTTCTCTGAGGTAAGTTAGTTGTTCAATTGTACTGTCCTTTCGCTAAATAATAGTTAACGGTGGTGAAGATAATATTGGTGACGATAATAATGCTAATGATAATATCAGTGATAATGATGGCAATCGTCATACTAATCTTAATATCATTATAATTATGGTCATCATCGTTATTTTGATTGTTCTTATTATCATCATAATTATTATCATCATTATTATTATTCTCATAATAATAATGATGTCAAGTGTTTATTATCATTATCATTATTATTAGTCGTAATAATTGTAGTAGTAGTAATAGTAATAATAATAGTAGTAGTAATGGCAGTAATAGCATCATCATCATCATTTTCATTATTATTATCATCATCATCCTTATCTTTATTATTGTTATTGTTATTACTATTACTATTATAATCATAATTATTATTATCATTATCGATATCATTATTATCATCATTACCATTATCATAATAATCTTTAATGATGACAATAACAATGCTAATAAAAACAACAGTGATAAGTAGATGATGGTGATGGCGGTGGTGGTGCATTGGTGGCGTAGTGGTGGTGTTGTGGCGGTGGTGGTGATGTGGTGGCGTGTTGGTGGTGTGGCGTTGGTGGTGTTCCGGTGCTGGTGGTGATGATGATGATGATGTTGATGATGATGATGATGATGACAATAAAAATAACTACATTAGCAATAACAATAACAAAAAAGAACATTAATAATAATAATGATCATAATCATAGCAACAATAATAACGATCATAATGATGCTGATAATATTAGCCATAATGATAATGACAATTAAAATAAAAATGTCAGCATATGCTGTACAAGATATTTGAGTAAAAAATCATAGTGGCGATAAATAACTTCCTATTTGATATATAATTTGGATATATTACATAGGCGAGTTATTTCCCATGCGTTTAGATTAGTTTGGGCTAACTGCACAGGCGTGGGCGAGGTGTGGTCATTACATTATATAATGGTATTGCTTTTGAATTTTGGGCTATAACGTTATTATGATAAGTATTACATCAATTAAAGGAATGGAACAATTACACAGTCCTTTATGTACTCATCTGCCACGCCGGCGTACAGCTTTGGGCGTGGAAAGCCGTTGCTACATTTGATGTGCGGTCATGTGGTACTACATTCCAAATTTAGGATACAACATAAGTAAACCTTCTAAGACACCAGATGATATGAAATGGTTACATAATTCTCCTTACCTCGTGCAAGGTGGTCTGAAAGGCTGTAACACATGGCACTCTAAGATATAATGTGCACGTGTTCGCTTATATTCTTCATTACACAGATTACACTTAGTTTCTTCGACATTACAAACTGTACTGACCTGCCATTACAGTCTATATCCAAACCTGATTTTTGCGGTCATAATACCACACTGTCTTGTTCTTGTTTTATATAAGTCATAGATTAATGAATCTTGCATAAACCGGTCATAGTGCTTTATGCTACAGCTTTCAGAGCAATGAAAATTAATCAACTCAGTCAAGTCCTCTTTACAGGAAGCTTTAATGATGTACAAAATCCTAGTATGAGGTACCTCAAGAGCTACGAGGGAGCTTCAAAAAGTTCGTGGAAAAAGTCCATACCTAAAAATCATATGGGAGGATTTTGATTTCAATGCACCTGAACATTCTTGTACCAATGACGTGTACAGACATGAACCCTTAAATGCAGGTAATAATGCATCGCCCGCCAATTGGAAGTCAGTTACCATTCAAGCAACATGGAATCCACCAAAATCGAGGCCAGGACAAAAATTAAATTCATGGTGAAACTCGGTTGAGAGAATAGGCAAATCATTGACGCTTTGGAAAAAAAATTGGTGACAATGCCCCTAAGAAATCAACAACCTACAAATGGATAAGTTGGTTCAGAAGTGGAAGAGACGAAATTGAAGATGAGCCCCGCAGTAGCAGGCCATCAACGTCAGTTTGTGAGGAAAACATTGATGCTGTTCACGACCAGACTGAAAAGGATAGACGAATAACCACTGAATCAATAGCAGACACACTCAGCATCTCTGTGGGTTCTGCAGACACAATTCTGGGTAGAGAGTTTGGGGCGAACCAAGCTTTCCAGTCGATGCGCCCAGATCAGCAGCAAACAAAGGTAGTTATTTCTGTGGAATTTTTGGACAAATGCAGAGGGGATTTTGCTGGTTGACTCCCTCGAGAGCAAAAAAATAATTACATCTGTATATTATGAATGCATTTTGAGAAAACTCCAAAAATCTCAGAAAAAACGCCCTGGGAAGCTGCATCAACGCGTTCTCTTCCACCACAACAATGCACCCATTCACGGCGCTCTACAGAGCTGTGCTACGGGAATTTCGATGGGAAATCGTCCGACATCCACATACAGCCCTGATTTAGCCCCATCCGACTTCTTTTTGTCTCCAAACTTAAAAAAAAATATATAATGGAAAAGGTACCAATTCTCCATTGTTGAAGATGTATAAAGAGTTGCTCTGACATGGTTCAGAACACACGACCCTCAGTTTTACTCACACGGACTGAAAGGCTGGTATCAAACGTTTGCAGAAGTGTAATGACCTGAATGGAGCATATGTTGAAAAATAAACATCATAGCTGAAACTGTTTTTTCATACTGTCCTTTTTCCACGAAGGCTCTTCATATATCCTTGCTTGTCACATGCTGACTTTGCTGGGCTATCAGTATGATCATGCCTAGGGATTCCAACATGCGATGGAATCCAAACAAAACGTATATCATGACCTCGTTCTTTTGCACGATACACGTTTAACCTCCTGATGTCATTTGCAATATTTCCTGCACCTTTGTCTAGAGTTTCAGAGCCTGGAGAGCACTCTGTGAATCACAGAAAATTACCCCTGAGCCTTGATTCAGTAGATATTCGGTGGCCATGAGTATTCCTGCCAACTCAGTTTGCTGAGTCCTACAATCCTGGTGCTGCAAAATATTGTTTTTATATACAATAAAAGCGCATCTTGCTTTGCTTCCAGACTGCAAGGATCCGTCAATGTAGCATTCATTTGCATTGGACAGAGTTTCAAGATGTTCATTTATAATTGCAAGTGCATACTCCTTAAGTATAGGAGGAAGGATACCGTCTTTTGGGGGGCAGTCGTATAATATACATTTAGGTCCGACGTTTTCCACGGTGCAACAGAACGTCCATGTAGGATCTTAGTTATGGGTATGTTCAGCTGAGATAAGTGTTTACGTGTTACTTGTATCCATGGATTTGAGTATGAATCGATGTTGTCATTCAGAGTAAGCTCCTCTGATATAAGTTTTGATTGTCTCTGGAACTCTGTACAGTGGAGGGGTTCTCTAATTGATTTGACACTAAATGTGGTATGTATGTATAATATTCTCTCGTAAACAGAAAGTAAATTAAGTTCTGTTCTCATATTCACAATCCTTGTTGTTCTAGGGGCACCAAGAATGATCCTCACGACTCCATTTTGTACAATTTCTAAACTGGTCAACTCTGCTTCCTTGAACAATATCAGGGGCAATGCATGATAATCAATGACTGACCGTATGTATGACAAGTAAAACAGTCTCGCAATATTGACATTGATACCATGGTCTTTGCCAACCGGCTTCAGCCGCTCCCACAGCCTTTTCTTCAGGTTTCTGCTGAAATCTGCATCATTGACAATCATCCCGAGGTATTTGTATTGGATCTAGCTCAATATTACTTATGACACCTCAGCAGAGGGATTGTCTTTGGGTTAAGTGCCTTGTTTTTTTTCAGTCGAGATTATCAAACCACACTCAGTAGCCCTTGCTGAAAATATATCTAAAATCTCTTGCATTCTCCCCTCGGATGAGGATTTAATGCAAATATCATCGGCATAGCAAATAATGGAGTCACTGCCATCAAGTGGTATATCACCTTGTAATCTCTGCATTAGGATATTAAATAGCATGGGACTAAGTACGCCTTCCCCATGCGTGTAAATGGAATGTGGCGTAAAAGCCTTAGACTTTCACATTTTAACCCACTGGTCACGTTTTAATGTACTGCCTAATGTTTTGTGAATTTTGTTGCACGCTTATGGCTCCGCAGGTACTTAGTCACCAAGGAGCCAATTACTAGGGCGTAGTAACCTCCTTGAATTTTCGGCTTCAGTTGTCTAATGCTATTAACTTCGATCTTGTTATCTTTATTATTGATATTATTAGTATCATAATGCTATCAAAACACTAATGACAATAAAGAATGAAAGAAAATAGGATAAACAGGTGAGATAAGTAGGACTAATACCTGACACTTCTGTTAAGTACTTATAGAGCTATCTATGTGTAAACACAATACATTAAAATTACAGTGGACATCCGCGACCATTGGGTGAATACACAGCAAAACCAATTTTCATTTTGAAAGCAAAAATTCTTTAGTAGTAAAGATAGCGGTAGGGCACTGAGCATCCAAAGGCTTATCCGATAACCTATGACCATAGGACCGCCATAAAAGGTAATCAAGTATTAAAGTTTAATCCAGTTCTAATACGCATGCGCAA
>NC_051427.1:20634132-20649132 GCF_015228065.2 Penaeus monodon | reverse complement strand
CTCTCTCTCACTCTCTTTAAGCTGTCTGTCTGTAAGCGAGAGACCACCGCCGCCACCAGATGTGAGCGAGAGACCACTGCAAGCCACCAGAATATGCGTGACACGTGAGGTTGGGAGCACCGCTGTCACCAGATGTGAGCCAGACGAGGGACGGACTTGGGTCAGTGATAGGGGGCTTAGCTTGCTGGTTAATTACTGAAGATAGATATGAGACGCCCAAGGGACCCCTGTGTCCCCGGATCGAGAAAGAGGTGGTGGAGCTGGACCCTGTGTGGCTTGGTCTGTCTGCCGTGTTTCTCTACCTTTGGCTTACGGACGTGTCCTTTTATTTGGCGGTTCCCTTCGAGGGCGGATGTTTGTTCCTGTGCGAAAAGAGAACGCCGGGCTGCATCTGCGTCTTGCCCAAGGAGAAAGGGCAGCTGCTTGGACGGGGGTGTGAAGTGTACCATCCGGTCTTGCTACATATTGTTGACATCGCTCGGCCATATAGGCTCGGCCTATATCCATGGGGATATAGGTTCTGATCGGTATCTACAGATGGTTCCTGGTGATCCGATGGTCGCTGGGGTCCTCGCGTGCGAGGGTAGCGGGTGTGGCGGAGGTTTCGCACTGAGGTGCAACATGCAGTAGCGAGGAGGGTCAATCGTCTTCAGAGGCTGAAATATAAGTGTACCAGGCCAGTAAAAGGGCTAAGGAGGAGGAGGATAATATGTTTGTCAATCACCTACTAAGTTGCAAGAAAAATGAGTGTAACAATTTGCACAAGAAGGGTACCGTGTCAAGTGAGGTGTTGATTACTTTGTATTTGTTAGGTTCAGCGAGTTCAGCAGAGGACCATCATATTGAGGAGAGAAGAAACTATTTGTACAAGAATTCCATATCTTTTGGCTAAATAGACAAGTACTTATGCTTCGGACACAAGGCAGCTGGGCCTGAACTTAATTCTAACGGTGCGCGTCTCGGGCGCATCTTGGGCGCTTCAATCGAAGCAAAGTTCTCGGTGCGGCGGGCGTAGGGTTCCTTCGTTTACGGCCATGAGCCGGGCTTAAAATTAACTTGCGGTGAATATAACTGTGTAAGTCTATATAAAGCACGGTGTCTGCAACGCGTTGCCATTATTTACAACTGAAGACACTACCACCAGTGCATAGTCACCAAACCTTAAAAAGAAACATAAATTCCAGCATTACTGAAAGCAAGATATCGAACTGCGAGAGAATGTCATGAAAGCGATTTGGGTTCAGTTACAAGTCATAGGGATGGCACTTGGTAGATTAGAGGTTAGTCAG
Source organism: Penaeus monodon (assembly GCF_015228065.2). Lineage (NCBI taxonomy): Eukaryota > Metazoa > Arthropoda > Malacostraca > Decapoda > Penaeidae > Penaeus > Penaeus monodon. Next base: position 20,647,843 of record NC_051427.1, on the reverse strand, counting down.
GTGATCTAAATCTATGTGTGAATAGGGACCAATTAGCAGGGCAAGTGTGAAGAAATAGTGATATAAGGAACACAGCGACATACGTGTATACACAGAATATAACAATACGCAAGTAGTAATGTATTAATTACTAATAGGCATATCATATAAGAGAAAAATAGATAATTTCATGAATTCGAAAACAGTAAACGTGAACATGATGAGAACAACCGAACATAACAATTAATTAATTAAACTCGAAGGTAATCATTTGTCCTGACAGAATAATTTATACTAATCTGTGCGATCTGAGGATAAGAATGTTAATAGACTGAAAAATACTAACACAATACATCAATTACAGGATGGTTAGGCAGGGAAATGAGGTGTGGGGTGAGGGTGTGTGTCGCTTAGGTTTGATTTCAGTGTGTGACTTCCTCTGTTGTGCTAAAAACAAAAAAACAAACAAAAAAATTGTGGACAGCGAGAAGTAACGTATTATAGAGTTAGTAGCTTGTGTTCGTTGAGTGGCGTGTACTTGAATTTGAAAGAAGCAACTTGTATGCAAGGTGTGGATGGATATAGGGAGGGCAATAGTTAATCTGGCACTAATAGGCATACTTACTTTTAATAGTAGCGAGGAAGTAGTGACATCCTGGCTGTGTTGACGAGGGTTCGCGAAGGCAGAGGAGCCGGAGTGGCGAGTGTGGCGGCGTAGAGTGGGATGATACACCTTCGTCAGGAGGTTAGCACAGGCGTGAGTGGTCAGCACGATGAATGCTGTCTCTCTCTCTCTCTCTCTCTCTCTCTCTCTCTCTCTCTCTCTCTCTCTCTCTCTATCCCCCCACCTCTCTCTCTTTTTGTCCTCTCCCCTCCTCTTTCACCCTCTCTAATTTAGGTGATTTATACTACTAATGATGAAGCAAGACCTATTATTACTACTGCTACAACTACTACTTCTGTTAATGCTAATGATAATGATAATAACGATGATAATGGTAATGATGGTTGTGGCAGTAGTGACAATAATGATCGTAATAAAATACAGCGCCTGATCCAGAATTGTGGAACCAACAGAGATGCAGCGCAAAGCTTCGTCACAGACTGCAAAGCCTCGGCAGCTTCTCCTTGCGCTGGAGAGTCTTTCAAGAAGCATCCTACCATGCCAGCGCTTACGGCGTTCCTCTCCTCCGTCAGCTGCTGGAAGCGCATCTCTTCGGTGGCGCCTGTTAACATCTACGGAAGTCATAAAAGGTTCGCCCTCGGGTGCCACTGCCGACCTCACCCTCGCAGTTTCCCAGGCCTTCCCTCGCCTTGTCGCCAGCGCGACTCGAGCCGTCATTTTGGATCATCTCCCCCCCCCCCCCGTGCTGGGGGAGGCGGATTGGCGTCCGCACCTGGCACACGCGCGTGCGTCGGGGACCCCGCCCACCACCGCTCATCATGATCTTAGTCTCAGCTAGCCTTGTCATTAGGGTCATTATGATCATTATTGCTGTTATCATTATAATTACTACAACTAGCGGGGCCCGAAGAAAATTCCCCTTCCCTATTTTCCCTTTCCCTCCCTTCCCCCTTTTCCTGTTTGAGGACCCTTCCTCCCCTTCTCCCTCTCCCGCTTTCTCCGTTCGCGCGGGAGATGATATCATCCGCAGCGACGGCGGTGGATACGAATGCAAACTTTTTCCTTGGCGCAAGAGCTGCTTTTATCATCACTCTGTAGTTCATACAAAAATAGGAAACATGAAACATGAATGATGATTCCTGTAAAGGTAGATCGAATTTCTCTCACTGCTGGCGAAATCGTTACAAGTGGATGAAATCGAGGCCCTGTGTGTGACGTCACACCCAGGTGCGCAGTAAACAACCAGTTTCGAATCGGCATCATAATGATAATAACAACTGCAAGAGTAAAGATATAATAATAATAACATAATAGTGAAAATAACAACAATATTGATAATGATAAGAACAACTACAACAAGAACAACAACAACAACAGCAATAATAATAATAATAATAATAATAATAATAATAATAATTAATAATAATAATAATAATAATAATAATAATAATAATAATAATAATAATAATAACAACAACAACAATAATGATAAAGTTATTAATTGTTGTTGTTGTTATTATTATCACCATGATTATTATGATAATGATGATTATAATAATAATAATGATAATGATGACAAAAATAAAAACAATGATAATATTCGAGTTAGGTATGCATGTTTGTGTTATTCTTTGATATCTATTTTGTTAATTGATTATAATCGTAATCAATATTATTACTGCTATTGTTATTATTATCATCATCACCACTAGTATTGTCATCATTATCAGTGGTGTTGCTGTTTATCTTATTGTTATTGTTACTATGTTTATCATTGTTGTTGTTGTTAATATCTTAATTATTATTACTCTGATCATTATTGTCATAAACACTATTATCATCACTAATTAAAGTTGTGCTGTCTTCATTCTTAATCACATTTTTGTTATATCATTACTAGTACAATTAATCATTATTTTTATTATTATCATGATGATCAACATTATTATTATTAGTAGTATTACTATGATGACTGTCATCATTATATCATTATTGTTATCCTAATTAATTGTCTTCATCTTTGTTATTATCATCATCATCATTATCATCATTATCATTACCTTATTATTAGTGTTTTTACTATCACAACTATTTTTTCTTATTATTATTATTGACATTATTGATATTGTTATTGTTGTTGCTATTATAATTGTTATTATTATTATTATTGTTATTATTATTGTTATTATTATTATCATTATTATTATTATGCTTTTGTTAATATTATTATCATCAGTACAATTACTTTTATTGTTTTTATTATCATTATCACTATTATCTTTGCTATTATTATTATTATTGATATCATCATTATCATTTGCATTATCATCATTATTATTGTCATTATTTGTTATCATCATCACCGTTATTTCTATTCTTCTTATTTCTGTTATTATCATTATTGTCATTTTTATCATTATTATTATTATTGATGTTGTTTTATTATTGTTATTATTATTAATATTATTATCATCATCATCATCATCATTATTATTATTATTATTATTATTATTATTATTATTATTATTATTATTATTATTATTATTATCATTATTATTACATTTGTTATCATTATCATTAATATTTTTATTATAATTATCATCATCACTGATATTATTGCCATTATTAATATTACTATTGGCATTATTATAACTATCTTTATCGATATTATTACTGTAATATTTATTGTTATTATTATTGTTATCACCATTATTGTCATTATCATTATCATTGTTGCTGTTGTTGTTATTGTTATCATTATCATTATAATAATCATAACCATTACTATCATAATTAACCTTATTATTATCATTGTTATTATTATGATTATTGTTATTATTATCATTACTATTATTACTATTATTATTATTATTATTATTATTATTATTATTATTATTATTATTATTATTATTATTTTGTAGTGAATTTCCCCTGGCATCAGGCGGGTCACCCCGCAGGCTTCCGGGCCGCCTGTTCCCCTGACGCTACGAATCTGTAAAGGAACTCTACGGACTCCTTCGCCCTGCAAGATGACGTGGCTTTGCTGTTTTTATGTTTTTTTTAATAAGAGTGAATCTGTGGGTTTTTTATAACCTCTGAATTACCTTTCCCATTGGTCCGTGATCTACTTATACATCTACACCATTTCTACTGCACGTAACACTACTTATACACTACTTACCTTATATTCTATACTTACCTTGCCTTATTCTTGCCTTTTGTCTTCGACTAATTCACCTTTAGTTTTGTTTCTCTCTCGTCTTTCTCTTTGTGTTTTCCCGTTTTCCCTCACGGATCCCATTCGTTCACTTTTTCGTACTTTCCTGTCTTTTAATTAATTATTTGTGCCCATTTTTGTATAGTTTTATTCTTTTTAATTTATGTATTTTTAAACACTATTTAAGAAATAAAATTAATTGCATTATGGGTAAAAACGTCACCAAGCGCGGGAAGCCACCAGTATAAATGGTCAAGCCAGGTCGGTCAGAGGGAGAGGCTTTTTATCTTGGTGACAGACCGTTTGGATTTTTAGCTGGCTGACTGGTGCTTCTCGTGCTGTGGCGGGTTGCCTCTGTTGTTTCAAGTGAGTGTATGGTGTGTTATCTTGTGAATTGGTTATGTTCGAAAGATTTGCGCGCGCGCGCGCGCGAGAGAGAGAGAGAGAGAGAGAGAGAGAGAGAGAGAGAGACCAAAGAGAGAGAGAGAGAGAGAGAGAGAGAGAGAAAGAGAGAGACTCAAAGAGAGAGAGAGAGAGAGAATGAGAGAGACTGAGAGAGAGAGAGAGAGAGAGAGAGAGAGAGAGAGAGAGAGAGAGAGAGAGAGAGAGAGAGAGAGATTGGCAAAGTATGACACTTGAGGAGGCAAAAGCACTAACAGAAAATATTTGCAGAAAAATTATTGCTTTCTCCCCAAGCAATTTATTTGACCAACCAAAATGCAACGCCAGAAAGGAGTTAATTAAGGAGTTCGAGTTCCTAATGTAGTGTACGGACATGTGTAGTCCCCAGGGGGCCCCACCTACCAAGAAGGGTGCCTTAAGGGCCAGGGTCCCTCCCCATGAAGGTCAGTGGGCATCTGTAGGGTAAGCCCACCCCCAGCTGTCAAATCCCCTACTACTATTGATGACCCACGGGGAATATGACCTTGTGGGATGTCACAGCGGGAAATCTCTTAAATGGTCCAGGGTGTGGAACGTATTTGGATTTGATAAACGAGTTCACAGTGCAAAATCCAGGGAGAAAAAGGCAAGGATAGGCTAGCTTAAGAATAACACAAGATGTAGGAGGAGGGGAAAATGAAAGGAAAGTATGTAGCAGAAGACATAAGAAGGGAACGAGGTCAAGTAGAAGAACCACGAGGCTGTATATGATATGTGGTGTATGTATAAATGCAATCTTGCAGGGTCCAGCTCCTATCTTTAATTAAAACTGTCACTTTGGCTCAATACTTAGCTTTTCCCGTCCTTTCAAGTTTCTGAGCTGGAGCTGTCGGCCACGTAGTTTCAGTTCCTTATAGTATAAGTAAAAATGCCAGAGGATGGAGGAAAGAAACGCCCCGTGGTGCAGTAGAACAACGAATGTATTTTTTTCAGCCCGTACAAAAAGGCCGCGGGAGGCCGTGACGTCACGCTCGTGACGTGGAACAGTTTTGATAAAATTCATAAAATGGCTATATAAATGGTAAAAAATGGCCATGAAATGGCAATACAAATAATAGAATAAAATAAATATGTCATTAAGAGTGGAAAACAATAGATAAAATACATAAAATAAGCAAAATACATAAAACGTACTATTTACACACCGACAATCGGCAAGCGCAACCGTACACACGCCCACGCACACATACACGCACACCAACATACGTAAATATACCGACATATATACACGTACTCGTACAAAGACTTATGCTTTCACACACACACACACATGCTGTGCACGCAATGAGAGCGCATACACACACGGAACGCACAGAGCGAGCATCATCTGAAAGGGGGGGGGGGTGCTGAGTACAGTATGTCACGCTACACTAATTAAGGAATACACGAACGGCACCTTCTTAGAAGCATTAGCATTAAAAACTCTGGCAATTCTACCTCATCTTCTCTGCCAGAAGACACACGCCAAATCCAAAACAAGGGAAGAATCACTTTGCATCGAGCGCCGCCAGACAGCGTGGCGCCAAGGATCACACATGTCGGTTTCCGAATTTTCCCTACAAAATATGAATTATTAATTGTTGATATTACTAAAATGCTTTTGTTATTATCAGTATTATTTTTATTAATATTATTGTTGTTATTGTTTTTATCATTATTATCACTATTATTAATTGTTATTATTATTATTATTATTATTATTATTATTATTATTATTATTATTATTATTATTATTATTATTATTATTATTATTATTATCATTATTATCATTATCATCATTATTATCCTTTTTATTATCGTTTTTATTATCGTTTTTATTATCATTATTATTGTTATCATCATTATTGTTATTATCATTATTGTTATTATCATTATTTTATCATCATTATTGTTATCATCATTATTGTTATTATCATTATTGTTATCATCATTATTGTTATCATCATTATTGTTATCATCATTATTGTTATCATCATTATCGTCATCATCATTATTGTCATCGTCATTATTGTCATCATCATTATTATCATCATTATTGTCATCATCATTATTGTCATCATCATTATTGTCATCATCATTATTGTCATCATCATTATTGTCATCATCATTATTGTTATCATCATTATTGTCATCATTATTGTCATCATCATATTGTCATCATCATTATTGTCATCATCATTATTGTTAGCATCATTATTGTTAGCATCATTATTATCATCATTATTATTATCATCATTATCATTATCATCATTATTATTGTCATCATCATTATTATCATCATTATTATTATCATCATCATTATTATCATCATTATTATCATCATCATTATTATCATCATCATTATTATTATTATCATTATTATCATCATTATCATCATCATCACCATCATCACCATCACCATCACCATCACCATCACCATCACCATCACCATCATCACCATCACCATCACCATCACCATCACCATCACCATCACCATCACCATCACCATCACCATCATCATCATCATCATCATCATTATCATTATCATTATCATCATTATTATTATTATTATTATTATTATTATTATTATTATTATTATTATTATTACTACTACTACTTTCATTATTATTATAATTTTTATTATTATTATCATTATAAATGTAACAATTACTGTTATTATTATTCTAATTATCAATATCATTATCACTGTTGTTGTTCTTGTTATTATCAGTTGTTATTATTATTACTATTATTATTACTATCATTATTATCATCATTATCATTAATATTATCATTAGCAATATTGTTATAGTAATCATTATTACCATTATTATTATTGTTGTTATTATTATCAATTTTACATTATTTTTACCAATTGCAGCAAAACAAAATGGCGCCTCTCCCTCTGGCATTTCGTCGACTTGTTTGACACAGACCGTCGACTTCGTTGTTTTGCTTATAAATTCTTTGGAATTTTATCAGAGTTTCAAAATCTATTGACCAGCGAGTAAGATTATTTCTTCTGGATGATAAAAGACAATAATACCGCAATCATTAGCATGATGACATGCTCTTGGAAAGTTTAATTTCAGTGAAATGCGTTGCTGAAGCGTGACTTGCATATAGTGACTGACTGTGCCGCGTCTTCTTTGGTTGCGTCATATTGCGTTATGTTTATTGTCTTCATTATCATCCTCATTGGCATCCTCATCACCATCCTCCTCCTCTGCCTTTCATCATCATCGTCATAACTATCAGCAACAGCACTATCATCGCTATCACCATCATCATCATCAACATAATTACTATCATCCCTATCACTATTCATCATCATCATCACCATGATCATCACCATCATAATCATCATCATTGACACTTACACACCATCACCATCACCATCACTACGAAAAAGATATCGTCAAAAAAAAAAAAAAAAAAAAAAAAATCGGCCTCTGACACCGCAATGCTTCTCTGGCGCCACGCTGTCTGCGCCGCTCGCCGCCGGCCGGACCCTGGGCGCCGCTCGCTCTGGAACACGGATGTGAAATGTATGTGAGTACCACTTCACAATACAGTCCATTGGCCCCAGCCTCGCCAATGGCTGTGGTCGTCATCCGATTTCCTTATCTTTATTGATAGAACATATGTAGCGCTCCTGAAACTTTCAAATCGCGCGCGGGAAAAGGCCCGAAATCCAGTAATGGCGGCGAGAGGGTGAACCCGTTTCCTTAACTTGTTTTGGGGGAATGTTTGATTAGCATGTGTAATACTGTAGTACAATCTGTAAAGTGATACATTGGCTTTGGTGTGTATATATGTATATATATATATATATATATATATATATATATATATATATATATATATATATATATATATATATATATATACATACACACACATAAAACACACACACACACACACACACACACACACACACACACACACACACACACACACACACACACACACACACACACACACACACACGCACACACATACATATACATATATATACATACATATATATGCATTTATTTATTTATTTATTTATTTATTTATTTATTTATTTATTCATATATCATATATAAATACATATGTATATATAAATGTCTTCTTCAGAAGAAGCAAAAAAGCGAAAAGGCTTCGGTATATCCGCGTGTTTCCTTGTCCCTCCCTTCGTCGTTTTCTGCAGTATAATCGTCGCTAAGCAATTCGAAAAAGAAAATGCTACATAAAGTGATTCAGTGCATTTCCTAACCGTACTTGTAGCGAGTCATGATTTTCTTTAGTCTACCTCATGGCGCGGCCGGGCTTAATGGAAATGATCACTGAACATACCACTCAATACCGTATAACAACACTATATTATACTATTAATCTTAAACCCCAGTTCTGCACATATATCGAAGAACGTCTGTAAATGTACGTGTTTATATCAGTATACAGGACGATCTCGATCATAAACTACTGGGTGTATGCTTCATTTATTTATTATTTATATCATTTATATTATTATGTCACTACGGCGTCGGAGTTGCAGCTGAGATACCCTTGTAGTCTTGACTCGGGTTAAGCGTAATGAATTCCAGACTGGAAATCTGTTTCAGCTTTCTCTCTCTCTCTCTCTCTCTCTCTCTCTCTCTCTCTCTCTCTCTCTCTCTCTCTCTCTCTCTCTCTCTCTCTCTCTCTCTCTCTCTCTCTCTCTCTCCCTCTCTCTCTTTTAAGGTCATTTAGTTTGTCAGCGCTATGCTTATGTGTTATTTATTTTTTTTCTTCCTTTTTTCCTTTTTTTTCTTATTGTTGTTGCACATTTTCTTCTTTTCTTCTATTTCATCGTCTTTTCTTCTACTTCATCTTTTTCTTCTTTTCTTTTATCTTCTCATTCTCTTTCTCCTTCTCTTACATCTTTTTCTTCTTCTTTCTTGTTCTTCTTCATCTTCTTTTCCTCCTAAAGTGACTTGTTCTCGTGACCTCTCTCGCCTCGCATACCAGGAAAGCCATATGGTTCCTATCCTACAGAAACTCCACTGTCCTCCGCAGATTCCAACAGCCGTGACACTGACGAGGAGTCCTTAGAACACGCTAATTCAACTCCTATTGGTCGTAAGTAATTACCATGCTGTTATTCTTTATGTATAATTATGTCTTGTTTATACACAAAATGTTCGTTAGAGAATAATTTTTTCTGGATCGCTATGTAATCGTTATTACTAACGTTATTTGGATGCAATTCTGTTTCCCTATCACAAAGCTTTTAGTCTTGTAAACACCATAACTCTCTCCTCACATACAACAGTTTATAAGGTATCCTTGTTTCCATCATATGACCATATGTAGCTGAATTTGTGTTCATTCAAATTTGTGTTCATTCAGAGTTTGTTCATAACAATTTCTGAGCAGTCGACACAGACCGCACGCCATCGCAAGACGCCTCGCTCCCTCTGACGCCTCTGCCTTGCCTATCCTCTGTACTCCAGCTACCACACAGCAAAACAGCATAAATCTGCAACGACTCAACACATCAAGAACCAAACAAATGCCATCACAGAAGGAACACGCCCTCCACACATTATTACATGGGCCCTTCCTCGCCGGTCTGTGCAAGGAGGGTTTTTCCTAAGCCATCTCCCTTAGCCTTGGGACGCTCACGATATGCTCGGCGACAATACTGCAGATATACGCACATGTATACATAGTCACACGTAGATCGATTGATAGAGGGAGAAGAAGAGGAAGCAGGAGAGGGGGGGGGAGGGAGAAGGAGAGAGAGAGAGAGAGAGAGAGAGAGAGAGAGAGAGAGAGAGAGAGAGAGAAGAGAGAGAGAGAGGAATATGTAAATTAATTCAAATATATTCTTATATTTTACTGAAAGGCAAAGGAAACTTTTCACAGTGAGTACTGACTTATTAGAGAAAATAACAGTTGTTATTTGCAACAGATTTTTTTTTTTTATAAAGATACCCAGCCTATAGCACTTAAGAAATCAGGAATGAAAGGAAAGAGAATGGAGGTAAGGGAAAGAATTTGTGGTAAAATGAAAGGTATAGAGAGACGAGAAGGATGGGAGTGAATAATCGATTAATTTTATTTATAGACCCACTGCTTATTCATTTATTTGCATACATGATTTCCAGTTACAGAATATAAAACATCCAATATTCAACTGGAAATCAATTATTGATAAACATTTCATCAACTCAAGCAAATGGACTGTTTCTAGTGACAATAATAATAGTAATAATAGTAATCACGAAGAAAATAAAGTAGATAATAAATGATAAAACCACTCCATAGTAGACAAAATAACCGCCACATTGAATGCCAAAATACAGCGCTGGTTACGATTAAACCTGCCGGCAATAAATATAATCAGATTGTGGCATGTCTACCCTTTGCTGACTTTCACCACATGCATGGTCGACTTAGCGTATCACTATTTTAACGTCTACGAAGGTGTCTGCATTCTTTTTTTTCGTTCACTGTTCATTATTTATTCCCTCTTCCTTTTGACTCCCACGTACGTATAACGAGGTTTTGTTGTTTCTTCTTTTATTATTATTTTTTTATTTTTTCATTTTTTTTCTCTCTTTGCGCTCTGTATTTGACTATCCACTATTATTCTTTCTCTCCCTTTGCTCTCTTTTACCAAACTGTCTTCTCCCCCCCCCCCTTCCCTCCCCTTTCGCCAGATTGGCTTACCCTCGACACAGAAAACAAGATGGTATTTGTTCCCAATACCCTCAGCCTCTCATACACGTACGCAAGACTCACAGTAAATCTTGTGTGAGCTCTACGTAATGGCCGAGCTTATCAATCCTTCACTGTAGTTGTAGAAACAAATGCTAAATAAATACTGATACTAATTATGCGAAAATACTGAGGAGGATACGAATGATAATTAACATGGCTTGTTACTGGTACTTCTTTCTTTTCGTTTTAAGAAGATACCTCGGTTGGTTCTGTTAATTACTCAATAGTTAATTAATTGCTTGAAGTGTCGTGTAGAATTTCACTCTTTCTCCAAAATAATTTCTCCAACCTTGTTATTCTTCTTTATTCTTGCTTATCTCGATATTTGTAAATATGGGAGAAAATCTGCTGTACGCCATAAGCTAATTATGTGTATTTTTTTTCTGCCGTATATATGCATTCTGTATACGTGCCATGGGAGCTTCACCTCGATTGCCTGCCTAGCCACTGTGCGGGCAAGCCAGCCCAAGTCAGTGCTGGTCCCAAGCCCGGATAAATAGAGAGAATGATTACCTAAAAGGGTAACACCGGCACTCTCAGTGGAAAGGAACTGGGGACCCTACCACGTGCTCACTCCAAGAGCATCACAACATGAAAAAACTAAGTATCATGCTGTGACCACGGCGGCTCAGACATGAACCTACCGTTAAAAGAAGAAGAATACGTGCCATATTGGAAAATTTAAACCAACTGATATGGAAGGATTAATAGGTAATACTCGCATAAGAAAAGAATAGAAATCTTTATTTTGCATATAATGCGTAACGGGATCAGGACCTGCCTTAATCAAGGAAGAAACAAACACAACTATTGCCAAAATAAGTTGTGGCTGCATTTTCAATTTTGCAAATCATTCTCTTCTTCTAGATTCATCTCTGTCTGTCTGTCTGTTCTCTCTCTCTATATATATATCTCTCTCTTTCTCTTTCTCTTTCTCTCTCTCTCTCTTTCTCTCAATCTCTCTCTCTTTCTCTCTCTCTCTCTCTCTCTCTCTCTCTCTCTCTCTCTCTCTCTCTCTCCCATTCTTCATATTTTCTTTTACATGCTCCCTGTCTAAACCCTAAGCATTCATCCCTCTCCATTCGACCTCGCCACACAATCTCTTAACCTTCACAAAAAGATAAACATAACAATAACATCTTGGCTCCGAACACTCAGCAAATAACAAACTATGTATTTTGTATTTGTTGTTGCTTTCCCCTTCAGCATTCGCAGCAGCTCGAGGGGGTTTCGCTGTCTCCGCCTTTCTCTGTGGGAGATTTCAGACTGTTACTTGGAAATGATTGAATGGCAATATGCTTGGAAACGATACACATGCTAATACTGTGTGTATATATATTTTTGTATTATATATATATATAAATATATATATATATATATATATATATATATATATATATATATATTTATTTATTTATTTTTTTTTTTTTTTTTCCTTTCTTTTTTTCTTTTTTTTGTATTATATATATATATATATATATATATATATATATATAATATATATATATATATATATTATATATATTATTATATATATATATATATATATATATATATATATATATATATATTATATATAATATATACATACACACATATATACATACATACATATATATATATATATATATATATATATATATATATATTATATATATATATATATATATATATATATATATATATATGTATGGTATGGCAAATGACGATAATAAAAAGATGTAAACTGTTTCAAACTGGCTATAAAAAAGATAAAAAATCGACCATCAATTAATACCAACAGCTCAACAAATATATTCATCCTCACTTGGTATAAAAAATAACGTTATTCTTACCACTCACCTTTTTGAACAGCTGATTTGGCACTACCAACCCGAGTCAGGATCACGTGGACGATCGTAAACAGAACAGCGTACACACCAACAGCTGATCCCATTGAGAAAAAGGCTCTCCACCAGCCATTCATCACGTGGAACAGCCAGCTACCCACAAGGCCTCCCAGACCGCTTGCTGAATAAAACGTTGCCAAAAATAATTTTTTACTAGTAACAGGTCTTCTCAAGTAAATTATCTTTCTCTACTTTCTTTAAGATATCTTTATTGTTATTATTTTTTTCCTGAAAGTTTACTCAGAGCAATCCTATTCCATATTTGCTAAGGCGATGCTCATTTGTTACACACTGAAGTGAGTGAATTCTTCGCCAAAAATTAAGTATAGAATTATAGTATATAGCATATAGGATCAAAATAAGTGAAAGACTTATGAGTAGGGGGACGGCTGAAAGCTTAACTAGAAATAAATGACAGCCAACTTAATGATAAAGTATGTGGGAATTTCGGGAATATATAATAAAGTCCTTCAGAATGTATTATCATACCGGGTCTTCCCACTGTAAAAAATGTAGTCGGACCCACAGACACAGGGGCCAATGCGATAATAATGGTAATTAATGATAATAGTAATACTGATGATAATGCTAATATAATGATCATAATTTTAACAGTAACAACAGCAGTAATAATAATAAATAAAAAATAAATAATAATAATAATAATAATAATAATAATGATAATAATAATAATAACAATAACAATAACAATAACAACAACAACAACATAACTATATCAATAGTATAACTAAACCAACAATGGAAATAATAGCAATAATAATAACACCTCTTAATAATAATAACAAAACAACAATAGTAACAAGAAAA
>NC_051427.1:20627078-20629032 GCF_015228065.2 Penaeus monodon | reverse complement strand
TATAAAAATATAAAAATATATAAATTTTATTTTTTTTTTTTTTTTTAAAGGGTGGGTTCATTCTGACCGCCGGGTCACAGCATGATACTTAATTGTAGTTTTATGTTGTGTGCCTTGGGGGCGTAGTGGTGGGCCCCAATTTTTTTCCCACGGAGAGTGCCGGTGTTACCTTTTTAGGTAATCATTCTCTCTATTTTATCCGGGCTTGGCTTGGCCACCCAGTGGCTAGGTAGGCAATTTTTTTTTTTTTTATCGAGTCACCATCTCTATTTACCCGGCACTGACATGGGCTGGCTTATCCACTTGTTATAATATATATATATATATATATATATATATATATATATATATATATATATATATATATATATATATATATATATAAATAATAATAATAATAATAATAATAATAATAATAATAGTAATAATAATAATAATAATAATACACAGACATCTAGCTACATGCACACACAGTCAAAGTAATAAGGGTGCTTATAATACGTGAACAGTAATAAAGTGTACACACACACACACACAGACGTACTCACACATATATGTATACACAACACACACACACCACTTTCCTGATGTTTAAACCCCATCTGATGTATATATATTTAATTTATTTTTTTATTCCTCTTACAGATACCAACCCACACCCCACACACACACACACACACACACAACACACCCCACCACACACACACACACACAAACAACACACACATAATATGTATATACCACATGCATAGATAGATATACACACACACTTTCCTGATGTTTTCACACACTTGACGTGCATATATATTTCTTCTTCTTCTTCTTCTTCTTTTTTTTTCTATTTATTATTATTATTTCTTTTACTTTTGTCTACAAACCAGATCGGACTTGTTCACTGGTGGTTCTTGGAGATTAAATGGAAGGCAAAAATGAACCTCTGCATGGAAACAAGGAACTCGACGACAGGACACGAGGAGGAGCAGAAGGCGCAAAGAGAAGAGAGCAAATTTCGAATTCTTCCATTCCCTCTTTCTTCGCCGTTTTCTTGTCTCCTTTTCAGCTTGTTCGTTTCCCTGTTCGGTGAATGATCAGATTTTGTGGTTCTCTTTACAATACTCTTTTCTCTCTCTCACTCTCTCCCCTCTCTCTTTTTCTCTCCTCTCCTCTCCATCTCTCTCTCTTCTCTCTCTTCCTCTCTCTCTCTCTCTCTCTCTCTCTCTTTCCTCCTCTTTCCCTCTCTCTCTTCTCTTCCTTTCTCTCTCTTTTTTTCCCCCTCTTTCTTTTTTTCCCCCTCCTCTCTTTCTCTCCTCTCCTTTTCCCTCTCTCTTCTCTCCCCCCTTCTCTTCTCCTTCTCCTCTCTCTCTCTCTCTCTCTCTCCTCTCTCTCTCTCCTCTCTCTCTGTTTCTCCTCTTTTTCCTCCTTCTCCCCCTTCCCCCTCTCTCTCTCTCTCTCTTTCCCCTCTCTCTCTCCCCCTCTCTCTCTCTTTCTTTCCTCTTTTTCTCTTTCTCTCCTCTCTTTTTCTCTTTCTCCTCTCTTTTTCTCCCCTTTTCTTTCTCCTCTTTCTCTCTCTCTCTTTCTCTTTCTCTTTCTCTATCTCTACCCTCTTTCCTCTCTCTATCTCTTCACTTACTCTTTCTCTTTCCCTTTCTTCTCTCTCTCTCTCTCCTCTTCCTCTCTCTCTCTTCTCTCTCTCTCTTTTTCCCTCTTTTCCCCTTCTCTCTCTTTCTCTCTACACTCCTCTCTCTCTTCCTCTCTCCCCTCTCTCTCTCTCTCTCTCTCTCTCTCTCTCTCTCTCTCTCTCTCTCAGCGCGCGTATGTGCGTACGCGTGCTGATTTAATAATAATAATAATAATAATAATAATAATAATAATAAAAAATAAATAATAATAATAATAACAATAACAACAACAAGAAAAACAACAGCCAATAACAACTGTCATAATGATAATTATT
>NC_051427.1:20597020-20612020 GCF_015228065.2 Penaeus monodon | reverse complement strand
AATTCTTTGGAATTTTATCATTTTCAAAACCTATTGACCAGCGAGTAAGCCTATTTCTTCTGGATGATAAAAGACAATAATACCGCAATCATTAGCATGATGACATGCTCTTGGAAAGTTTAATTTCAGTGAAATGCGTTGCTGAAGCGTGACTTGCATTTAATGACCGACTGTGTCGCGTCTTCTTTGGTTGCGTCATATTCGTTATGATTATTGTCTTCATTATCATCCTCATTGCCATCCTCATCACCATCCTCCTCCTCTCCTTTCATCATCATCGTCATAACTATCAGCAACAGCACTATCATCGCTATCACCATCATCATCATCAACATAATTACTATCATCCTCATCACCATCGTCCATCACCATCATCGTCATTCATTATAATCACCTAGATTAGATTGAGCTGTCATTATCATCACTGAATTAGAAGTGTATCTGCAGTGAGATAAGATCACCATTATCATCACCGTCATCATCATCATCATCATCCCCATCTCTGTCATTATCACCATTACCATCCTCATTATCATCACCATCATAATCATCACTATCACTATTCATCATCATCATCACCATCATAATCATCACCATCACTATTCATCATCATCATCACCATAATCATCACCATCATAATCATCATCATTGACACTTACACACCATCATCATCACCATCACTACGAAAAAGATTTCGTCAAAAAAAAAAAAAAAAAAAAAAAAAATCGGCCTCTGACATCGCAGTGCTTCTCTGGCGCCACGCTGTCTGCGCCGCTCGCCGCCGGCCGGACCCTGGCGCCGCTCGCTCTGGAACTCGGGGCAACATTGCTGCTTGTCTGTTGCGATTCTCTCTCTCTCTCTCTCTCTCTCTCTCTCTCTCTCTCTCTCTCTCTCTCTCTCTCTCTGATGGTGATGTTGATAATAATGAAGATAATGATAATGATGATGGTGATAATGATGTTGATATAATGCTGATATTAGTGATAATTGTGATGATGATAAGGATAATAATGATGATAATGATAATGATGATGACGATGGCAATAATAATGAAGGCAGCGACGATAATCATAATGAGAAAGCGACGCAACAAGAAAATGCAAGTCACGCTGTCATCTTATCTCGCTCTAAGCACACTTCAGAGATCATCTGTTGGTCCTCAGAACGTCGACATTAGTTCCTTCTATCTTCCGGAAGCTCGTTTGTCAATAATCTAGCGATGTCTTATCCTTTTTAGGTGAATTAATAATAATAATAAAAGAAAAATGTGAAGTCGACGGTCTGTGAAAGCAAGTTGACGAAACATCCACGGGAGAGCAGCCATTTTGTTTTTTGGGTAATCTCGCAAAGATTATTATCGTTACTCCCGCTATAATTATCATTACCATCACCATCACACTAATGTCAAGTATCAGTATCTTTATAGTCTACCAGTTTTATTATCAATGTTATCATTTTCTACATTATCAATGATGCTAACATGCAATAACTAATATTATTCTACTTATTCTACTTATGCTAATATTATCATCAATTATTTTGATTATCATTTTCATCACCATCATCATCTTAATCGTCATCATCCGTCTCTCACTCTTTCTATCTCTCACACCCTCTCAATCTCCTTCTCTCTCTCTCTCTAAATCTCTCTAAATCCCTCACTTTCTATTTCTCTTTCACTCTCTCTCTCTCATTCTCTCCCTTTCAGTCACTTCCCTTCTCTCTCTCTTTCCCTCTTTCACTTTCTCTCTCTCTCACTTCTCTCTCTCTCTCTTCTCTCTCTCTCTCTCTCTCTATATAATATATATATATATATTATATATATATATATATATAATATATATATATATGTATATATATATATATATATATATATATATATATATATATATATATATATATATATATATATCTTTCTCTCATATTTCTATTTCTCCCTCCCCCCTCTCTCTCTCTATTTCTCTTTCTCTTTCTCTTTCTTGCTCTCTCTCTCTCTCTCTCTGTCTCTCTCTCTCTCTCCCTTTCTCTCTCTCTGTCCCCTCTCTCTCTCTCTCTCTCTCTCTCTCTCTCTCTCTCTCTCTCTCTCTCTCTCTCTCTCGTATCCATCTATATCTCTCTCTCTCTCTCTTTCTCTCTCTCTATTTCTCTTCCTTCCTCTCTCTTTCTGCCGTGGTCACAGCATGATACTTAATTACCTTTTAAGTAATCATTCTCTCTATTTATCCGGGCTTGGGACCAGCACTGACTTGGGCTGGCTTGCCCATTATGTATTATGTGTGTGAGTGGTGTGGTATGGTGTGTGTGTATCGAAGGTATAGACGCAGACACATCGTTATGGGCCAGTGTCACATCATCTTTGAAATTCTCTAGAGTCCAATTAAGACGTAAGCAATTAAGAACAAAGTGTCAATCTCAAGGACCATCAGTTGCCACGTACTGAAAATGCTCTCCGTGAAGAACGAGGCTAATGCACCAACTGCCAATAAACTATTTACAAATACGAAAAAGAAACCTAAGTATGTTACCGACGCGAAATTTGACTTAGTAATGCAGATCCCAATAAACGGGCCATTGTCCCTCATCACCGTCACTTTATGTTCTTCCACTTCTCCCGGTTTTGTGATTAACTTCGAATTTCCAGTTTTTTCTTGATCCACCACAAGCTACACGAAATCCCCTTCCATTTACCTTTATCCATCCGTGATCGCCAATCACCCGCACGGGGTCGACCTGCGCCACTTGCGCCGCGTCGTCTCGCGGGGGCTCGGCGATGCTCTGCGCTCCCTGTGATGTCGCCGCCGCGGCCTCTTTCCTCGTCGCTCCGGACGTCGCTGGCGTGCTTGCAGTCTTACTTTGAGTTGCATTGGGTCTGAAATAACAACCCCACGCCTTGTGTCCTCCCTTTTGACAAATATAACATTTTACCTGGGGAAGTGTAGAAGACAGGGTCTTTCTGAAGCTCCTGTCATGGCCCTCATTTACCTGCCCGAACTGCTGCGCCGACGATTGACTTGACACAGGTGCTTGTTGGGGGGTTCGAGGGTTAAAGTGACTGAGCCTCGATATACCGATCTGCACTTTCTTCAAGATCCTGCAGAGTCGCCAGTGAGCGTTCCTTAAGAAACAGTTTTACATTACGATCACAGGAGATAAATTGTTCCCTTATTATTAAGTCTTTCAAGGAATTATAACTAGCGCTGCAGTTTTCGATTTCTATCCACCGTTCACACAATTTCGTCATCCTGGCAATTAACTACTTGGCCGTTTCACCTCGAGAAAATCTACAGCTTCTAAACTTAACTCTGAATCCTTCCGCAGTACAGTCAAAACCTCTTAATAAAGCCGATTTCAGTTCACTGTAATTCCCTGCATCAGTCTGAGATAGTTGATGGTAGATATCTAGGGCTCGTCCCTGAGCAACGAGGCTAAGCTTAATGCTCAAATATCCTCCGGCCAGCCCGCACTAGTGGCAAACCGCTCAAATCTTTGGAGATATGCATCAATGTCATCTGCCTTCTCATTAAAAACCGGTAACTTAGGATACCTTACCTTGACATTGTGCTCGCTCTCCGACGATTTCTCTTCGACCGATTCCTTCTTCGGCTCCATCTGACGGAGCTTTATCTCTTCTCTTTTAACCTCTGCTTGCACTTTTGCTTCTTGCCCCTTCACTTCTGCTAAAATATGTTACACATGCACTCACAGTCGTCCCTGTTCGGGCGCCAAAATGTTAAATGGTTCTTGCTCTTATTTGTGAGACGACTATGTGAAGCATGAGAATGTAACAATTTTAACAGGGATGGAGATAAACACCGAGACTTAATATGTGATTTATTAGTGTCTTTTTCCACGGTCACTAAACTAGCCCCGAGATCTGTCTCCCAAGCGGTTGCCGCAGACTCGGCATGCGAGGACTCGGGCGGTTGCGGGGCGATCTCGAGTCGGGCGGGAGCCGTGACTCTTGACACCGGCGTGAAGGCAGGAGCGTGAAGGGGGCCGGGAAACGCGCCGCCTCGCCGACGTCACCTCGCTTACGTCACAAACATTCTCAGAACAAAGATATTAAATTTCAAAATACTAATATATTAATTAGTACCATCCATTAATATACATTTCTTTCACCACCCCCTCTTTAGCTGTTTCGTTTATATAATCATATAAAATACAAATTAACCAATTGTCTAAGAAGTACTTTGTTTCTCGGCCATACGCGTAGTTGCGTATAGTTCCCTTGTTTCAGTCCTTTCGTTTTATTTCAAAGTTTATCATCCGTGAATAGTTAAATAAAATGTTTTTATTATTACTTTATATTGGAATATATTTACAATCACCATTATCATCACCGTCATCATCATCATCATCATCCCCATCGTCATCATTCCATCACCATTATCATCTCCGTCATTATCATCATCATCATCCCCATCCTCATCATTCCATCACCATTATCATCAGCAACAGCAATATTTCCATTAACCTCAACTTCAGTATCATAATCACCTTCACAATTATTATCCTCATCACCATCTCTGTCATTATCACCATTACCATCCTCATTATCATCACCATCATAATCATCCCTATCACCATTCATCATCACCATAATCATCACCATCATAATCATCATCATTGACACTTACACACTATCACCATCACCATCACTACGAAAAAGATATCGTCAAAAAAAAAAAAAAAAAAAAAAAAAAAAAAATCGGCCTCTGACACCGCAATGCTTCTCTGGCGCCACGCTGTCTGCGCCGCTCGCCGCCGGCCGGACCCTGGCGCCGCTCGCTCTGGAACACGGATGTGAAATGTATGTGAGTACCACTTCACAATACAGTCCATTGGCCCCAGCCTCGCCAATGGCTGTGGTCGTCATCCGATTTCCTTATCTTTATTGATAGAACATATGTAGCGCTCCTGAAACTTTCAAATCGCGCGCGGGAAAAGGCCCGAAATCCAGTAATGGCGGCGAGAGGGTGAACCCGTTTCCTTAACTTGTTTTTGGGGAATGTTTGATTAGCATGTGTAATACTGTAGTACAATCTGTAAAGTGATACATTGGCTTTGGTGTGTATATCATCATCAATAACGGTATGCTCATGTTTGAGCAGCCGTGGACCTCTCCACCATCCTTCGCCACTAAACTCGATCTATATATATATATATATATATATATATATATATAATATACTATATATATATATATTAATATATATATATATTAATATTTATATATATATATATATATATATATATATATATATATATATATATATATATACATACACACACATACACACACACACACACACACACACACACACACACACACACACACAACACAACCACACACACACACACACACATACATATGCATATATATACATGCATATATATGCATTTATTTATTTATTTATTTATTTATTTATTTATTCATATATCATATATAAATACATATGTATATATAAATGTCTTCTTCAGAAGAAGCAAAAAAGCGAAAAGGCTTCGGTATATCCGCGTGTTTCCTTGTCCCTCCCTTCGTCGTTTTCTGCAGTATAATCGTCGCTAAGCAATTCGAAAAAGAAAATGCTACATAAAGTGATTCAGTGCATTTCCTAACCGTACTTGTAGCGAGTCATGATTTTCTTTAGTCTACCTCATGGCGCGGCCGGGCTTAATGGAAATGATCACTGAACATACCACTCAATACCGTATAACAACACTATATTATACTATTAATCTTAAACCCCAGTTCTGCACATATATCGAAGAACGTCTGTAAATGTACGTGTTTATATCAGTATACAGGACGATCTCGATCATAAACTACTGGGTGTATGCTTCATTTATTTATTATTTATATCATTTATATTATTATGTCACTACGGCGTCGGAGTTGCAGCTGAGATACCCTTGTAGTCTTGACTCGGGTTAAGCGTAATGAATTCCAGACTGGAAATCTGTTTCAGCTTTCTCTCTCTCTCTCTCTCTCTCTCTCTCTCTCTCTCTCTCTCTCTCTCTCTCTCTCTCTCTTCTCTCTCTCTCTCCTCTCTCTCTTTTAAGGTCATTTAGTTTGTCAGCGCTATGCTTATGTGTTATTTATTTTTTTCTTCCTTTTTTCCTTTTTTTTCTTATTGTTGTTGCACATTTTCTTCTTTTCTTCTATTTCATCGTCTTTTCTTCTACTTCATCTTTTTCTTCTTTTCTTTTATCTTCTCATTCTCTTTCTCCTTCTCTTACATCTTTTTCTTCTTCTTTCTTGTTCTTCTTCATCTTCTTTTCCTCCTAAAGTGACTTGTTCTCGTGACCTCTCTCGCCTCGCATACCAGGAAAGCCATATGGTTCCTATCCTACAGAAACTCCACTGTCCTCCGCAGATTCCAACAGCCGTGACACTGACGAGGAGTCCTTAGAACACGCTAATTCAACTCCTATTGGTCGTAAGTAATTCCCATGCTGTTATTCTTTATGTATAATCATGTCTTGTTTATACACAAAATGTTCGTTAGAGAATACTTTTTTCTGGATCGCTATGTAATTGTTATTACTAACGTTATTTGGATGCAATTCTGTTTCCCTATCACAAAGCTTTTAGTCTTGTAAACACCATAACTCTCTCCTCACATACAACAGTTTATAAGGTATCCTTGTTTCCATCATATGACCATATGTAGCTGAATTTGTGTTCATTCAAAATTTGTGTTCATTCAGAGTTTGTTCATAACAATTTCTGAGCAGTCGACACAGACCGCACGCCATCGCAAGACGCCTCGCTCCCTCTGACGCCTCTGCCTTGCCTATCCTCTGTACTCCAGCTACCACACTCCCGCAGCAAAACAGCATAAATCTGCAACGACTCAACACATCAAGAACCAAACAAGTGCCATCACAGAAGGAACACGTCCTCCACACATTATTACGTGGGCCCTTCCTCGCCGGTCTTGTCAAGGAGGGTTTTTCCTCAGCCATCTCCCTTAGCCTTGGGACGCTCACGATATGCTCGGCGACAATACTGCAGATATACGCACATGTATACATAGTCACACGTAGATCGATTGATAGAGGGAGAAGAAGAGGAAGCAGGAGAGGGGGGGGAGGGAGAAGAAGAGAGAGAGAGAGAGAGAGAGAGAGAGAGAGAGGAATATGTAAATTAATTCAAATATATTCTTATATTTTACTGAAAGGCAAAGGAAACTTTTCACAGTGAGTACTGACTTATTAGAGAAAATAACAGTTGTTATTTGCAACAGATTTTTTTTTTTATAAAGATACCCAGCCTATAGCACTTAAGAAATCAGGAATGAAAGGAAAGAGAATGGAGGTAAGGGAAAGAATTTGTGGTAAAATGAAAGGTATAGAGAGACGAGAAGGATGGGAGTGAATAATCGATTAATTTTATTTATAGACCCACTGCTTATTCATTTATTTGCATACATGATTTCCAGTTACAGAATATAAAACATCCAATATTCAACTGGAAATCAATTATTGATAAACATTTCATCAACTCAAGCAAATGGACTGTTTCTAGTGACAATAATAATAGTAATAATAGTAATCACGAAGAAAATAAAGTAGATAATAAATGATAAAACCGCTCCATAGTAGACAAAATAACCGCTACAATGAATGCCAAAATACAGCGCTGGTTACGATTAAACCTGCCGGCAATAAATATAATCAGATTGTGGCATGTCTACCCTTTGCTGACTTTCACCACATGCATGGTCGACTTAGCGTATCACTATTTTAACGTCTACGAAGGTGTCTGCATTCTTTTTTTTTCGTTCACTGTTCACTATTTATTCCCTCTTCCTTTTGACTCCCACGTACGTATAACGAGGTTTTGTTGTTTCTTCTTTTATTATTATTTTTTTGTTTTTTCTTTTTTTTTCTCTCTTTGCGCTCTGTATTTGACTATCCACTATTATTCTTTCTCTCTCTTTGCTCTCTTTTACCAAACTGTCTTCTCCCCCCCCCCTTCCCTCCCCTTTCGCCAGATTGGCTTACCCTCGACACAGAAAACAAGATGGTATTTGTTCCCAATACCCTCAGCCTCTCATACACGTACGCAAGACTCACAGTAAATCTTGTGTGAGCTCTACGTAATGGCCGAGCTTATCAATCCTTCACTGTAGTTGTAGAAACAAATGCTAAATAAATACTGATACTAATTATGCGAAGATACTGAGGAGGATACGAATGATAATTAACATGGCTTGTTACTGGTACTTCTTTCTTTTCGTTTTAAGAAGATACCTCGGTTGGTTATGTTAATTACTCAATAGTTAATTAATTGCTTGAAGTGTCGTGTGGAATTTCACTCTTTCTCCAAAATAATTTTTCCAGCCTTGTTATTCTTCTTTATTCTTGCTTATCTCGATATTTGTAAATATGGGAGAAAATCTGCTGTACGCCATAAGCTAATTTTGTGTATTTTTTTTCTGCCGTATATATGCATTCTGTATACGTGCCAGGGGAAAAACTTCCCCCGATGCCTCCTAGCCACGTGCGGGAACCCAGCCCAAGTCAGTGCTGGTCCCAACCCGAAAAAAAAAAAGAGAGAATAATTACCAAAAAAGGGAAAACCCCGGCACTCTCCGGGGAAAGGAAGGGGGCCCCTCCCACTGCCACTCCAAGAGCATCACCCCATGAAAAAACTATACATGCCCCACGGGGGCTCAGACAGAACCTACCTTTAAAAGAAGAAGAATACGTGCCATATGGAAAAATTTAAACCAATGATATGGAAGGATTAAAGGTAATCCCGCATAAGAAAAGAATAGAAATTTTTTTTTGATAAATGCGTAAGGGGGACCGGCCCTGCCTAACAAGGAAGAAAAAAACACAACTTTTTGACAAAAAAAGTTGTGGCTGCGTTTTCAATTTTGCAAATCTTTCTTTTCTTTAGATTCATTCGTCTGTTGTTGTCTCTCTCTCTCTCTATATATTATATATTTTTCTTTTTCTCTTCTCTCTCTCTCTCTTTCTTCAATCTCTCTCTTTTTTTCCCTCTCCCCCTTCTCTCCTTCCCCTTTTCTCTTCTCCTCTCCCTCTCTTCCTCTCTTCTCTCTCTCTTCCCCTCTCTCCATTCTTATATTTTTTTACATGCTCCCTCTTAAACCCAAGCTTTTACCCCTCTCCATTCGACCTCGCCACACAACCCTTTTAACCCACAAAAAAATAAACAAAAACAAAACAACTTGGCCCCGAAAAACTCAGCAAATAAAAAAACAGTTTTTAGTATTTTTGTTTTTTCCCCTCAGATTCCGGGCAGCTGAGGGGTTTCGCTGTCCCCGCTTTCTCTGTGGGAGTTTTTCAGACTGTTAGGAAATGATTGAATGGCAATATGCTTGGAAACATACACATGCTAAAATATGATGGTATTGGCAAATGACGAAAAATAAAAGAGGTAAACGTTTCAAACTGGCTATAAAAAAGAAAAAAAACGCCCATCAATTAATCCCAACAGCTCAAAAAAATATTCACCCTCATTTTGGTATAAAAAATAACGTTTTCTTACCACTCACCTTTTGAACAGTGTTTTGGCACTCCCAAACCCGAGTCAGGACACGTGGCGATCGTAACAGAACAGGTACACACCAAAGTGACCCCTTTGAAAAAAAGGGCTCCCCCCACCCAACCGTGAACAGCAGCACCCACAAGGCCCCCAGACCGCTTGCGAATAAAACGTTGCCAAAAAAATAATTTTTACTAGAACGGGTTTTCTCAAGTAAATTATCTTTCTTACTTTCTTTAAGATACTTTTGTTATTTTTTTTTTTCCCTAAAATTTTTCTGAGCAACCTTTTCCTATTTGCTAAGGGATGCTATTGTTACACACGAAGTGAGGAATTCTTCGCCAAAAATTAAGTATAGAATTATAGTAATAGAATGGGGATCAAAATAAGTGAAAGATTTTAGAGTAGGGGGGACGGCTGAAGTTTAACTAGAAAAAAATGACAGCCAACTTAATGATAAAGTATGTGGAATTTGGGGAAATAATAATAAAGCCCTTCAGAAATTATAAATCCCGGGGTCTTTCCCACTGAAAAAAAATGAGTCGGACCCACAGACACGGGGCCAAATGCGAAATAATGGAAATTAAATGAAATAGAAATACTGATGATAAGCTAAATAATGATAAAATGATAACAGTAACAACAGCAGTAATAATATTAAATAAATAAAAAAAAAAAAATAAAAGATGAAAATAATAATAAAAAAAAATAAAAAATAATAATAATAATAATAATTAAAATAATAATAAAAATTTAAAATAATAATAACAAAAGTAACAATAACAAAAACAATAACAACAACAACAAACAACAATAACTATATAAATAGTATAACAAAACCAACAAGGGAAAAAATAGCAATAATAATAACCCCTTAATAATAATAACAAAAAACAATAGTAACAACAAAAGAAAGCGAAAACCGCACCGCAGGGAAGGCGCTGCCGAAGTGGCCGCATGGCGCCCGGGCCCCGGGGGGGGAAAGTGATGCTGTTGCTTTAGCAGGTGACACAGGCGAGGGCCAAGGCAAAGGAACCCGTGGAGGGTCGAGGGCAGGAAAACCAAGGGTTTCG
Organism: Penaeus monodon; assembly: GCF_015228065.2. Lineage (NCBI taxonomy): Eukaryota > Metazoa > Arthropoda > Malacostraca > Decapoda > Penaeidae > Penaeus > Penaeus monodon. The sequence continues at coordinate 20,601,424 of NC_051427.1, read as the reverse complement.
AGACGCGGGAGTAGGGGAACAGGCGGAGATGAAGCCAAGGAGGGGACGAGAAGGATTTGGCGTATCTATTTTTGATGATTTTTCTTGTTTTTTTTTTTGGGGGGGAGGGGATTTTTTAATTACATGAGTGTTTTATTTTTTGGATGTAAAATTTATAAAACTAATGAAAATCCAAACACAGAAAAAATAAATTTTTAAATAACAAGTAAATTCCAAACAAACAAAATAAAAATTCCTTAGTTACAAAAAGCAATAAACAAACACAAAAAAAATAAACCTCCATACCAACACCCCACAAACAAAAAAGAGAAAACATCCCACAAAACAATCCAAACCTAACCTCCACAAACAAAAAACAAAACAAAACAACCCCCAATCAAGCTAGGAACAAACAGGGATTCCGACGCGAGGCAGTACCCCAGCAGAAGGCCTGAAGGAGCTGAGGTGGCGAACGAAGGGCTCCACAGCCCCGCCGGTGTCCTCCCCCAGCAAGGGTAGAAGGCGGCCCTGCCCCGGAAGCCCCTAGCCCCAGGGTCGTTGGGGGAAATGGGGAGGAATCATATAAGGATGGTAAAAAGTGGAATGGTGATAATATAATGAAATGATAATAATGATAATAAAAAAATAAATAATGAATAATAATGAAAAATGGTAAATAATAAAAAAGTAAGTAATAATAATGATAAAATAATATAAAATAAAAAAATAATGAGATTACGGATGATAAAATAATAAAACAAAAACAACAACAAAATAATAATAAAAAAAAATAATAATAATAATAATAATAATAAAATAATAATAATAATAATAATAAGATGAAATAATAAATAAACAATAATGATGATGTTTAAAAATAAAAAAAATAAAAAAATGATAAAAAAAAAAAATTTTTAAAAAATAAAATAAAATAATAAAATAATGAAAATAAAAAAATAAAATAGTAGTGACAAGATTTTGATGATAAAAAACTATTTTACTATCAAAAATAAGAACAATAATAATGTAATAATAAAAATGATAATAATAGAAAGATATGATAATGACAGTGATGATTATGAAATAATCATTATCATCCCCCTAAAAAAAAAACAACCCAAAGCCCCCCAAAAATCACCCATTTTGAAAAAGAAAAAAAAAAAAAAAGAAAAAGAAAAAAAAAAACAAAGAAAAAAAAAAAAGACGAAGAAAGGAAAAAAAAAAAAAATAACCCCCTTCATAAACGGACCAAAATCAGGGGAAAAAAAGGACGGCTGCCCGTAATATTTTCATTTTTGGGGGGAGCGTTGGGAACGGGGCTTTTGGGGGGTTGTGGAAATTTTTTTGTGGGGTTTTAAAAGGGGGGTGGTTACAGTATACAAAGAAGATTAGTGAAAAAGGGGGGTTACCGTCCGCAATACAGGAAACACACACCAAAAGCAGTCAATGCACCGCAATAAGCCAGACAAACGAAGTTTAACTGACAAAACCTTACTACACAATACACACACCACACACACACACAGACACACACAAAACACACACACACAGAACACCCCACACCCACCAAAACCACACAAAACACCACCCCAAAACCCCACAAAACACACACACAAACACACACAATACACACACACACCCCACACAAACACACACACACCACAACACACAAAACAAAAACACACACACAACCCAAACACACCATAAAGTATATATATATATATTATATTTATAATATATAATATATATATATATATATAAATTATATAATATTTATTAGAAAAGGAAAACGCCCCAGTAAAAATGAAAACAAATTACTTTATTTTCAGTTTTACTGAAGCTGTTTTCATTTTCACTTGTGTACACGTACGGTTTTGTTGGTCAACACACACACGTGTGTGGTGTGTGTGGTGGTATTATGAGTGTTATCATATACATATATATATTATTATATAATATAATATATAAAAATAAAAATATATAATTAATTTAAAAATAAATATAATAATATATAATATTATATATAATATATATATATATTTATGCACATATAAAATAATATTATATAATATAAAAATATTTTAAATAATAATATAATATAATATATTATATATATATTTATATAAAATAAAGATACACACACAAAACGTTTTTATATACGTACAACACACTCACCGACACACCAAAAACACACACACACAACAAACAACCCAAAAAACACATATAATGATATATAATATATATATGTTTGTTGGTTAATATATTATATCATTAATAAAAAATATTATAAAATATATATTTTAAAAGGGGTGTGTGGGGTGGGGTGTGTTGTGTGTGGTGTGTGTGGGTGGTGGTGTGTGGGTGTGTGGTGGTTGTGGTTGGGGGGGTGTGGTTGGGGTGGGTGTGTGTGGCGGGGTTGTGTGGGGTGTTGTGGGTGGTTGGGGGTGTTGTGTGTGGTGTGTGTGTGTGTTGGTGTGTCGGTGGTTTTTGTGGGTGTGTTGTGTGTGTTGTGTGTGTGTGGGGTGTGGTGGTGTTTTGTGTGGTGTGTGTGGGTATACACAAAATATATTTATAAAATTATATATATATATATATATATATGTGTGTGTGTGCGTTAAATATATAATAATATAATAAATTTTTGTTGTGGTGGTGGTGGGGTGTGGTGTGGGTGGTTGTGTGTGCGTGTGGTGTGTGTGTGTGTGTGGTGTGTGGTGTGTGTGGTGTGTGGTGTGTTGTGGGGTGTGTGTTGGGTGTGTTGGTGTGTGTGTGTGGGGTGGGGTGTGTGTAAAAATTATATTATATAGAATAAAATATATTATTTTATTAATAATATGTTATTGTGAGTGTGTGGTGGAACTGCATACACACACACATACAAACACAAAGTAAACTTTCCTTAAGCCCTTCTGTTTTCCCCATTTCCCAAGAAAATTCAGTGAGCGAGGAAGATGATGGAGGGAAAGCAAGAAGGCAGCCAGGAATCCCCTCGAGGTGAGCATAAAGGTGAAGACAGTGATAAAAGATAAAAGCAGATGTTTGGGGAAAGGGGAACATGGGTGAGATGATGATGGGGATGTAAATTTTAATGAGATGATAATGGGATTTGGGGTTTAAGGGAAAATAACAATGGTAATAAAAACAAGTAAACAAAGTAATAAAAACAAAGACATAACAATGAAAAAATCAATAATAATTTAAAATGATGGTAATAGGAAATAGTCATGATGAAAATCACCCAAAAACAAATTTCAATAAAGATAAAAACAAGGCCCCCATTATCCATCTTTGATCTCTCCTAATCACCTTTACTCACCCTACCATCCTTTTTTCTTAAATCACCCCGCTCACCCTGATCATCCACGCATTTTTTCTTACTACCCTGATAAAAAGATGAAAGATAATTGCCTGTATCATTTTTATGTACGTACTCACCTGAACCCCTTTCGCCTTCTTCCTTACTCATCCCCTTCACCCTACCCCCCCTTATCATCTCACACACTTTCAGTTAAAGCGCGCCTTATTCCCGTACCACCTTTTTAGTAAAAGGTGAAAAATTTGTTTCCTTACTCACCTTCATTATCTTCAACCCTATTCACCCTGACTCGCCAGGCACGTCGAAAAAAACCCCCAGGGAGAGGGCGCGGGTGGGAGTCTGCGACGGGGTACCTAGAGCTAGGCGGCCTACCCCCCGTGCCCCCCCCACACCAAACTGTCTAAAAGGTTTTTTGATAGAAGATAGGTAGAAGAGAGAGAGAGAGAGGGGGGAGAGAGAGAGGAGAGAGGGGGAAGGAGAGAGGAGAGAGAGAGACAGAGAGAGAGAGAGAGAAGAGGGGGGGGGGGGGAAAGAGGTGGGTGGAGGGGGGGAGGGGGGGAAAGGGGGGGGTAAAGAGGGGAAAGTGGTGGAGAGAGGAGAGTGTGTGTGTGTTGTGGGGTTTTGTGTGGTTTTGGGTGTGGTGTGTGTGTGAAGGCTATATATACCCACATGCATGCTATTTACCTGTTTTTTCGTTGGGTGCATAGATTTAAAAAACTAGATAGATAGATTTTAAAGAAGAAAGTAGAGGATGTAAAGAAAAGACAGATATATAGACAGACAGAAGATAGATGATAAATAAAAGATAATTAATAGTAGGCATTATGCGTAGTACACATAAGCATGTGAATACACGCACACATCACGCGTTTTCGTAGCCAAAAGTGTACTGTGCTTTTTCACTTATATCTTCATATATAAGTCGATTAACACACACACACACACACACACACACACACACACACACACACAACATACACACACACACACACACACACACACACACACACACACACACACACACACACACACACACACACACACACACTCCAAATCCCGCTGTTGACATGTTCACAAAAAGCACATGGAATCCCGTTTTCCTGTGTACA